>NW_005054363.1:3533164-3591762 GCF_000277835.1 Geospiza fortis
AGAGTCAGAGGAAAAAGGAAGGAACCATGCACTGCTCAGCCCACGCATAGAGATTAGTAGGGCATCCTTCCAGAATGGAGGTCTCTTGCTTTGGCCACTGCACTACTATAGAAAAACATGGGTCATATCTACTTTAGCTTTAAGATTTTGTATCAAATTAATCATATAGATGTCCACATAAACAAATGGACTTGTAGCTCTGAATGCTTGCAGTTTCTAGAAGTATCTAATTTGGCATCTGATTTAGACTCACTTTTCAGCATTTATTGTAGACTGGTGTGAGCATCCTTCCTCCTTCTCCAGATTTTTGTTAAGTGTTTATGACATCACACCACTCAACAAACTCTGTGGCCATTCTGAATTCTAATCCAAGAGATAGAATGTTTCCCAATCTCTTGGAAACATTAAAATATCTCATGGAAAATGTACTTAATGGATTGTGGCAGATCCACATTCACAGCACACTAACTTAATCTTAATTGCTTCCTTCTGAACAATGGACCTAATGGCACCCAATCTTCTGGTCTAAGAGCAATGCCTTTGCAATGCCAAAGGGTTGCACATGCACAAGTATTTTCCCCATCCTATTAGAACTTGTAGTTCCATAGGAGTTACTTGAGAACCAAAGCAACTGCCATGTTTGGTAGATAAAATTTCAATTTGTGCATAAAAAAAGGGGTTATATTGATTATTGCATGAGTATTTTATTACAACAATACCTATAAGCAAATTGAGGAAATTTGACCCCACTGTGAAGTTTTGTTTCACAAACATTAAATTATAAATTAAATATATATAAATATATTTATATCTAGCCATGGCAGACATTTTTCACAGTAATACAAACTTTTTTCATATAGTTACCAATCTTAAAAAGGCCCTTATATATAACTTCTGGGTCCCACATTAGAAGGAAGAAGCCCTTTTAATAAAGCAGGAAATATCTGATACCCAAAGCTCTGTTGCTGTTTAACAGGCCATAAATCAGATGGTTTTGCTGGCTCACTGTGCCAATGAACAGTGTTCACTTCTGCTGTAAGGCAAGTAATGCTAATACAGATGCAGTCTTCATATATGGGCTTTGAAGCACTCCTTACCATCAACATTTGTTTTCTTTGCGATGGAATATGTGTGTTTCTGTCCTATATGTAAAATGGCCATTAATATGGTAGTCTTTGTCAAACACTCTCTGCCGGTACAAGAAGTAATTAGTCTCATTTAATAGGGTACTGGCCGTAGCAATTGGTAGATGGGTTGATAATAAGGATAGAATTAAATCTTCTCCTTTCAGAATGATCTCTCACGACCTAAAAATTCTCTTGCTTACTTTGTGGAATATTTTTAAACCTTAGGTATCTTTATTCAGGACTTCCTTTTCCTTTTGAGACTATTTGAAGCAATACGTAGCACTGTAAATCATGAAAAAACCTTCTCCAGAATTATGTGAAGAGTAAAATCACTGATGTGCTGCAAGTCTACATCTGTAGATGATTGCAGATGATTGCACCCATGAGGCACATGGAATGATTACTAGCTGATGTAACAAAAACCTGAATGCAAAAGATACTGTACTGTGTGGAAAGTGCAGGTAAGGAGGAAATCTGTACAGAATCCAACAACAGGGAGGAGTCTGACATATTTGCATCCAGGAGGCACCCTTTTCATCAGCACCCACACAGACAGCTCTGCCAGCATCCTTAGTGTGGCCCTGAGAGCAATTGCGGCCATGCTAAATATTGACTAAAGGTAGATGCACATTCAGATAAACAGTGACATGTAAGGTAGAAGTATTTGTTATAGCCCTCTAATTCCCAAGACTTGTATGCTCTCATTTAATCCAACAAATATTTATGCTTTTTAGGTACATCAGATGCAAATATTTAAACAAATACAATCATATGACTAATAATTTTTACAATTAGTAGTGTCTGTTCACAAAAAAAAGTAATTTTTTTCAATATTTAGCTGAACTTTTTTTACGCACTTCATAATACTGTCACACTCTCAGCTACACCCTCTGCAATTAAACATAGCTAGGGAAAAAACAGAGAAGAAGAGAATAAAATCAGAAAGAAGAAACAGGCTAGCTGTGAATGTACCTGATGCTCTCAGTGGGAGACAAGGCTGAAGGCTGTTCTAAGATGAAGAAAACATCAACCTTTCTATAGAAGCCCAAGTCAAAACCAGCTAAGAAGTCTGAGAAAGAGAAGAGCTTGTCAATACCATACAGGTAGACACAATAGCAAGGAATTTTGCTACCCACATCCACACAGCCAGCCAAGCCTTTCATTCATATCCTTTCTCTTACTTCCACTCAGCCCAACAGGTAGCATTCAAAAAAATCTTCCAGGCATCCTGAAGAATAAAAGATTCAATTTTATATTAAGGCTCACACTGTGTAAGAACAACACCTACTAAAGAAGCCAAGTTCTGTGTCTAACTGTTGGAAAGAGTACTTGGATTTCTACTGTGTTCATGAGCAATTTACTGTGGGAAAGCAGGAACTTCCTGTAGCCTCCCATCAGGTGGAACCTGATGAAGCTGAAGTCAGCTCACCCTAGAGGAGTATAATTCTTTCCTTACTATTTCAGAACTTCTGAAACAAAAGGATTTGAGGTACTGAGAGCTTTGCTAATTGGTTCATCATATTTCATTAATTCTTTAGTTTCATGAACAGTTATGAGACAGACCTCTGGGACTTTTGCTTGTAACTTTTCCAGAGGTACTGCCAGACAGAACTTCCCTGGATTTTAGTAACTCACTTTTAGAGATTACACTCGCAAAGCCGGCAATACTAATCGGTGTTTATTTAATTCTACGTGCAATCTAGAAATATGTACATTAAAAAACAGAGGCATTTGCTGTAGATATATACTGATGTGGCTCATGTTGGAAAAATAATCTTCACAAGCATCTGGTGTAAGTTTAATCTTATTAATGTACATTAAAGGGTGCAGGCACTTGAGAACCTGTGACGGTGTTCACAGGGGTTCTTGGATGAGGGAAGAGATGAGAATGTTGACTCCATGTTTCAGAAGGCTTGATTTATTATTTTATGATATATATTACATTATACATTAAAACTATACTAAAAGAATAGAAGAAAAGGTTTCACCATAAGGCTAGCTAAGCTAAGAATAGAAAGGAATGATAACAAAGGTTTGTGGCTCAGAGAGCCTGAGCCAGCTGGGCTGTGATTGGCCATTAATTACAAACAGCTCTATGAGACCAATCACAGATCCACCTGTTGCATTCCACAGCAGCAGATAATCATTGTTTACATTTTGTTCCTGAGGGCTCTCAGCTTCTCAGGAGGAAAAATCCTAAGGAAAGGATTTTTTATGAAAAGATGTCTGCGACATGAACCTACAGCACAAATCTTCCTGTATCATTCCTGTACAAATGTAGAGCCAAGTTTTGTAAAGAGAAAGGAAACACTACATATTTTGAAAGGCTTTTAAAGGCTTTTAACATTGTCTCACCACAACAACACATAAGAATATGGCTAGGTGACACTGCTCTGTGATGGGTGCAAAACCATTTGTTAGGTGTCCTTACCAGCAGCTATTCATGAAACACCGTCAGAAAAGAAGACTGTCAAACAAAGTTCCTGAGTCTAATCTTTGTCTGGTTCTATTTATTTTTTCACTCTTGATCTGGTTGTTTGAAAATAAATTATACTAATGTAATTTAAAGATAAAAGTAAATTAAAGGTGGTGCAAGTAATCAGAAGGAGACAAAACTCCTGTAGATTTGCAAATTGAAGAAATAGTCTGGAAAAACAAAAGGAAGTATGCTATTCAACAGAGGCAAATGCAAGGGTTTACATTTGAAAATAAATATATAAGTAAACAAATAAAGGATGGGAAACAGTGATGGCAGGTCTTTCAGTAGGACACAAGGGCTGTAATAAATTGGAAAAACATAAAAAGGAAAACATGTCACTGGGATGTAGAAATTGTAGCAGAGCTTAAAACCACACAATATAATGGCTCTGCTGGGGTATTCTGACAGTACTGCATTTCAGCTAGGTGGTGAATCAGCCAGAGAAGATCTAGAGAAGGAGAGTAAGAACAATTCAAGGTATAAAATATAAATCTTCTAGCAAAAGACTGAAACATTTAGAGCCATATGAAAAGTATAATGAAAGATGCAGGTAAGCTTTTTTTTAAGGTTTTGTCCATGCCAGTAGTGAATAAGGTGAGAAACTATGATCTTAAATTCCATAAAGAAGAAAGATTCAGGTTATACTTTATGAAAATCTTCCTAAGAGGACAGACAATGAAGCAACACAATAAGTTCCCTGGAAAGACTATGAAGTCTGCTTCTCATCAGAGGGAGATGGCCTAAATTATTTTGACAAGATAACTTCACATTTATCAGTAGTCTATAACTATGTTCTTCCTTAAACAATACGTATATACTTGCATGAAAACATACATAAAACAGATAAATAGAACATGTCAAAATTAAAAATGGAAAACTTGGAAAAGAAATATATTTTATTTATTTAAATAAGTACCAAGACTTACACTATCATCTTTCCAACTTCATCCTTTAAAGTCAAAGCCACTTATAAAAATGGGACCAGGGCATGGCCAAAATCAAGGTATTTTCCAAATACCAAGCTTCCTAATTGGCATATTCACAATATTAAAAACTCTGATAACTTTTATCTGTTTAGGACAGTTTGGCCATCACCCAGTAATAAAATTGAAAAAAAATCCCTCCTTTTTATTTTCAAGAGAAGAAAAAAACCAGAAATTATCAAATTCAAATATTCATAGCTTGTACTTATATGCCACAAATTAAGAGTTACTAATTATACAGTTGCTGCAAAACTGCTACACTCTTGTGATTTTTGTAATGATAGCTTTGAGGATCCAACAGGACAGGCTGCATCATAATATCTGCAAATGAAATACCAATGAATGTACCAAAAAAGTAATGTAATTACACAGAAAATACTTATTTAATTACTTACCCATACACAAAAAGATGCATCACAAAATGGATATTTATAAAATATTGATGAACTTGCAGGTTATAATCCTGTTCATAACAATCCTAATTTGAGGAAGTTTCTTTAACACTTTTTGGGAAAGTTTCTGTGTCTTACCCAGTATTTTAAAATTTCGTTATCAGCCTTCAATTGATATTCAATTTAACTTCTGGCTACTGTTCTGAGGAGTGTTATATCCTGGTTCCCTATTTCTAGACAAGAAACAACTTATCAATTATAAGTCTCCTAGGTCTATTAGCAATCTCTGACCTTTAAAATGCAATACTCAAATAAATATAGATAAGGCACAACACTATGACTCAGGAGACCAGAGTTTCAGCCCTGTTTTTTTAGCCTGTTTTGAAGGCATCCACGGATAAAGTATTTCACCTGTCTTTGCCAACCTGCCCCCATCATTAAAAACAAGCTGGTGTCCTTTATTAAGCACTCTCATTCAACTCTTCTACCCACTGAAGCTTTTCTAAGACACTGCAACTAGTTTTCCCTGGTGGGCAGCTGGAACAACACCCTTCAATGCCAAAAAATACTTTTCTCATAACAAGATAAGAAGAGTGATTTCAATCTGAGGCCTAATTATTCTGGCAATATCCCTATCCCAAACTACCTGGAACTACAGAATTTGAATGTGGATGGTTTTAGGTTCTAGCGTGAACCCAGCCCATGTTCATCCAGGCATAACAGTAAATCTGAAGGCTGACTGAGAGATA
The DNA here is from genome assembly GCF_000277835.1 of Geospiza fortis. NCBI lineage: Eukaryota > Metazoa > Chordata > Aves > Passeriformes > Thraupidae > Geospiza > Geospiza fortis. Next base: position 3,538,895 of record NW_005054363.1, read on the forward strand.
AGAAAGGATTATCCTTTGAGATCTACAGAAGAAAAAAATTATAGAAGATTTGGTACTATCTATGGTGTTATCTATTTAACAGTACTGGAACAAATGGTACACTTCTGACTTGCAGAGGGAACAGAAGGTAGCTTGTCTGAAATCAGGTTTTTCTCCCTTTCTCACAAGTGAAAAGAAAGGACATAAATGGCAGGTTTTGTTCATTAATTATTTGGTATCCCAGAGTACTTGTAGCAGGACTCTGAGACTTCCTTGAAACTCTGTGGCTCATTGTGTATATCCAGAAACCTGAATATTCAGGAACCAACTGAAGCAATTTCAGCTACAAAGGCTTTCAATGCTCAAAAAACTTTTTGGATTTCAGTCATTAAACCTTTTCATTACCTTCCAATTCAGCTGAGGCCAGGATAACAGTCTGGAGCTCAAGCCAGAAAAATGAAAAAAAAAAACCAAACAAAACACCACAAAAAATCCTTATCAGAGTCAAAGCAGTGCATCAGAAAGAATTCAGCCTGTGGGTATGCTCTGTCATTTGAAGGTACTTTCCTACCTGTCCTGAAATGAAAATTTACGGCTGCAGGCTTCTGTTGGACCTTTGTCTGCTCAATAAATGTGAAATAACCGCAATGTTTTGACAGAGTAACTGCATATTTTCCATTTGGATGTGGATCTTACCACAGCTGCCCATGCTCTTGCCACCTTTCCTGCTTTTGTGTTCTACACTCATTTCCTCATGGGGATGGCACAACACATTGCAGCTGTCAAGAACGTATTTTCCTGGTAACTGCAGTGTTTTGCACAGAACACAAATTGGACCTGTGTTGCAAAATCTGCCTGACTCTCAATCATGTTTCTGGCTGATGTTCTGATTTACACAGTTTGGATTAAGATTGCCACAGATACAGGACATCATTTTTTTCTCCCATCTTCTCCTTAGTAACAAGATGATTAGCAAAGTAATTCTGATTTTTTTTCATAGGAATTACTACTAAAATTAGGCAAACAGAAGGGATTTTATGCTCTAAAATGAATCAAATATAAAAAACAGAAATTAGTCATTGCATTTGCATACTGGTGATAATCAACAGTTGACTCCTTATAAAGACATGTTTTAAAGGTATTTAAATCCTGGGATCCCAGGCAATGCAAAAATATACCATAACTGCAAAGCAAATAGCAAAACTTCTCTTTCTGGCATGTGCTCTACTTGAGTAGAATACTGATTGCACTTGATGTCTTTTCATCACAAACATGAACTATCTGTTCCATTCATTTCAAAAACAGTTTTAAATGGATACTGAAATGGATTTTACCAGTAGGACAGACCTATCTCATTAAAGCCACTGTAGCCCAGCTCTTGCCTGCTAAGTCCCAGATCTTCAAGGTCCATGCATTTAAATCCAGGTGGGCACTGGTAACCTTCTTCTAGCTCTCTGGAACAGTGGGTGTCTGGGATAGCTAAATTATTCCAGGTTACATTTCTGTGAAAAATACAAAATTAAGTTGTTACATAAACTCAGTTCATAGCAAAACTAAATATTCGAAAGTGAGAGGACTAAAGGGAGAAGTTCATCAGCTGTTATTTTTACTATCTGATGTTCTTTGGTATACACTGTTTTCATTAATTAAGCAGTTATTGCAAAGGGCAAGCTAACACACTCCTAAAACTTCATCCTTATGTAATGACAGTACAAATACTACCAGCAGAAATTTCATACTAATACCTAGAGACCCCATAAAAAATGGAGACTCCAAGAAATGGAAGAGTTAACATTCAGCAGCTCCAACTGTTTTTTAGTGCAATTTGAAGATAATGTTTCAGGCTCCTTTGCAGATCCTGAGAGTGTACTGAACTAGAGTCAGCACTATGACTATGACTTACAATGGCATTACCTGTGCTTGCTTTGACACTCCTTAGAAGGATCCTTGTGTATGACTTGTCAGTCACCAGAGTATGTATTCAGGTTCTTGTAACTTGCTCAGTACAGCTTCCCATCACAGATGAAGGGTCACAGGAAAGAAGTCAAACCATTACATGTCTAGTGTAATTAGTATCTAGGCACTGTTGTGACTGAAACAGATCTCTGACTTACTTTTGTCCAATGATTTGGTATAAGAGATGAAAAAATCTGAACTGGTTTGAATTGGGTCAAGGTTATATAAGTGATCACAACATTTTAAAATAGAAAAATCATGAGACAAGGGCCAGTGCCCCAACGCAACATCACAGTGTTGGCCATTTTTACTGTTGTCAGATCTTATTGCAGAGTTCCATACTGTTGTCTCCTCATCATAAAAGTTTCATCCCTTCTTGGTGTTTCTAGTAGGCAGCTCCTCCAAGCACTGACTTTCTTCTTCAACAAGTAGCCAACTGACTCCAGTTTCTTTCTCAACCACCCAACCCACTCTTTTATAGCACTCTTCTTCTCATTGGTTACAGCTGTGCCCTGTTAAAGTCAGGCCTGTTCCTAATCTTTGATAATTGGCCCAGCTGCAACTCCTTAGGGGTAAGATTACTTTCTACACTCTCTTTATTTTCTTATATTCTAACCCCCTACAGTCAGAGGCTGAGCACCACTTGTTCTCCCAGGTTCTCTAGCAGCTGTGGTTGAGCTGCTGGAGGCTTTGTCACACTGGAGCACAACAGGAATTTAGGTGGTCCCAGCACTAAGGGCAACAGAAACTAAAAGGATAAGGAGGACAAGGTTGTTGCTCTCTGTGCTATTAAATATACGCCTATGGCATGGACACATAAATATGGGTTATCTAAATACTCTCAAACTTTGGGAAGGAGAAGCTTAGGCAGTTGATTCCTCCTAATCTCTTACAGTGCCTAGTTAATGATCACAATACACAATCCTTTGCCACAGACTGATCACCCCATTTTCCCAGAAGCAGTTTAATTAAGAGGTAACCTTAGGAAATCACCCCCTCCACCCTGAGCAGGTCCCTGCCAGGATCTGCAAAGCAACACAGCACAGAAATGGGGATTCATGTTACTCGTGTGATGGGGCCGCTGGGAAACCCAAGAGAAGAAAGCTTCAAATAAGGCTCCAACTCTGCTGAATGAGCACACAGCTAAGCAACAACTGTTTTTCTCCCTGCTTGTACTCTCTCATCTAGCAAATGAAAAATCCTGATTTTTGGTTCAGTTCTAGGGCAAATTCAAATCAGACATGAAAAGTTAATCACAACGAGTTCTGGTCTGAGAAAAAAAAAGTCAATAGCATTTTCCATTCTTGTTCAGGTTAATTTTGACTTCCTGGTTACAGCACAAACTTTTGATATCAAAACACCCAAAATGAATTGCTGAAAGTTATGAAAAAAATGCTGTTGTATTCACTCTGTTATCAGGAGGCATCAACCAGTGTCTTAAAACACAAAATTTCAAATTATCTCTCTTGTCCACAGAAAAGGTGAAACTTTTCAGCCTGCCCTTTAATATAATTAGTATCTTCTTGTTCTTCTGAAAGTCCTTTTCCTTTAATCTAACTCACAGAAGTATTTTGACAACTAAACTGGGTGAACAGAATCTTTAATTATGTTTTTATTAATTGCTTTTATGTACTGCATGGAATAGCATTACATTATTTGAAACCTGTCAGTGTGAAAACAAAACATCCTACAAAATTTTTTCCTAGGCAATTATAAATGCAGATAAATAATAATTGTGGTATCTATCCTGTAGCCATTTCTTTATGGTACCAGAGAGACATATATATCTGCATGGATGCACACACAGACATGTACAATTCCAGATGGAGTTTTAAAGAACACCCTGAAATGTAGCAGTGTGCAGACAGATCCACAAGCATATGTGTATTTTTTCCAGGTTTGTAAACATGCTCAGCACATGTCATTCAAGTATTTCAAAATTAATCTGTTCACCCTAATTTCTTTAAACTACATGTTAATTCATACCCAGTTTCATGCTTTATGTTAGATTTATGATACTGCTATCCAAAAGCCATTATCATATATGGGATTAACATAAAACAATATTTTACATATATTTTTAGAAATTAAAATTATTCATTGGCACAGGCAGATTCAGAACCCCAGCTACTGGTAGCCAATGAATTACACATTATGGCTTGCATTAGAAAATCCCTCAAATCCCAAGAGGGCAGCAGCATGAGGGCATATTATTAAAAGCATTGCTGGCCCTCAATCACTGCAATGCAAAGCATTCACTTAAGTGCTTCATTTAAACTTAGATGATTTTTTTTATTTAACCTCATCTTGAAGGAGAAAAAAAAAAGCTGTCTCTGTGCACTGATGATTTAGGCTAAAAACAAAGTCTCTGCTTATAGTAACTGTACAGATATAGTCCTTTTTGAGTCACTGTCACTTGGCAAGTTGTGTTCTGCCTCAAGACAATAAATAAGCATAGACAGGTATACATGGACTAGAGAACATTAGATATCTAGAAGTGGCTAGAATATCACCAGATGTTTTCAATATAAGATGATTTAAATTTTATTCCTCATTGACCATACTCAGTATCAATTAAGTACTGAGATACTAATTCAGCCCATAACTAGTTTTAAGCATCTCAAAAGTTCAATTAGGCAATGTGCTTAAATGTCTTGCTGAACAGGATAAATTGCCTAGAGAAATTTATGAACAAGAAATAATTTGTCCCAATAGTCCCACAATATTTCTGTGCAGAGCCTGTGGAGTGCAGCATCAACCCAACAGGTGAGCTGAGAAATTAGTTCTCCACAGGAATGCCAAGGCTGGAGAAGGAGATAATTGACTCCACTTCACTTGATAGGCATCCTTCAATATCAAGATTGTTGCAAAAGACATAGGACTGTTACTCTGACATGTTTGTTTTAAGTGCCTGAAGAATGTTATTATTACATACATATGTATACCACAGGAAGGACATGAATTGATATCTCTTGGGAGTACAGTGCCTGTTTTCCATGGCATCTGTTACAAAACTGGTCTTTTCACCACCATGCGCTCATGTGAGAACAATCCCTCTTTCAGCACCTTCTCCTTATTAGAGCAGTTCTTCAAAGAGGGGTTTTTACACCCCAAGAGACAAATTGATGTGGAAGATTCTAGCTTCCTGCTTTCTGCTAGCCTTTCTCTGCTGAAAATAGAGATGGGGCAAAAAAAAAGGGATATTTTTTTATTCTGGTATTCTGTTAATTTTCTAGGATAACACCAGAAAGCCATTCCAAATTAGAAAGCTTCTTGTGCAGTTTCCAGATCCAGAAAATCTAAAAAAAAAAAACCAAAAAAAACCAAAACAAAACCTAAGTAGTATACTTATTGATTTATTGATAAGGTATAAAGAATAATTTGAAATGGTTGATTAGGTAAAGAAGCTAATAAGTAAAACTTACTTAACTGGAGCTGAAAGGTTTTCTGTATTTGTTAAAAGGAACCCTGTGTCTGTCCCTGTACAAAACCAGGCACTGCCCAGCTGCTCACTGGAGAGCTACTGCATGTTAAAAATACTATAGTGGACATAAAAAATGGCTGGTCAACCATGATGCAAATAAGTAGCAATGCTGCAGCTTCCAAAGAGGGAGCAATACATTAACTGGGGCTCAGAGGAATTGGCACTATGCTCTGTGCTATCCATTTTCATTAGTGACCTGGGGGACCCTATGAACCCAGCTTCATCAAAATCACACCAAGCATATGATGAAGAAGAACAAAAACCTTTGAGAACATAGAATGATTATGCAGTTCTGAAGACTTTAAAGGTTACTCTCAATAACTGTGATTTAATGTCAAGCAACAAATTCAGAAAGTGATAGACCCTAAACAAAAAATGGACACTGCTGTATAGAAAGTACTAATACCAAAATAAGCTTAGATCAGGTGACTGATAAAAGATTTTTCTTTTAGATATTAAGAATTATAGGTTTTTTCTTCTGCTAGACATCTAACTCTGAACACGCAATTTTGAAAAAAATAATCCAATCCTATACGTTTCAGAAGAGATGCTTCTGCTTTGCCATACTGCCAGAACACAAGGGAAAACCACCAAGCTAGTGAGACTCTAGCAATAAATAAATAAATCCAGAGAGCTCCATGCTACACAGACCTTTTTCTTGAAGCTCAAATTAAATGAATGCTGAGCTAGGATCTCTCAGTAAATGCTCTCTGATGAAGTAATACTGTGTTTCTACATTGACTTTAGACAAGTTATCTGACGAATATTAATACACTGCTCTCTTACATATATAGGTCAATTATATCTAATAATTTGTCTTTATTCTGAAAATCAGGGTCATCTACTACCACAAAACAACCTCCCTGCACTATTCAACACAATTATAATAGTCCACAAACCTATTTTTTAAAGCTTTAAATTTTATCTTATATCAGCATTTTATGAAATGAGATGTAAATTAAAAGCTGAATTCATACTGGGAAAGTAAGGTCAGCTGTGTCATAAGCATTCTGTTTTTAACGTTTTGGTGCTTTTTTTGAAACACAGAATACAAAAGCAAAATATGTACAGATGTATATTAATAGTAGTGGAACCTCTCAGGTCAAAAATCTGATATAGAAAATGCTAATTGCTAGGGTAGCAAGTAAAAACTTCTTTTTTAAAAATATATTTCTAATTCAATGAATCATAAAAAAGAACAGATTCTTACACCAAATGCAGAATAAGTTGTTTAATCACCAACACTTCACACTCTAGATTTAAAGCTCCCTCCCACAACTGAGTCAGTGTAAATAGCCAAAACTTGTAACTCAATTTTATTTTCCTCACACTGATTACTGCTGCCTTGGGGATGCCTCATGGTAGCCCTCAGTATTTAGATGCTGATCTAGGAGGTCTCAGGTCTCTGAGAGCCCTGTGTCCTACTTGAGCATCTTGGATACATCAGTAACACCAAATGTCTGCCCATGGGTAAGTGCATCAAGTTAAAAACCCTTCAAGTTAAAAAAAAATGACACTTCCTATGATCAGCCAAGTCCTTAGCCTTAGTTTGTTTTCCCCGTGTACCTTCAGCCAGCTATAGAGCATATAATCTTGTTCTCCAACCAAAAGACTTTCCTTAAGGAAGAGAATTTACAGAGATAAAAAGAAAAAAATACTCATGGCATAACTATAATTAATTGCTGTAATTTTATACCAATAGAAATGAGAAAATCTGTGGTTAAGATTCTTATGACAATATTATACAGAAACATTGTGCAGAAAGGAAGTTTTAAATTACTTTTCTAATTAGACCTTATCCTCTTAAAGGCTCAGATAAGTCATGGCAATTGCTATACACCTGATGATACCATTAGGTAGTAAAAAATATTGGATTTTTTATTTAGTATTCCAAGTTACATTTGTTTTCAGAAACTCTGGGAAGTTGAAAGACAGGAAGCCTAGATGGAAATTTGCTTGCTTTTTACCTGATTCCTTGCAAAAAGAAAAATTGAGAAAGGTTAAAGTTTATTTGTTGCATAGCGACCATGAAAACAATCTAAGTACCTAGACAAATTTCCTTTGATTTTTCCTTTTATATGTATCTCTTATTTCCAAAGCCATGTCTTAATGCTTTGTGTGCTCATCCAGTGAAGTACTTTTCTCCTTCTTCTTTTCCTTCTCTAAGTGGGAAACTCTGCACATAGAACTGCTGTTAAGAGATAGCTCCTAGACTACTTCCTTACACTAGTGCTCTTTTTACAGTCCTAACAATAATAACAGCTGCTTCTGCACAATTGTTAGAATAGTAACAATATTGTGCTATAAGAATTGTAACAGCTTTGTTTCTATCACAAATTCTTCTGTTCACTATTTTCATAATTATTACCCCATTATGATCTCAGCTTAACAAGGACAATATTAACAAATAAATTACTGATATTGATATTTCTAAAATTTGCAGCAGTAAGTCATTATGATTGGGCATAATCTTTTCAACTTTGCACTCAGTCTTGTCCCTGGAGTGAGACACATATATGATTGTTAACTTCAGTGAAATGGCACCACACTGCAATTGAGTTCTACTGATACACCTTCTAATTTGTGCAGAAAGAGATGGCAACTTAGAACCATGCTGCTGCTGGAGCCATTACAGGTTCTAGAGAATCTAGGACTGTCATCCAAAATCACTGGTGAAAGTGAAAGAAATGTCAGAGAGTACCTCTCTGATTTAAGGACTGCAGATTTGTTTAGGCACAATTCTTCCTCTGATGTTTTATAACCTAGTATTCCTGAGTTTTCCCAAGGGTCATTTTTAAATATTTTACTTTTGGTCTAAAAGTAAAATATTTAAATCTAAAGTGTCATGTACCATACTTTCAGAGCCAGTTTCCTGTTTTAAATCCAACAACAAAATCTGTGTTATCTTTTAAACTGTAAGTGCAAAGTTTTCATCCATATTTAATGTTTCTCATAATTATATCTGTAATTATAACTATAAAGCTTTCAACTCTTTCTGGTTACACATTTTCTCTTATATCTATTCATTAATTTTATCTCATTGAAAGATAAGATAGGGCATGCTTAAGGACTCATGACTTTACAAACAGCATAAACACAAAGCTTAAGCTTTGGCAACGTTCCATATTTTACATTTTAGCTTGGCAAACACAGATTCTTCTAATCAAGAATTAGTAACTGAAGAGAATACCAGACAGCATCTGCTAGGGATAATTATATTCAAATCAACAAGCCCAAATAACCAAGGGCATCTCTTCCATTAATTTTTGATAAATCTTGAAATAGCAGGGAAATTCTGGAAGGATGCTCATGTGCCATTAATTTTTAAAGAACAAGCAGCTCAATTGCTTAGCCTAACATCAAGCAAGACAAAAGAAAGAGCAAGCTGATAAAAAGTCTAATTGGTAAAAAGTAAAGAACATTAATGTAATAAGAGGCAGCCAGAATGATTTAGAGAAAATACCACTCATCATAGCAACATGATTTTTGTAAGATTACAGATTTGTCAAATAAAATTGCCTATCTTGGACTTTGTAAAGCAATTCATTAAGTAACATATGACTGATTAAAAAGTTGGCACTGTATAATATCAATAAAGTACCAGCTAAATGGGCTGAAAACTGATTAACTGACATGTCAAAAAACACTTCCCAGCAAAATGATCAAAATGATCTACCAGAATCAATGAGGGAGAAAGATACAAAAATAGGAATAAGAATAGAAACATAAATAACAATAAGAACAAGGCATTATGAAAAGTTACCAGAATTACTTGGTTAGCTTGATCAAACAACCTAAAATGTGCTTTAATACAGCCAAATGCAAGGTTATAATGGCAGGATCACTGGCCTACAGCCTATGGATTAAAAGAGATAAGAGGATGGAAATACTGTGTTATAGAATATAGGTGCCACACAAAATTTGAGATGAGGGAATAAACCAAGGCATCCTCTCATATTAGTCCCAATAACATCATGGCAAGAAAAAACTGCTTCCCCAGACTGTACACACACAAGCAATAATGAATTAATGTTCCTCTGCACACGAAATTCATACAAATTGCGATTAGTATTACACAGATTTTTGATCACAGTTTAATATTTTAAAAACTGAGGAAGTCACAGAAAAAAATGAAAATTGTAACACTGAAGAAGATGGTTTGCAGTAGAAGACCTAAAGAGCTAAATAATGTTAGTTTATTGAAAAACATATTGAAAGGTGCTTCAATTGTTCCAAGTGGATTCACACAGAGAAAATACTAGAAATTAAGATTCTGTGTAATCTGGCATAAAAAAGTATAACAAGAATAAGAATAGAAAGCTAACAGTGGAAGCCAGACAAATTAAAATGATGAATTTAGGAACATGTTTTACCAGTGAAATAGTTTTTGTAAGAAACAAAAAGTTCCCTTGCTTATGACTGTTCTTTTGCAAACCAGTCAAAAATAGATACACACCTAGGAAATGCACTGGAGTCAGACACAAGCTATAAGGTGTAATAGAAGGGAAAAAAATTGAAGCCTGACTAGATGATCCAATAGTTATTTTCAATTTTAAATTCAATATATAGATACTGTAATATCTTACTACTGCTAATGTATTTTCTTTCTGTAATTTTCCCCAGTGTAAATTACTTTTTAAACATCTTGCAATTCAATTTAGATCTTTTATTCACTATTTATCTGTTCACTTTCAGGCTCCAGTATTGGGGTTTTTTTTTTTTTTTGCCAGTTTTCACAATCTTGTAGTGTCTAAATTGGAGTCTGTGGATGGAACTTGGATAATCTTACTTTTTTTGCCCATTTTAGAAGACGAAAATTCTCTACATGTTTATTCAACAAATTAAGAAAAGTAATGTTCTTATGCACTTTCTTTTCCTGCCCATATTCAGTAATAAGGCATCATCACATCAGACTGCCTATTATGAGAGGCAGCAATACTGAGTAAAGTTGGGTTTGATTTTGATTGTATTATTTTTTCATTTCACATGTGACCTAAGTTAGGATCCAAAAATGTACCTTTGATGTTCCTTCTATTGCCACTCACTGCACAGGAATTTTGAACAGATTCAGATTAAATCACCAAGGTTATCTCACACTTCAGGGTGCAAAAGTTCAAAGATCCAACATCTCTTTGCTGAACCCCTAGAAGGCGCTGCACAAGTAAAGACTGCAGCTCTGATGTCCTGACTTACCCTACCTCATTTTAGGCAATGAAGACAGAGAGAGTGAAATACAGCTCCAGAGGGCCAAGGTCAATGGGTTCATCCACGCTCCTGAGGCACCCTTCTCTCTCTGACAGCTACAGAGGAAATTCAGGGTATTTAGATTCCTAGGACAGGTGCTAACATCAAAGTCAGATGATTCTGTTCTCATGGCAGATCACTTATGTTACACAAAGGCAATAGTGTCACGAAAAGAACCAAATGAGAATGCCCAAATGAAAACAGGATGGTTGCAGGTACTCAACAAATTTGACAAGCTATTGGTTTGATCACTTGTTACTGGCATGAGAGGAAATTAAATTCAACTTACTCAGCCATTACCTTTCAAAGTAACTAAGTCACTGAAGTTCACCACAGAAAAATGAGTAAAAGAAGAAATATATCCTATGGAAAGTGCTGAAATGTACATACAAGTACTAGAAAAAAAAAGCTCAAGAAAGAAAATGTCAGAAGTTCCAATATGCATTTGTTTATAAAGTAACATGCACAAACAGTACTTGTTTGAGATTTCATCAAATTCCACATGACATAACAACTCTACAACACCCCATTTTTGTGGCTGCAACAGTCAGTCCTGACACAGCTGAATTCAAATGGCAATTGCATGATATGTATGTTAATGCAAAACTTATTTCAGAAGAATCAAAATAACATGAATTAATGGCATTTACACAATGAAGGAGGCTGTCACTCTAAGTGCTTAATATACAAGACTTAAACAGGAAGAGTTAAAATCAAATCCAGCTATCTTGCATGAATCTGCATGTCACTGAGGTACATTAGACTTATTTACAAGTTGACCTCATACATATAGTACTATTATAATCCAAAACAGCACTTATTTATAGAATTTAAAAGGAAGAGTAAAAACCACCTTTGTTGTCTTTTAAATTGCAAAGTCATGAACTGAAATTTGTATAACAATCTAAGCTGAAGATTGTATCCAAGTTGATTTTAAAGTATGTTCAGGACCACGTCAAAAAATCCTAAGGTTATATATTGGAATTCTGTGGATAAAATACAGAAAAATATCTTTTAAGTTGCTGTCTAACCACTATAGGGAAAACACAAGGCCAATAATCTGCGCTGTAGGATTTGAAAATCCCAAGATTGAAGTTCATCTGGGAATTACTTCCATCAAGCTTACATGCACGTTTGGATGTCTCCCACAAAGCAGAGCTAGCTACAACTTTTGGACCACTGCATTATACAGTTTTATCTCACTAGACTTTTTCCTTAGGTACCAGACAGGGTGATCTTCAGCATGATAAGAAAATACTGCCCTGAATCCAAATCTGAACTACATGCAAAATGAATTCCTTTCTAAAGGTTATGTTGCAAAGTGTGAAGACCATACACAGGATGCCTTCATCAAATGCATTTACACACACCAGTCACAAACATCTGAAATGGCAGGAGATGTGACTTAGCCCAGAAAAAGGGGCTGCTACAACTGAACACCTAAGAAAAAATTTTCAACATCATCCAGCTAGCTCAAAAAGGAAATCAGCATTTGGTGACTGGCCATCTGACAAGGCCCATCTGCCAAAGCTCTCACTTTACCTGGGAGAAAGCAGCTTGGTATCTCCATTTGATAGCATGACTGGTACTCGAAGTAGGCAGGAAGACTTACTGCCAAAACTGGATTGCTGTGAAAGGGCTTCTCTGTCAGGGCATTGCAGGCAGAAGTATCATTAAAATACACAGCTGCAGACCTACAGTAAGGTCAAATAACTTTTTCAGGGATCTAAAATATTGCTGGGTTTACAAGAAACCCAAATGTAAAATCTCAAATTGGTCTAGCCTTCAAGCCTTCAGGCTACCTCCAGCCCTAAAGAAAAATTGAATGAGGCATTGACAGATTCTAACCAAAGCTTTGTCTTTAAACAGCAGCTGAAAAGCCCTTCTCATTAACCTGCCAGGTAGAAGGTGTACAATAAGTTGGTTTGGATTGTAGTTTTAATACTGCTGCTGGGCAATGGCCATGACAATTAAGAAAAGAGTCAGACAGCACAAAAGGCTAAACTGTACCAGGTAATGACTCTTGCTCCTGCTGCCTTGGCAGGTGCCCCTAAGAAGGAGGCATGAGGACGCTAAGCCTTTATTTGAGGCAAACTGGAGATGAAGACAAGGAGCTGAAATGCAGAAGGTGGCAGTGATGTATGAATTTGTGAAGAAAATTGGTCAAATCATACATCAGTGAACCCAGCACAGCCTGCTACAACAGGGACAAAAGGGTGGCAAGTATTTTAGGCACTGGAAAAAAGTGACTGTGGTATGCATTTGTGCCAAGCACAAACAGTGTAGTTCACTGAGTATAAAGGCAGGTCTTCCACACTAAGGAGTGACATTGGATTTGGGGGCTTTTCTTGAAATTTATTAAAAACTCTTGTATCTTACGTGAGAGAGGGAGCAGGGGAGTGAGGGCCAAACTACACAAGCAGTGATAAGAGACATATGTAAAGATTGAGTACAAATGTATTTTATGTAACTGGAACAAAAGAATTAATAATAGCACCTCTGATAGTAAAAAGCATGTTTTGGTGGGAGGTTTGGACTTTCCATGTGGGGTAGGATGAAAAATGAAGTTCGAACATTCATGAACAGACTCTCACCTTAGTTGGTACACAAAGGGAGAGAAAACAATAAAAACTGCAGGAAGCCACTCTCTCACTTCTGTCCTAATGTACAATAGCTCTGCATCCAATCCTCCTCACTTCCAGTGTGCCTCCCTTTAAAAGGGATGTAGCAAAGGCAAATTGTTCTTCAGATGCCCAGGATAACAATACCTGACCCTTTGTTATGTCAAGATGGACTACATAAAATCACAGAAAAATAAGGTTGGATACAAACACTCTACAGGACATTAAATATAGTTCTCTGCCCCAGTCTATTTCTACTTTTCCCAAGAGAAGTTCCCACAGGCTGCTTTAAAGATCCTCAAGAGTGAAACTGGGAGCCTGTCTAAGAAATAGGTGCAACTTTGTACCTACCACTGCAAACTTTTTTCCTAATGTCCTGTCTAACATGAAATTTTCATCCTGAAATTTTGTACATGTACTTCTTATTCTAGTGTATTACAGAAAGAGTGACCATATTCCCTTTTGCACAGAATATTCCCATATTCTGTGCAAAAGTGCTTATCCACACAAAACCTGTGATATGTCCACTACTCTTTTAAAGTTAAAAAACTGCTGAACACTTTTTATCAATTCTGCTCTCTCTATATATATATTTGTTTTAGACTCTCTCCAGATGATGCCCATATGTTGTAAGATACTACAATTTTACATTTTTACATGCGCACAGTACTGTTGATCTCCGTTCCTCCATTATGCTTCTAAAACATTTTATGCAGAACTACCTTTTCCACATGACTCACTATGCTGTATTTGTACAGCTGGTTTTTCCTGCGTGCAGTATATTGTCCCTGCTGCCTTTCATCCAACTTTTCAGAGAATTTCTCCAATTTATCAAGACCATTTTCATTCTAATCTTGCCTTCCAAAACATGTGCAGCTCTTTCCAGCCTCACATCATCCTCAGCGCAATAAGTGTGCCACCATGCAGGATATTAATGAAACTCCAAAAAGCACACGGCAGACTTATGAGGATCCCCATTCTTTCTGTTCTGATATTAATAGCATCTCACTGAGCATGATTTTTAAGCAGTTTTGGACCTATTCTATGATTATTTTCACCTCAACCATGTTTCTCCTGCCAGCTTACAAAAATGTCCTGTGAGACTGCTACAAAGCCTTTCTAAACTAAAGAAATATGACATTCAATTCACATGGCTGTTACGGGCAATTATTCTAAACTAAAGAAATATGACATTCAATTCACATGGCTGTATTCACATGGCTGCCATAGGCAATTATATTTGTTTGACATGGTTCATCCTTTAGAAATCCATATTAGCTCCTACTCACTTCCTTGTTTTCTTCCAACTGCTTATAAATGTTTTGTTTATTTACCACAGAATTCTTTCAGGGAAAGAAGTTAAGCCTAAGTATCCCAGATATAATTCCTGGGCCTTTCTTGTCCTGTCTCCTTCCTCCTTTTATAGACTTCTACTGTTTCCCTGCTTCCCACCCACCCTCCACAAGTTCTCAGAACTAATAAAATAGCTGAGATGATGGCTTCGGTGTGCTCACAAATATCTTGGGATGGATGAATATTCCAGCATTTCCCAGGCCTTATTGAATTGCATTTATCCAAGGGAGAGGAATAGGATTTAGGCATCACATTCAGCTTCCAGGCAACAATACAAAACTGAAAACAGTCCCCTGGTTTTCAAAATAGTATTAAACAGATCACTCATGAAAAGAGATCTGAAACAATATGGAAACAGATCTCTTTCAAAATTCTTTCTCAGCTTTCCTTACAAATGCTTGCACATCTAGAAGTGATTCTTTTGCACAGCATTTCAAGGTTAAATTAGATGAACTGCAATTGAACCTGTGAATGTCAGGACATCCACAGCCTTCTCTATTAGTTGCCTGGATTTCTCTTGCAATATAAAGAACAGAACTTTCTTAGCTTCCTTTATGTTTAAGAATTCCAGAAGTCACCAGTCACCAGGCGTTATTTCTATACAGCGATTATCAGGTAAAAATCTTGTGGCCCAATATCAAACTTTCGCTACAGCAAAGAGGAGATTATGTTATTCAAATTCTTGTACTTATAGTGAGCCAATTTCCAAATAATGTATAAAATCCACTTTGGTTTATTAAAAAAAACTTATTCTTAAAAAAATCTCATAAATATTAACAGGCTGAGAAGGAATTCAATCGACTTTGATGTCTGCACTGAGGCAGAGAATTGTGTAAACTTAAACTGCTCTAAATCTTAATAAAGACAAGTACATGTCATTACTGAGCCACCAGGAGCTGAAGTAATTGGGTTGTCATCATTCTATCCTGACCACACTAAAAAGTCACCTTTTTGTTTAAAACTGAGCTGGAAAAACAAAAACAGTGTAAAATATGTGTTAAATTAATTAACAGTGTAATTACTTTAGGTAACTATCCATATGACAATTCTAATAAAAAACAGGATTTCTGCTCAGAAATCACATGCCCCGTGAAAATGACAAGAGCCCAACTCCTGAGGGCTCTTTCTCCTGGGCACCAATACTGCTCCCACATCAGCACTCTCATCTACTCTTCTGACATGAGTCCATTTAAACTGAATTACTTCCCTCTCTGACTGATGCTGTATTTTAATTGGTTTTGGTTGGGGTTTAAACAACATCAGGCTATGAAAAGTAAATTTTTTTCCATTTCTCTTGTCCCTGAGGAGTTTATCCTAGAGACATGCTACCAGTAAGAGAGATTGTAAGTCCCAAAGACAATAATAAAGCAGATCTGGTTGTCCACTAAAATCAATAAATTAATGTGCTCTGTTGAAGAAGTCCTATTACACTGATTTTTCGAGCTTGGGCTTTGATTTCTTCCCTTTCTGAGAAACTTAATTAATCATTCTTACTTTCCCACTGCTGATGTAAGAAAGAATCTCAAATTCCTTTTGTTCTTTTTAATTGTATTTATTTCCTCTATTAGATATTGTGGTGAACTTTCAGCTTCAGAGTCTTTGAAGCTGTTTTTTGACATTTTTGTGGCTTATCCATAGACAGATGGAAAGATGACCAGAAGCCTCTTAGATCTTTCCATTACTCAGTAATTACTTTTCTTATCTGTTTTCCCGGGCATGTCCTGCTTTAAACAAGAAACTTTGCAAAGAAGGATTTTAAATTGACCTCCATGGTAACAGGCAGACAGGCCTACAGAAATACTCAGCCTATACCTTATCAAAAGTGTTAAAAAAAGGCACCCTAAAGAATGACTTTGGAAAATAGGTGAGTACTACAATTTATGGCAGTTAGCCATATTAGCTTTTTCTCTTTTGATGAGACTTCCTTTCCCTTAGCTCCAGTGCAGACTGAGATTTACAAAAGGAAAATTTACTGTTGTGGAATACATATAAAACGATCATGTGCTCTGGAATTATTCTTGCATAGTCAAATGTATCTTGGGAGTAAAAATAAAGAAAGCAGTAAGTAGCTACAGAACTGATTTAGAAAAAATTTCTTTCTCCTGTACTGTGTGAAAGTATCTTTTGTATACCAGAGGTTACCAAGAGTAAATTACAGTAGATCTGGGAACACAACTATTTTCACCTTATATTGTATATCTCAGAAATTAATCTCAGATATAACAAAAAAAAAACCAAAACCAAAAACAAACAAACAAAAAAAAAACCAACCCTGTCAAACTGTTTAAAATATATAGATTTATCAAGATAATTGGATTTTATATTTCAAACACACCATCTTTTAAGCAACTAAAGAAGATCCATACTATGGAAATCTACATAATATACCAATGCTTGACAGGAAAAGATATATTGGTTGAAGATATCATCAAGAAAAAAATTTCACAGCATAGTTGAAAAAAGGTAAGTCATAATCACGAGGAAATAGAGTAATAAAATTGTATAAGAAGAAGACAATGTTCTTTATAGGGAAGACAATTGTAAGAATACAGGAAAAAAAGGACTTATCAAACAACAACAATAAACTTTTCAGCCTTTCTAAGCAAGTCAGATTCTGCTGATTTCTCAGACAGAATGAAAACTCAGATTGTGGTTAGCTCACTTCAGTATTTTTGTTTGTCATAGCTAACATCAGAAAATGACTCAGGAGGTAGAGAGACAGGAGGTCAGGCAGTGTGGGCATTGAGAAGGATGGAAAGATAAAAGAACTTGCTGCAGCCAAAGAGGCAATAAGTGTCTGATGAAGACACCATGTCCTTTCAAATAGAAAAGAATAGGAAGATTTTAAGACACCATTTTCAAAAGAAACTCGACTCCCTCATAATTCATAAGGCAGTAGACTTAAAAGTGATTTCTAAAATGTCAGAAATAGATCAAGTCTTGACCACAAAAATAAGATTTTACCCTTCCTGCTTGCCATGGCGTTCTGCATAATAAGAGGCAAATCACCTAAAATTAAAGCTCTCACAGGTGGTCGCTAATTGGAAACCTTTTCATTTTTCTAATCTTGACTTGGGAGTCCAGGATCTGGTTTGAAAAAATAATGAAAATTTACAGCTGTGTGTCATTAAAGACAGAAGTTATTTAAGGACAAGTACAGCCAGCTCTGGCCATTCTCCATTGTCTGGAACTGAGCCACCTGAAACAGAGAGACAGACAGACAGACTCAACCTCTGAGAGGAATGTTTAACCCTCATTATAAAATTGAGAAACTGAACCTCAAAGACAAAAGTAAAATTTGGCAAGGCAATTTTCATACTTTTGTGTTCTATTACATCCCAGCTAAACTTTCCCGGATTCAGAAGTGACATGTCCCCTTCTTTCTAACTATATTTTGGACCAATATCTGTCCGTATTGTCCTCTTTTTGCACCAGAACTGTTATTTCTTTCTCTATATTTATTTTTCTAGCCCATGGTGGGAATTATAAATTCTGGAGCTAATTCCAGGAAGGTCAGTCCTGATCTACATGAAGAAGGCACACCCTAACTCCAGCCTGAGCTTCTGCACTGCATTCCTCAAAATTTAAAATAGGAACAAATAGGTGTAAGTCTTCACAACATATAATGATGAGTATTACAGACAAGAAGAGGAAATCAGTATTTTCAAAGTAGGAATGAGTAGTATGCCAAAACTGAGCTATACATCCACATGTCAATAACAAAGAAAAAAAGTATCTTGTACTTTGGAGGAGCACCATTCATCAGAATAACTGGAGGAACAACTTTCAGGGAAAAAAGTGGTGTCCAGTGTAACTCTAGTCATCATACACCATCATGGGAGCCCATTTAAAATTGTAAGTCTGGTCTGGAGATGGCAAAAGTGATTAACTGCTTACTGAAGGTGCCTATCCCAGGTACCTTAAAAGTAAATTAAATTAGATTTCTAATACTTATACAGCTAAAAACATATACTTGATGATATTGAAAGAAAAAGGAGTTAAGGCTAGATATTCAGCCTCAAGTCTGAAATTCCCTCTGCTCTGCATACTTGACTTTTCCAACTTTAACCCTATTTAGGCAGGTTTTAAATTTTATTTTATACACTGGATATTTGTCCCTTTTAAGGTTTTCGTGTAATCCAGCCTTTCAAAAACCTAAAATTGAAGGGTTTCTGTATACCATTTAAAAAAAAAATACTAACGTTTATTCAGAGAGCAGCCTGACATGTATAGAAATAATTAACAGAATTTTATGGGCAGCACCAAAGTTACAAAATTAAATTTCCATATGGCAAACATTACTATGTCACGTTTCATCTTTTTCTGCTGATTTCAAGGAAAAGTTATATTCAGTGACACAAGCAATTACATAATGCCAAATCTTTCCTGCATTGTGTATTCCACTATTTTTTTTAAATAACATTCCATAACTCACAGAATTGCAGACCTTCTCATTACTACAAGAAAATTTTTTACAAAGAATTTTTTCCCTATGTCTACAGGAAACTGTCAAAATATCTGTGCTAAAAAGATTTTCTCTTAAAAAAGAGAGGAACGATTAGAATGAAAGAACATATCTGCATGACGTATACAAAGATCAGCTCCATATTTTACTATATAATTGATTATATAATTAGGAAAATGTACCAAAGTAATTTTCTTTTTAATTTAACAAAATACCGTATTTTGGTATTTGGTCTAGCATGTTCTCTAATGATTTTATAACCTTTTTTGTATCTGCCACTTCTAATTTTATACTTGATAGTTTTTAGGTTCTATTTTAGAAAAAGCTTTAACACAGAGTTTTGCAATCATCAGAAATTTTATTCAGCTCACTAGCAGATTAAGTGGTGTTTTGCTTTCTTACAATGCTTACTCTATTAATTTTATGTTCTGAAAAATTCAAAACAGGAATAAAAGGATCCAATTTTGACTAAAATAAAGGCCACAACTCCAGAGCCAACATCTCCCTATCCAAAGGAACAGGGACCAAACAAAGAAACAGATGCAACATGTTTCTCACAATGTAATGGTACTCAAGGACACAGTCAAACCCTCAATTCAACAGGACAGGTAAGCATATTATCTGTGATTTCGTGAGCCATCTCAGTGACTCAAGAGGCTACATTGTACTTTGAGATAATCCTGTGGTTAAGTACATGTTGAATCAAGAACATGATGTATACTCAATCACCAGCATAAAATATTTATCATCAGTATTTTGCAAAGGCTGGGGAAAAAAAGGGTCTTTGAATCTGAGCATCAGGTCACAGAGAATTATTACTTCAGAAAGGGCCTGAGATACTGGAAGAGGTTGCCCAGAGAGGTGGTGGATGCCCCATCCCTGGAAACATGTGAGGTCAGGTTGGACAGGAGCTCTAAGCAACCTGATCTAGTTGAAGGAGTCCTTGCTCATTGCAGGGAGGTTGGACTAGATGACTGTTAAAGGTCCCTTCCAGCCCAAACTATTCCATGATTCTATGATTCTAGGGCAGCTTTAGGTCTGGCCCCATAAAAAAAAGACATTCTAGGGAAAGACAGAAGAGTGCAAAAGCTGATGAATCATCAGTGACCCAGGTCAGCCACAAGTGGCAATGCTCTTCTTAAATAGCACTCTTAAAGAGCCCCTCCGCTTTCCTGCTCTGTCACCTCCCTTTCCCACCCAACATACACAGTCACTCAGCTCCCTAAGTCAGACTGTAGCCAAATGTTACAAATTATGTAATCTCTGTCACAGTTAAAATTTGTATTTTTCATAATTCTTACTACGTTTGTTTCCTCAATTTGCCTTAGTGCATTGTGCTGGACTGCTTTTATTCTATTAAGTCCATTTTATATCTACTAATGTCAACTAAAATAAAACATAAGCAATGAAACAACAGGCCTACATCATGCCTGCACAGGTGAACTCACCCTGGCTGTGTGTCGTCAGTCACACAATGGTATGTAAAAGTTCCAAACATCTGCACACCCAGGATCCCATACAGGAGAAGAAAGAACAGAAGGAAAATTGAAACGCTCCATATTTGCTCTCCAGAACGCCTGGCAAAAAGATAAACAGGTCACTGAAAGTACAGGCAATGCGAAGCCTCATCTGAAAAGAATCTATAGAATAGAAAATATGCTCATGCAAAGAGAGCGGTATTTCATCCTGCAGAACATTTCTCCTTAAAACTGTTCTCTCACTCAGTGAACAAATAGAAAAGGGGGCTGTGATTTTTTTCTAAGTCCCTAGGTCAGGGTAATTAAACCAGGTGAAAACTGCAAAGGGTGGAAAAAACACCCAAATAAAATGTGTAAAATATGGTTTTTGTAAAGTAGTATTTAAAGACTCATACAGACAAGATATGGTAATAAAATAAGCTTGACACCGAATAAAGACCAAAAACTCTTCCACATTACCATGACATGGTTTTTGCCATTACATGCTGTACCAAGCACACTTACATATGTTTCTTTGCCTGTCTGTATGCACACCAATATAAGCACGCTAGTAACTGGAATGGTCAGGGCATATGCTCATGTAATGTTATTTACAAACATTACCCTACTAAGGGTATTCACTTTGACTATTAAATGGCCATATTCATGGAACAGAATTTACTGCCATTGGTTGAAAATTGCTGGCTACATTTATTAGCAAAAATACTTAAAAATTTATTTAAACATTTGAAATTTCTGATTGTTTTCTAAAAAACTTAATGGTTCCTTAAATATAGAAAATAGCAAGAATTTTTTAGCCAGAACTAAAACTCAGGAGAAAACCGCCCATTAAGCATGAAGGGTCATTGATTGACTACACAGTCAGTCTTTTAAGTCAAAACTTAAATAAGCTCTGTTATTTTTCAGACAACAGCCTTACTTACTTCAAGATATTTGTTATCCTAGTTCTTGGCAGCTCAAAACGAAAATATATTCGGAATGCTCGAATCATAATGAGTGGTCGTGGAATCCGTAACATGCCCCAAGGTGACATTTGGTCAACTATTTCAGCTATTTCAAACACCTACAAAGAAAAGAATCAACAGTTTGTCTTGAAGACCCTGTCCTGCATCTGTGTTCACTTCCAGAGCTTTTAAAAGTATTAATACTATACATGCTTTTTATTTTAATTTTCAAATTTTGATTACTTTACAGTTTATTTCTACCACACTTATTAGAAAGAAAAGTATTTCTAAATACTTTAATTCACTTCTAAGTTACCTTAATGAAAATCACACAATATACTCTGCCCATGTTCATAATGTTTGAGTCTCAAACAACTCAAGAAGACTGTGCAAGCTCGTGCCAGCTGCCTGTTTCTGTGCCAGTCCTACTCCACACGTTTCCCCCAGCATTGTTGGAAGTATTAATATAGTTCCAATATGAAAATCAGTATCTGTTAACATTGTACAGCAGTAAGGGTTTTACTGTGATATAAAAGCAGATGTACACAGACTGCCTGTAAGTTGCAACATGTTTATAAATTCTCCATTTAATTCCGAGTGCATGACAAAGTTGTACATCATCTCCTAGACTCCACTTACAATAGAAATTTCAGCCAAGGCACAGGACAGGGAATCATTTCTTCAATACACTGACAGGTTATGCATTCAATAAAGAGTATTTAGCTGAATGATTGGGTGAAAATATCTTGTTTTAATCCTTGTCTCTCACTCTCAGACAGTAACTGCTTGATTTAATGTTTGCTCAAAGTACTAAGAAAATGGAGAGGGAACCTGGCAATGCATAAACTGGGTAATGTACAGTTCTTATCTGTAACAATCAACCTTCATTCTGCATGTGTACAAGATGTACCAAAGTCTCCCCTGTGTAAAAAGCAGAAAATTTACACAATGTGTGTTAAATTTGTCGGAGATTTTATAAGTGCCTAACAGCAATCACTACAGAACTTTTACAATCCTTATGTTATTGTAAGCTCAATGTCACAGTTTTCAATCTGTTCTTACCCAGAAAACCTGCTACAGTTAAGGACTGATTGATTTGCAGGACCAAATTTCCCCTATACCTTAAGGCTGCAATTTTTTTGAAGAAGTCCAAGTTCCTTGCTTTATAAAAAAATATCAAACTGCTTCCACATGTTTTGGTTTTTTTTCCATTGTGCTTTAACACGAGTTTTGGAAAATGGTTTGTTAGGTATGAATGATACTGCATGAAACCACTCCACTCACTGTATCATTACAACTACAGTTGTAGTTGTATCATTGTTGTATCTAGTTGTATCATTACAACTACAGAATGGCAAACATCTACCACTAGAATAATTCTCCCTTTAGGTGCCCGAGCTAGTCACCATGGCACCCTACTAGACTCACTGGAAGGAAATGAGCACAACTGTCATGTGGAGTAAGAGAGAAATGTCTCTCTGAAGATCCTCTTTCTCCTTCTGACTGCACAGGGGTTATGTTAACAAACTTCAGATCAAACAAGAAAAAATAATCAAGATAAATTCTACTACTAATATACATATGCGGCAATGTGCAATTATGAATGTGTTGAATTCAGGATGGTTTTTTAAAACAATTTGATCCATGTACAAGTCTACTCCCACAATTCACATTTATTTGATTGTGCCATGTATTTTTCACAATTAAGGAACTAATCATTGTTAAAGGAAGTGAAATGATTACCTGTAAAACCAGTGACACCCAAAGACAAAAGACCATGAATCCATCAAACACACACCAACGATCCTTTACATAGGAGCTATCACCCTACAAGAAAGGAAAGCTAAGAGGTTAATTTTTGTTTATTGTCAGAATTTAAAAACATCATAAGTAAGAGCTCTTGGAAGAGCTCTTTAAAAGTGCACAGATCTTCCTGTGCATTTTTTAAAAGGCCACTTTTCAAAGACTCCAAAAGCCTAGTATCTGGATCAGAATATACTGGAAACATATATACACACTGTGTGGGTGAATAAATACTAACTTCATTCTTGCATGATATTTCTAAGTTTGTGTCAAAAAAACCTTACAAAAACTGCTGTAAATCAAAAATCACATAAAAAATGAACACTGGACTTACTTTTCCATTGTATTTTTCATTATAAAATATGGAAGATCAGGAAGATCAGTGTAAAATGCTGGCAATCTTGCATTGTGCTATTCAACTATTTCAGTACTGTTGAACAGCTTCAATTAAATCAGTATCATTTTACTTTCATTTCTTCATAAGTTTTCAATCATGTTCCATGCTCTGGAAAAGCCTTGCTATTTCAAAAACACTTGACAGTAACTGCTGTAACATCAGAACATGGTTTTGGTGACAGTCCAATCCAGAGATCACTCCTAAAAGGCATGGAGAATTCTGCATCCAACCTCAGTTTCCTTTATTCTGCCCTATTCTCAACCTCTGTTCCAGTCTGCACGTTTCAATATCCTCATGTTCCACACCATTCCTGACAACATGCAACACAGGCCCTCTACTGCAAACTATAAAAACACTTCTTTGTTGGGCTGCTAATGCCTGACACTTCACTTCAAACACTGAACTTAAAAATATTTACAATTATTAGATAGATTATGGCTGAATGTTAGATAGCTTTGTGCACCTCGTGGAGCATAGAGGAAGTTGGGGAACAAATGCATGTAGAGAGATGAAGCTTGTTAAAAGGGAGACGAGACAAAAATAGACCTAAGGAAGATGGATATCCCATTCATGTAGAAACACATGCAGAGAAAATGACAGAGCATCTCAGGGCACAAAATCACACCTTTTTAAATAAAGTTTCCCACAGCAGATTTAATACAGCCTTCCCTGTCTTACACACTCTTTGGATCCTCTAAGTGATCTTCCAGGTGTAAATGGCAATGTTTGACATCCACGTTTCACAGCTATAACTGGGGAAAAATTATTGTCATTTCTGAAGAATCTTGAGCCATTGCTGGACTCTGGCCTCATATGTGAGTCCTGGCTTTATAAACATTTTTCTTTATCTCAGTTATAGTCATTTCAATTTTTTTTTAAGTCTCAGCATTATCATTGATTCTAAAAGCACAGACAAGATGTTTTGTTTTAATCTAATATTTTCAGTGACATGCACTATCCTAAAAGTGATTTATTATTTCTTGCAGTAGGTGACAGCATGATATATTGTGTAAATAGAGACAAAATACATTTTAAAAATTTACTTCAGCTGCAAAAATTCTTCAGAATAGAAGTGAACTGTTAGGGAATCGGGAAAATACAGTAACTGATTTTCAAACCAGAAGCAGAGAACAGAGAACTTTGGCACTATTTTCAGACAAAGATTTTCTAACACATAAGGATGCTGAAGTTCTCAATTCAAGAACTATGAGGAGGAAGACTGCAAATCAGGGAAGCAACAAAACAGAAACTTTTGAATCGTAATTCTAGCCCATCATTCCTGAAGAAAGGAGACTTAGTTCCCCACATAAACTCTGAGCTAATCAGTAACTCTTCACTCAGGGCTCAGAGAACTCAGCTATTTAGCGGTTATGTTCAGTACCTGTGAAGCAGAAACATGTTATTTCTCCACAGAGATCAGCTACTCGCACTCTTAATCTCTTTCTCTGGAACAAATCTCCAATGAGATTTGCATCAACATGCTACTTGAGTCCTTCAATTGTGGCTCTGAACAAAAATGCTGATTGGTCTTTCTCTTGCTGAAGAACTCCTTGAAAATTACTTTTCTCCTCTTAAGCACCCTTTGTCTAAACAAAAAGTCTTCCCTGAGTTTTGCTGTGCAGATCTGAGCATGAACTTAGGCAGGAGTTCCTACATTCACCCTCCTCTGAATAACCCGCCAAGTTCTCCCTGAAAGCCAAATCTTTTTTTAGAAACTGCTTTTTCTCTCCACAATAGATGTGGTATGATTGAAGCAGCTTTGCTGTTTTCTCTTTACAAAGGAAGATGTCATGACCCCTTCCAGTCTTATCTGTTAGGCTGCTGCAGCAGCTCACTGCTCTCGCTGTCACACCCAGCCTGCTTCCATCACTACACCCTCCCAGTAAGGGCAGCTTTCAGCATCACCCACAGAAACTCAGCACACCTGAATTACATCTGGAGAAACTACTCCTTTTAGGGGAGCTCCTGGCTCTTTCCACTTTGATGTAGAGAGGCTTTGGCTAAGTCCTATTAATGTCATTTGCTGTTTGTCTGGCAGTGGATGTGGTGGGGAATCTTTAATGCTTTTATATTATGTATTGACAGGTGGATGTCAGTTGCTGTTTTAAGGCAGAACCACATTCTGCTTAATGCAAAAATCAGAATATAGGTGCTACTGCCATGAAAAATCTAATTCTGGCTAAACACAGGTTAGAACTTTTTATTAATAGCAATGAACAGTGAGTTTCATTCACATTTGAAAAACATCTTTAGGCTGAAATACCACACTCATGGTCAATGATAGCTCTTAGACTTGGAAAGGAATATAAATAAATTACATTTAAATACCTCTGGTGACATTGCACCTAAAATAGCTCAAGTATTGCAATGTGTCAACCCCACAACATTTTCCATTGTATCTGCTGAAATCTGAGAATTATTGATGAAGTTTCATTTAGCATTTTTTTTCTGAATGCACTATTCCAGAATATGAAGGATTAGTACTGTAGACAAGAAGCCTTGTACAGAGACTAATCAAAACCTCTTAAAGTCATTAAAGTTGCCGACTTCCTACTGCCCACAGTGGATAGTGGATTCTTGATGTGCACAGCAAGTCCTGAAAACTTCTCCAGCAACACAATTTACAGCCTATCTAGACAACAAAATTTGCCACTCCTCCAAAATAAAGCACTGCAAGGTGCCGGAAGATTCACTTTCCCAACTGTGCTGAGCACATTAAAGATAAAATGCCTATTGCCAATATTAGGTGCCCTGAACAATCATTATACAAGTTCATAGGGGAAAAAAAAATTAAGACCTAACACATTGAAAATGTGAGTCAGTACAAAATACAGACAGAACCACATACAGAACTAATAACACTTGGGGCAGTCACTCCATGAGAGCCATTACAATTTAACTCATATGAGAAAGGAAGACTAGACAGACTGCAATTTTTTAATAAACACTTATTTCATTATCAACCTTGCTGAAAACAAAATCTCTATTAAATTAATCCCCAAACTGCATAAAGCAATCTGCTGGTCTGCTAATTTTCTGAAGTGATTTCAGTATCTCAGTGGTAAGGTAGACAGCTTAGCTAGATGATAACACAGACATCCCCAAGGTCATTTCTGCCCTGCTTGTCTCTTAACACCTCAGGAACACCTTGGGGTGAATAGCAAGTCCCTGCAAATCAACAGCCTCCTCAGCCTCCTTGCTTGCCTTCAGGAATTTTTGTTTCCCTCTCATTCCTGACTACAAGCTGTTCTCTCAACCCTTCCCTCCTGTCTCTTTCCAGCTGACTCTGTCTGAAAGCCAAATAAAAGAAATAATATGACTGAAAGCTAAAAAAAAGAAGTAATATGATATTTGCCCTGAATAATCAGATTTACCATCATTTGGAAATGAGTCCTGCAGTGCTGGATCTCTCATTAGAACCCTAGTCTCCCACTTCTCCTCACAGTCTGACAAACAGGATAGCTGAAAGAATGCAGAGAGACCAGCAAGCTCAGTAACTATTAGCTACTATGCCATTTGGTCATGATCACTGGATCCTGCATGTAGTGGTAGTGGTAAACAAAGCACAACATCAACTCTGGTACACTCTTCAGATCATCCTGTGGGCTACTTTGTAAAGCATTACAAACAAGCATTAAGGTGTAGAGGCTGACATTTATGGAGATTTTAGAAGCAACAAAAAAAGAACAGGATAAAATAGAAGGAATAGAGGGAATAAGAGTTTGAGAGTGGGTTTTTTTTTCCTCCAGATGCTGTGCTAATTATTACAGAAAAAGCAAGCTAGAAGAGAGAGCACAGCTGAGTTAGGGAAACCAACCTTCCCTCCCCCACTCTCTGACTCCACAAAAACACTGCTGGGCACAGAGGTTTGAGTGGGACACAAAATTAAATCAGAGCTCAAGGGAGCACCTTGCCTAACCTCTCTCTCTCCTTGCATATGCAGATACATATGTACTCACAGAGGGTATGTATCTCCTACCTGGTCACAGACTATGCATACATTCCTTACATTTTTGGTTCAGCTTCAAACTTTTCCTATTTACTTAAAAACCTGTATTTATAGCCTGCTTAGTAGCAGAACAATATGGACAATCCAGTCCAGCCCCCAACCTGACCAACACTTTCAATATTTTACTACACAGTAAAGACAATGAAGAAATATGGCCTAATCAAGAAGGAAAATTGCATCTGACTGTTCTCAATTCTCCTTTTCCATCTCTCAAAATAAAACTATATCACTAGTGTCCTCACTTGTCAAACAAAGGTTGGGAAAAAAGGGCAGGAAACAAAAGCAATTGTGAATTGCTTAGTTAGGACCATTTTAATAACTAAAGAAAAACTGAAATATTTTAAATGGGTGGTTCACCTCCAAGTTCATCCTCTACAACAGTGATAGGATCACTTCAAAATAACCCAAAATATATTTACTTTAAAACTCTGTATTGGGGGGAAAAAAGAAACAATGTATGTATGTGGGAATGACACAACTTCTCATTTTCTGCATGTCTTCTTTATGATCAAGTATCTTCATTCAGAAAGAAGGAACTTATATAAAATATACTCACATAACAGCAACTGACTTGAAACAGCCAATGGAATCACAATTTCTGTGTAAAAATTAACTCTGAATGGCTACAAGTATAATATCATAACTTTATAATCACTGAACTAAACAAGTTCAATTTGTAACTGCTCATGCATTGTACTGAACTGCTCCACCATCAGATGTTTTAAGTAACACATTCCATAATACATAATTTATCTTTTTCCTAATAGATAATGTAATATTGAGAGTAATCTTATTTTCTATCCTAGAAAAAAATGAAAAAAATCATTAGATGCTACAGCACAAATCCCAAAAATACTCCATTTTTAATTAATGCAATGAAACACAGCTCTTGCTAGTCCTTTGGGTAAGAGAATGATGCCACACATGCTACAGACAAAAACATAGTTTCAATTGATTATTACAAAAAATCCTATTATCACTAAAGAACCACTACTTCATCCTTTGCAAACATTACAAAAATTGATTTTGAACTGAATTTGTTGAGATTTTCAGATTGTTTTAGGAAACACCAATAAAGATACAAGGCTAAAGAACTATTCACTAAAGAACAGTTTCAAACCTGTTTTTAAGGCAGACTAGATTATTTTTAATATATGTAATTAACTATACTAAATTTAGTATTTCATGTTTCATATCATGCTGGGTGGATATTAAACTAAAGTGTTCACATTTCATATGTTCTTCTTAACAGAAAAAAAAAACAAACAAAAAAACTGTAAAGGAAGAAACAATTCTGGCTGTGAAGCAAAACTCAAGACTTTCAGATGGACAAACAAGGAACATTTTACTTGCTAATAATCCTGTAATAATCCCAGTGTTTTCTGTAAAAAAAAATGGGGTGGGGGAATTAGTAATAGTTAAAAACCAGTGTTTTACACCAAAACTGTTAAGTTAAACAAACAACCCTCACAAAACAAACAAAAAGAAGACCATGCAAACCCCCCCAAACCCAAACCCAAACCAGGGACAAGCACAAAAGTGTTACCCAATTCACTTCATCAAGTACTAAAGTATGGAAGTGAATAACTATTTCCACAATACAGTGGAAAGGAATGCCACAACAAACCACCTGTGTCACCCACAAAATTTTAGAGCACCTCAGTTCAACCCAGTGTCAAGTACTTTGGATTGTCCACTACTGAGAGCCTCCGGGCACACTCTTCATATCTAGCCCATAGAGAAGAGATGCTAATGCCCAGCAGAAATATGGCTCCTAAACCCTTGAGCTAGGGAGTTTTGCTGCTGTATTGTATGGCTGCTCTCTTGATACACCACCTTATCACTGCAGCTGGGTGCCAACATGCCCTGCAGAGATTTTTTGGGTTACTGCACTGAAAGTCTGCATTTCATTTCCCTCTCCATCTGCTCATTAGCCATCTGTATTCAGTGCCCCAGGTATTGCCTTACTAGCTGATTTGGCTTCCCTGGACATCTCAAGGGTTCAGCAAATCTAAAAGTGGCTGATCAGGAGGATTAATAGGACTCCCCTACATGGTACAGCACTCACTGTTTCCAGGAAGTGCACAGAAAAAAAATCTCCATTGTGAGAGCAGTCAAACACCCTATCATGTTGCCCAGAGAAATGTCAGCATGTTTTTTGCTAGAAATATTTAAGACTCAATTTCACAGAACCCTGACTAATGAACTCTGAGCCCTTCTCTGAGCAAGAGATTCGTCCAGACCATCTCTTCAGGTTCCTTCCAACCCAGACTATTCCCTAGTTGTGGACATCTAAGCCAATCTCCTCCAAATGTCAGTTTTTTGGGGTTAACTCCAGTTCTACATCTAGTTCCACAAGCATGGACATCTGCTCATTCTTGGAAGTACTCTGCAGTCTCAGAGAGGTGATGTGAAATAAACACTTCTGTGCTTCATTCAGCAGTATTCTGCCCTCTCCTAGCTCCAGTGTTTATGGTGGAAGCAATAGGCAGATTGGGATCCAAATGTTTCAAGGTGAAAGCTTTTAATTTGCAGTATCAAATATTGCCTAGAGGCTGAACAGGAAGTTTTGATAGGCAAACAGTCTCATCTAACATGACAAAACTTTGATTTATGATTGACATTCAAAGCTTTAATTCAACAAAAAAAAAAAAACAAACACAATGATGAGGATTGGAATATATAAGAAGGAGGCACTTTCCAGAAAGAAGATTATATCATTTGGTAATTGGCACTATAAAATGCTGAAGAATACTTTTTTTTTACTACAGAGACCAGGAAAAGTTTATTGAAACAAAAATCCTAGTATAGCTGTAAGAAATCCATATTTATATTAATGGTGGAAAACACAATACCATGAAATCCAATTTTACATTTGGCTTACTCCCTTAAAAATCCTGCACAAATTTCATCATTTTCATGAAAATACAGCTGCACAGAAATGCTCTTATTCCTTTCAACCGGGATTTGGATGGCATTAAGATTTGTTTATCTTCATGTCTTTCTTGATCCTCTCAAATTAAGAGAGAGGACAACATGGGAGAAAAATAAAATAAAATAGAATTTTTTTAGTTATAGCAGACATTCTTGAAAATGCAAATTTCAATGCAGAAAGGCACATTAGGAATTAATTTCTCTCTCTTGCTACCTGAAAACATGTTATCCAGTATGTTGGTTTCACTTCTTTCCCAATATATGTATCATTTTACTTTGACATGAAGTAATGCATTTAAAATATCCCTCAATAAAGCTGTTTTCATGAACAATAACAAGAAAGTAATCCTTGAAAGTGCTATTGGAGATGGAAAAAATAACATTACCAAAAAGTAAAGTTTCGTTCATCTAATTGGTCTGTATATTTCTAGCTACATTATGAAATTCAGTAAAATTCAGATATTCTTAGTAACTTTTAGGTTAAATTTTGATCATCAATGGTAAGTCACTAAGTATTTTATAATATGGACACATAATTCAATCCATGCCCTGGAATAATTTCTCACAAAAAACTTCCATGACCCCTTGACCAGTTAGAATAAATACCATTTTTATTTTAGAAATACTGCTTATGTACTTTCACCAAGTAATTTAAATGCATTTGATTTTCTAATGTGTTAATGCAAAAATGGTGCAAAAAGCCCTACTGTGTAATATGAGTCATTACTTTCCTGTAATAAACACTCCAATAAACCAGACACAAGTAACCATAGAAACAGGTGCGTATATTCCAGTGCCATGGTCTCTAACCTTCCCTGGCCCACAGGCAGTAACACTCAACTAGAAGCATGCTTCAGGCAACTTCCAATTTCTTTTCCTCATGATAATCAGTTTTAATTTCTTTAATTTCCTGTGACTGGAAACAGCAGCAGAGTATTTTATGAGCAACACAATCCCAGTAGCCCGGGAACAGATGTCCTTACGACGGTTGTAGACACTTAGCAATGCAGCAACAAACACAGGAAAAAGGTGAGACAGAAGAATCAACTTTTGTAGGCTCTCATATTCAAATAATGGATATTAATACTTGTTATATGAAATAATATTTAAAACTAACAATCACAGCTCCAACACTAAAATATTCCAGTATTAAGTTTTAAAACAATTTTAAATAACCTATTATTTGCCAACACAGGATAACATGGGACCTGCACTACACATCTAGATTTCCAACAACATTATAGACAGTACAAAATTCCATTTTTTAATATACATACATATATGTGTGTATTTTAATATACATCTGTTTTTGAAAATAATTTGTAACAAGGATAAGTAGTTTTCATCTTATAATCGCAAAGCATAGGATAAAACAGAAACTCAAATCTTATGACAAATGGTCTTTTTTGTGTTTGCTCTGTGAGCTTTTTATGACCCCAGGTAAGTAGTTTTCTCATTCTATTTTTTCCCCTATACTCGTTTAGTCAAAGCATCCCAAGATTTTCTTATCCTTGCCACTGATTCCACTGGTTATGTCCCTACCCTCAAGGTCAAGGTTCTCACTTTTGTTTGTGATTTGCACATCCTGAGACGGAGCTTTCAGCAGAGATATCATAAGCACATCAGACCACATTATTGCTGGATGACAGGAGCCACATATTCTGTTTTACTATCCAACCCTTAAAACGAACACAACTTCCTTATCCTTAACTCATTTATAAACTATGGGTATACAGCATTTCTAAAGTCATGGAGTAAAATTATTTCAAAATTTCAATCTTCTATTTACAGTCTGTAATGCAACAGAAACACCCTTGACAAAGTTAGCAAAAGCTGGTAAGCCAGTTGACAGTGTTTTACCATTATCCTATTAATATTTCCATCACTTATCAGAAAGATTAAACTAATTCTGTAATTTCTCCATTCTTGTTAGATAAAAATGGCATGTTAATTAAAACTACTGAAAAGAACGCAAAACAGAAACTTGTCATAAAGTGCAGTAAACATCAGATCTGTAACAGACAACTCAAGACAAACTTATGAATTAGGATGATTATGGAGGAAATCAATTTAAGCATAAATGAGTTAATGCCATAAATGTGAAAAAATAATTTAGCATCACATTGTGTGTATATTTTCTGTAGTCCCCACCTTTCCACTGACAATAAATATGAATTAGAGAAATTGCTGACTGGGAGATACCTACAGGTGAGGTGTTAGCCTGTGTGCTTTAAGCTTCCCTTTCTATCAATGGGAAAAAACCTCAGATAAATTATCCTCTGAAAGAGCCTACTTTAGACACAAACAGCTAATTTCAGACCACTGCAGTCCCTCAAGTTAGTGCTGATTAATATTATTTTTCTTTTACTATTTTAAGTCAAAAAATCTACTTTTTGCAAGCTCCATCCTCAATTCTCTCCTCTTGAGCAGACAGACAGCAACTACAGCAACCAAAGCACCTATGAGAAAAACAATGAAGAAATGATGAGGAAAATGTTCTCTCTGAATTGGACAAATGCTGCCTGGAAAAACCCAACATACTGGAAGCCACTGATTTCAGTTAAACAAGTATTTTGTTGGTTTTAGTACTAGATAGAAGCAAGGTAAAGCGCTCCCATCTATTTGAGACTGTTTTGGTAGCAGAAGAAGCTTAGTTACAGTTCCTGTCTGAATTCATCAAGAATGCAGAAAGCTAATGGTGTAACCATTCACTTCTGCCCCTTGCAGGAGTTCTGCAGTCAGTGAAGAGCACACAGTGCTACTGAAACGAGACTCTGACAAATCCACTCACAACTACTTCAGTTAGTACAAAAGTTTTGCTGTAAATGTAATTGATTTAACAATGGGGAAAATGTTAAGGACCCATTACTTAAGACTTTTTGCAATCCTATTTGTTAGCTGACATGTGTCACAACTGCACAGTAAAAAATAGGATATTTCTGTTAAATTCAGTGCAGTGCTTGTGTTGTATAAAAAAACATTCTCATTTTCAGCATTGATTGTCAAAGAGGCTTTTTTAACAGATGGGAGAAAGAACTCTTGCTTTTTTTTTTTTAGCCATGTAACTCTCTTAATGGAGGATAGGAAAAACCATGCCTTCTTTGCACAACATGATTTCAGTGTAGGTTCTCTCATACCATCCTGACAGTGATTAGAAGCTGCAAGAGGGATGCAGTCTAATGAAGAAAATTTCATATACCCTAACAGTGTCTATGGAATGAAACTATATGCACTCATCTTTCATTCCCTAAGGGTTGAATTATCATCTGAGACAAGTGTTACTTTGTTCCTTTTTGTTAGAGTCTTTGGCACATTTTCCTCTTTGGTTATTTTATTATACATAATGCCACCAGTGCAACTGTGTCTAATATAAGCAATTTACCTGGAATATTTCTCCCCAGACACAAACTGAAAATAAATACTTCTAATAAATGTAAAAGATACCTTTAAAGTAAGGTATCCTTACCTTGGTCATACCCATGTGAGATGACCTTCAGAAGATGCATTACTAGAAAATAATGAAGGTAATTTTTTCCTTCTACTGATTAAAAGAAATAAAGACCTTCTGTCACAGGTTAGGATGCCCTATTCCTTTGAGAAGTCTGATGCTCATCTAACAACACATCTGTTTTAGGCTTGAGAGTTATCCTTTATTTCTTCAATTCCACCCCAGCTCCTTTTTCAAGGGAGGTATAATTTATGAAAATTTCCTTGAATCAGAAAACAGACTGTATGTCAAGCACATACAGTCATGCTCTGAAATGACAAAGGAGTGGGCACATCAATGTGAACTTTGATTCTGAGGGACCATAAGACTTGTCAGTTAAGTTCCAGGTTGACTCATGAACTATTTTGACAGACCCAAAGAGTAATTCCTTCATGGAGCTCTCAGAAGCCTGCCAGTCAATCACTAAGTCATGCAGTAGACATAAACTGCATGTAATTTGGAAAGTACTTTAAATTTTATTGATGATAAAATGAAGGAGATTGATCTACTTTCATTTGACAGTCAATACTTCCTTAACGCAGCTGATTCTTGCAAAGCTCTTTCTGACCAAGGCGCATGAAACATGACAGGAATCAGAAACAAAGAGTCACTGAACCCTGTTTACATTCTGGGAACTAAAGAGCATGAGAATAAATCCAGGATAAATTGAAGGAAATGGAATTCTGAACTGAAAAGATCATGAAAATACCAATGTCAAATTTAATTCAGTAAGATTTAAATATGCATTTGCAACTATGCAACTATCTTTAACTATTAAATTTTTATTACATTTACTATCCCAAGTCATCATTCTTCAATAAAGAATTTTTTAAATTCAATATAGATTATTGTTTAGAATGCAAGCATAAGAATATGTCCTAAGAAACAAACTGACTTGCTCTAATTCTGTCTCCGTCTCGCATAAAACTTCACAAACAAACCACTGCAAATTCTTACTGCTTGTACTTAACAATGAAGACAAACATTAGGCGACTGTCCTAGAACATTGTTTTCAATGATATTTCAACCAGTAAGAAATTACAGCCTGAATTTAATTTTTCAGATACAAGTTTCAAAGTAAAGACAGATGTATTAATAGCATTAGTTCACTTGTTCATGACATGTGTCAGTAGCTGCACAGGCAGCCCAAAGTTTCGACAGATTTTACAAGCACAGCAACAATAACCCAAAGAAAACATGAGTGATAAAAGACACAATACCACTGAAAGATTTTACTTTAACTTTTCTGGGATAAGAAAACTTTTGAAGGGAGGCATTGGTTTCTTTTGTCACTTAGTTAACACATGGAAAAGGGAAACTTTCTACACTCAAAAGGCTAGCAGTTTCAGAAACTACTTTTCTTTTCTAAAATGCCCTAGAAACCAAAGGAAGTGTGTTTTTCATATGTCCTCAGAGGGTGCTAATTAGACATTTTCAAAATCTTCCTAGCTCAGCTATACTTACATTGTTATTAATTGGGACTTAAGTGGATGGTGCCTAGCTTCTCCATAAGTTAGGTTTCTTGCTGGACTATAATTTTGCATTAATCATGGTTCAAAGGTTTTTTTAGCATTTCAATTCCTCAAGCATTTATGGAAATACTGATTCACTGTAAAGTTCAGTACAATCATATTGCAATGCATTCATTGATACTACACTCACTAAAATACTTGAATTCATATAAATTAGAACATTGCAGTAAAAAGTTGCCTTATATAAAGATGTTTCATATACAAACATCTTTAATAAATGCTAATAGGTTTCTAAACAGTGCCTTATTTACTTCATTTGCACTATCTTTGGCAGTGCATGGATCAATATGCTCTTGGCAAAATTATAATATTAAACTAGTATTTTCCCTAGAAACAATAATCCAAAGAATAAATCAAATAATTCACTAAAAA
This sequence comes from Geospiza fortis, assembly GCF_000277835.1. Taxonomy (NCBI): domain Eukaryota; kingdom Metazoa; phylum Chordata; class Aves; order Passeriformes; family Thraupidae; genus Geospiza; species Geospiza fortis. The sequence continues at coordinate 3,574,953 of NW_005054363.1, forward strand.
ATATTATTCATTGGACAGCATTGAAAGAAAAATTGAAAATTTTGATTAAACATTACCAGAAATATTTTTTGCATAAGGTTGGTCAAGTATTGGAATTGGCTGTTTAAAGAGCTTGTGGAATTCTCATCCTTGGAGGAGTCTGAGATTCATCTGGACAACCCAAGCCAAGGGCAACATTATCTAACTGGACCTGCTTTGGGCAGCAGGTCAGACCACATGACCTCTGGAGGTCCCTTACATCTAAATTGTTCTTAGGCAATTCCCCAAATGGCGCCAAAGAAGGCACTTAATTTCAGTGTAATCATATCCACTGATGAATGCTACAAGACATTAAGTTTTATTTATTGTTAAAATAACAATAAATGCAGCCATTTTCTACTTAAACTCTCTTTGCGTAACAGTGGTTATATCTAATCTATTTTACTGTACTTTTATCTAATAAATGAAGAGAAAAATGTCAGTGCACAAAAGAAATTATCTGTGTTGTTATCAATACATTTATAACATGAATTGAGGCAATGGGAGCAACTCCAGACAGCTATCAATTCCGTGTGCCCAGACTCATCAGACATGCTTCAAAGACAAGCTCATCATACAACAATCAGAGACCAGTTCCTCCTGTGCAGAGCAACTAAGGACTCTAGGTCTGTCTAGCTCAGAGAACAGGAGGCTGAGGGGTAACCTCATTGCTCTCTACAGCTTCCTGAAGGGGGGAAGTGGAGAATGAGGTGCTGATTTCTCTGGTACCTTGTGACAGGATGCATGGAAATGGTTCAAAGCTGTGTCACGGAAGGTTCAGACTGGTAATTAGGAAGCATTTCATAAAGAGGGTGGTTAAACACTGGAACAGACTTCCTAGAGAGATGGTTGATGCCCAAACCCTGTGCTTAAGAGGTATTTGGACAGTGTACTTAGCAAAATACTTTAAGTTTTGATCAGCCCTGAATTGGTCAGGCAGTAGAACTAGATTATGATTGTAGTTCCCTTCCAATGGTCCCTTCAAATTATTCTAGTCTAGTGTAGTCTAGTCTATCACAGAATCACAGAATAAGCTGAGTTGGAAGGGAACCATAATGATCACTGAGTCCAATTCCCAGCCCTGTCACACCATGTGCCTGAGAACACTGTCCACATTCCTCTTGAACTCTGTCAGGCTGGTGCTGGTGACCACTTCCCTGGGGAGCCTGTTCCAGTGCCCAAACACCCTCTGGGTGGTAATATCCAACCTAAGCCACCCCTGACACAACTTCAGGCCATTCCCTCTGTCACTGGTTACTGGTTACCAGAGAGAAGACATTTGTGTCTGCCCCTTCTCTTCCTTTCATGAAGAAGTTGTAGACGGCAGTGAGGTCTCCCCTCTGTCTCCTCTCCTCCAGGCTGAACAGACCAAGTACCCTCAGCCACTCCTCATAAGTCCGCCCCTCAAGGCCCTTCATCATCTTTGTTGCACTCCTTTGGACACTCTGATAGTTTAATATCTTTCTTATAATGTAGCACTCAAAACTGCTGACTCATATTCAGCTTTCTGTAGACCAGGACACCCAGGTCTCTTTCCACGGCACTGCCTTCCAGCATCTCATTCCCAGTCTGTACTGTACATCCAGGATTGGCCCATCCCAGGTGCAGAATCCAGCACTTTACCTTGCTGAGCTTCATATGGGTTGTGATTGCACAGCCCCTGATTTAGTTGAGGCCTCTCTGCAGGCCCTCCCTCCCCTCAAGGGAGACATCAGCTCCTCCCACTTTTGTAGTGTCTGTGAACTTGCTCAGTATCTCTTCCAGTCTTGTGTCCAACTCATTAATGAAAGACGTTGAAGACCACAGAGCTGAGGAACCCTGTGGAACCCCACTAGTCATAGGTCACCTGTCTGATGTCACCCCATTCACTGTAACCCTGTGTGCCCAACTAATGAGCCAGATGCTCACCCATCACATGCTCTGTTTGTCCAGTTGTGTGCTGGACATTTTGTCTACAGGAATCCTGTGAGAGACAGGATTTACTGAAATCCAAAAAGATTACATCCACTGGCTTCCCTTGATCAGCTAGGTAGGTTACATTCTCATAAAAGGAAATCAGATTTGATAAGCAGGACTTTCCCCTCACTAAGCTGTGATCACATTGTCTTTCAGGTGTTTTTCAATACCTCCCAGAAAAATCTTCTCCATAACTTTACCAGACACTCAAGTAAGCCTGAAAGGCATGTAGTTTCTGGGATGCTCCTTCTTGCCCTTGCTGAAAATCAGGACAACATTTGCCAGCTTCCAGTCAGCTGGGACATCTCCAGATTCCCAAGACCACTCAAAAATCATCATGAGAGGTTTTTTGGTGACATCATCAGCTCTTTGAGGATTCTTTGCTATATCCATCAGGCTTCATAGATTTGTAGAGATCCAGCTGCAGCAACAGATCCTGAACATTTTCAGGGACAACTGGGAGATGATCATTCTGATAGTCATGGTCTCCACTTCAGAGGCTGAGATGCCCTTGGTCTATCATCCATGTTGAACACAGAGGCAAAGAGTGTGTTAAACACCTCTGCCTTGCCCATGTCCCTGTTTGTGAGGTGACCATTCTCATCCTGTTAAAGGCTGATGTTATCCTACACTTCCTATTGCTATTAATATACTTGAAAAAACTCTTTTTATTGTCTCTCACAGTTCTGGCAGGTTTAACTCCAGCTGATCTTTGGCACATTAATTTTCTCCCAACAGTGACAAGCAGTGTCTTCACATCTTCCCATGTCACCTGACCTTGCTTCCACTGGTCATACACCTTTCTTTTTTTTTTTGCTTTATTTCCAAGAGATTACTTTGTTCAGCCAAGTCTGCTTGACTTCTGACATTTGGGAATTGCCTGGTCCTGTTTCATAAGGACATGATGTTTAAAAAGTGACCAGAACTGATGGACCCCAGCACCTGCAAAAAAACATTTTCCCTGGGGACCTCACTTACTAATTCCCTGAACAGCCTAAAGTCTGCTCTTCTCATGTCCAGAGATGAGGTTTTGCTGTTGTTTTTCCTTTTGTCAACGGAGATTTTAAACTCTTGCCAAGACAGCTGCTGATCTCTATTTCATTCATCAGATCAATTCTGTTGACAAGCAGTAGATCAAGAAGAGCATCCTTTTGAGTCAGCTCTCTTAGGACCTGTTCCATAAAGCTGTCATCCAGGTTTTTTAAGAAGGTTGTACGAGCTATGTGATGCTCCCAGGTAATTCCTGGCAAGTTCAAGTCCCCAATAAGGACAATAGCAATCCTTAATATTCTTTTCTCAAAAACCCACAAATTCAAACAACCCAGTAAAGACAACAGGCTATGCAGCAGCATATCTTTCATAGACTCTAGGTGTTCACTGTGAGTGAAATTGGTATTTGCATATTCAAAAGATCAGAAATCAAGCCTTGTACAAAAGTCACACTGTTGGCCACCCCTCTCTCTGCATTAATACCTACATTTCCTTTTTTCTGCAAAGGCTGTTCTGGTTGTAATAATAACTTTTTATTCCCACACTGTTCAAATGTTCACGATGGTCACTAATTCCCTAAACATAATACTGTGTCCATGTCTTCACTTTCTTCATGGACATCTCTGAACAAAAGAGCTCAGGCAGCAGCAAGAAACAGCGCTTCACAAAGGATTACACTGGCTTCACACAACCCATGATGACTTTCTCAGAATCATCTTATTTCAGTAACTTTCTAAATATTAATATTGACAATTAACTTTTACTATTAATATTCATTAAGTGTGATGATACAATAGCTCAGTTTTTCTGATTTTGCTATCTGCAAACTCAGAAAAAATTAAGATCTTAAGTACGGGTATCTCTGGAGTCACCAGACATTTAAGGAGTTAAAGGCAAGGATAACATAACACACATTATCTATTATGTGCAATAGTGCCATAATTGCTTTGTCAGTAAGGTATGCAAGTGGATTTTATACATGAAAGCCGAATTTGTATCTTTTTGCAGAAGACTAGAAACAATCAGTAAAATAATGGTACCAAATAATGATTATTAAAATATTCTGCAATTTTGCAGCCTCCAATCCACTTACACAAATTAGCCCAGCAACAGCAGCAGTCATATGATAAGAGAAGTATTTTGTTTACCAACATGGACTATATCAAGGTAAAAAATTCAAACCAAGATCACAGTAAAACTCCTGTTCTTATTTAGGTAAACATACAACAACACATTCAGCCACATGAAACGAAAATCAAAATTCTAAGTCCATATATGGACCAAGAGACATTTACAAAATATTCTTGCTAATGTGTATGTAGCTTATTTTTCCTTTAATTCTTTCTACTAATAAAATGAAACTATCTGTTTTCTTAATAGGAAACCTTTACTATGAATGCTTGCATTACATTTTGAGGGGATTAAATACGCAGTAAAGCTACATCTTTATCCATCTTTTCAGTTTATACACCATGGTGTTGCCTGCAGTTAAAAACAATCATAACAAGAAGAGCTGGCAAGTTAAAAAACAAATACCAAATGTCATTAGCATATATTCAGATCACTGGAAGCACACAGAGAATACTGTTTAAATGCTTACCTTAACTATCCCACGGATATGCATTTTTGCTATCATCTCTGCAGTGTAAAGAAACATCAACAGAGTATCAAGAGCAAATGTCACATACTGGAGAGGCGGATAATGCTCGAAGGTTTTTGGAGTGTTCATACACACAGAAATAACACTGATGATGGCACAAATTCGTAGTAAAGAGTGCACCCACTGAAGAAAAAAATAAAAACAAACAAAACTCAAACAGGAGATATTACAAGATTGCTTTGATGTTCAAAAAATCCTCAAATATTTAGTTTCCATATCTTATCCTGGAAGTCTTTTGTAAACCCACGTCTGTGTCCTTTAACATCACAATCCATATATAAAAAGTCTTCAACCAAAAATAAGCACTCCTAAATTACTTATACATATATAGACATGCATATACTTTTATTAGTTAGTTAGTGAGGTTGTGTAAGTCAGAAAACATGGATTAAGAGCCAAGAAACTGAGAATAAGAATTCTATCATTTCTACTTTGAGGCACTTGTAATTCAATTTCTTTTCAAATGACAACCCATCAAGTTTATGGGTAGACAATAGGTAGAATTAGTTGAAGTTGGGAGGATGGATTAAATAAAATATTGGTGGAAAATTTCAGTTCAACACTTAAGAAGAAATTATTTTTAAATCTGTTCACAACTCAGAAAAAAATAAATGGGAGTCACAGGACTCAAAGCATCCTTCTGATTATGAAAATAATGAATATAAAAAGAATAAATACAAAAGAGACTATGTCACAGACAGCTACTTCTTTCAGGATTCACTTTTGTTCCAATCATGTTTTGTTGGTATAGGAGAACAGTTCATTTCTATTACTAATTAGGACAGTCCCACTCCTCATTGCCAGTCAGAGAAGGACAAGTAACTAAAAAGCGGAACGTATCAATATGGAGGTTTAGGGTTGGATTTTTTCCTTTTAAATCAAAATATGACTGAAATATCTTGAAGTCAGGTGAGTACAATGAATCATAGTTAATGAGGTCATACCTATTGTAACAAAAATGAAAAGATACTCCAGCAAGAAAAAGATCTTTAAACAAAAAAACTTGAAGTATATTTATCAAAATTTTTCATCTGGGGAAAAATTCTAGACTAATTTACAGTGTACCTCAGACCTTTTGATATCCAAAAGACAGCTACCTAATTTAATACTCACTGCTCACTCAAATCTAATGATATCTGATATGAATTGAATAGTTCTATTAATCATTTAGAAGCAGAGTGCACCTTATGAATGATCTCCAAAAGCCCTTTAACATCCACTTTGTTTTGAACCTTGTTTCAACTGAAACAATTAACATAAGTAAAGTATTAAAGTGTGGCTGATACAAAACTAGTTCTCTAACATGGTAAAGTGCCAGCATTACAAACACTAAGCAATATACAAGTAGTCCATCAGCATGACAAAAAAAAATTATTCCATGAGAACCTTGTGCATTGTGTGATGAGAAATGTCGGTAAACACCCATCATATATTTATCTGCAATGACATTTTGAGTTTATTACAACAGCCAAAACAAACATTCTACTTAAATAACTGACAAGACAACACCCATATATTAATTCATGCTAAATAGTTTTAGGTGTTAAAACTCAGGGGCAAAGCTGAGGAGATCTGGCATCCTTGCTACAAATGAGATGATGGTTTTCTTAAATGAGTGCAATGCTAACAACAGGTATTATTTCAGAATATTTTACTTCCTGCTTTTAAAAAGTAAAAAACTATACACTAAGAGAAATGTGAAAATGTCTTCTCTGCAAAACCAGAAATTATTCACAATATTGGAATCCCGAATGCATGCTCACTCCTGAATAAATAATTCATTCATAACAAATATATTTACATGGTAAAGATATTTTCTTAATACTGTACAGTCTATTAATAATTCCACTCCTAATGAAATTTTCCCCAGTTTCAAGTTGCCAGACGCTTTTACACTTCTCTTTTTCTCAAAACAGGTTTTAGGTTAAATGGTATGAGAAAAGCGAGAGCTGTATTTCAAAATAAACAACAAAAATAACAACAGTTTCATATTCATAAATGTTTTAAAAGTAGAGATTTGAAAATCAAAAGTGCTTATTGATGGCTACTACTCGAGCAACGAAATCCTCCTTTTAATATCCTTTCCAAAAGCTAATTTTTTATGAACTTGTAATTTCAACGAACATGTTAGGAACCAGAAACCTTGAAAGGATGGCTGTTTTAAAAGAATCAATCAGACGAACTGGTTGGAAAATACTGCTTGATCATCCCATAATTTTGGAATAGCCAAAAGAAACTCTTCTGTTTAGTCTTTGATGTTTTTCAAAAATGTAACTGGTACACGAGCAACTATAGTTCAAAACTTTTTTCCGACTAATATCTAATTCAGAATTTTTGTGGAAGTCATATTTCAACAATTCAACGTACATTTCACTTAAAATTAGTAATTACAGAAAGAGATACCTACTGGTTTGTTAATCCATAGAATATCTGCATTGTCTGACAAAGATTCATCAGGACCAAAATCTGTAACTGGCTGGGCTTCCACCCTTGAACTCTGTTTCCTTTTTAGCATCCTGAAGTTAACTTCTCTTATCTATAATCATGAAACCTCCTTGGTGAAAAAAAGACAGAAAACATTAATCCACTTCAGCAGTTTTACAAAGCATTTTAAACTGTTTTATAAATAACCTAAAGCATATTGTTTTCATGAACACTTCTTTTGTACTTACTGACTAATACGATATTGATTTTATTAAATATAAATCACTGACATGACACTCGTTAGTTTACCAAAAAATTACACAAAGGTATGCAACACAAACAATTACCAGAAATTTAGCAACACTGACAGAGAATTTGTTCTGAAAATATGCAAAGAATCTGTTCTGAAAATATGCAAAGAATTCTATTGCTGTGAACTTCAACCCAGAGTAAACATTGGATGAATTTGACCTGGAGCCATTTAATTAAATGGTGACATTTCCATTTATTACACTCGGCTAAGATAAATCCCAACATGCCAAAGGCAAATGGGTAATGTTAAGCAGCCAGTAGATGTTAATGTTATTCACTGAAATCAGAAGAGCCTTTTTGCTATTAACATTATTATTCTAATAAGTATTTTCTAAAGTATTTTTCTAATACTTTTTTTGATGTTAACAATTATCTATCCAACAACCAGAAAGCTGTCTGTCTGTGATGAAAACATGTTGTTTCCACAAGGTCAGGCTGTGTCTGGACATTCCTGCATGAGTGGCACTGACTGAGCCTTCTGTATGCTCAGCCATGTGAGCCACAGCTAAGGGACACGCCATGAGAGCTGTAAGGTTGAGTTAGATCTTAGTATTGACTTTCCCACAGACAGTTCATGGATCCCAGAGTCTAAACAAATCCAAGCAGATGAGGAAGATACACTCTCCTGAGAAGTAACTGCCTGCCCTTGAAATACAATTCTATTATTCATGAACTACAACCCCTAATAGACTTTTTTTTTCCCAGCAAACTAGGGAGAGGAAGACAGCAAGATCTTGGGACCTTGTTCTGGACCTTTACGTTGGACCAACTGTTTGCAGGTGACACTGCCCTGTGAACCAAAGTTTGTCAAAACTAGTTTAAGATAGAATCATAGAATGGTTTGAGTTCAAAGAACCTTTAAAGATAATCTAACCCAACTCCCCTGTCATGGGCAGGGATATCTTTTACTAGATCAGGTTGCTGAAAGCCCTGTCCATTTTTCAATGATAGGGCTACCACAACTTCTCTGAACAGCCTGTTTGTACGTCTCACCACTTCCATTGTAAAGAATTTTTTCCTTATGTCTACCCTGAATCTTCCCTTTTCCAATTTAACTCTGTTGCTCCTTTGTCCTGTCACTACAAGCTCTGGTAATTACAGCCACAAGTGTCACAATGACACATTCTCTAACATGAATGCAGGAAACACTGTGCTTGATTAGCTGGAGGCAATAGTGCACTGCAGAAGTGCCCATGCACTTGGTCTCAGCTGGCCTTTTCAATCCCATGGGCTGCTGCTTCATGTCCAAACATTATGCTTGCATCCTTTTCTGTCTCTTCTTTTTAGCTGTTACGGCAAATGTAAACCCTTAATCTTATTCCAGTTCCCTCAAAGTCTACCCCTGCTCTGTATTCTCTTTGAGATTCAAGAGGTCGGTTCCTGTCTCTGTAAAACCAAATATGAACCACTGGTCTTTGTACAAAGCACACAGTAACAGGGCTGAGGTCCTGTACTGATGTTCCCAGCTGGAGGAGCTGACATTATGCAACAACTGATTTTTAAAAACAAACAGAAATAATCTAAAGGCACAAAATAAGTGACAATTTCTGACACTTATATTCATTTTAAGTGGTCATTCACAGCAATCTTAGCATAAGTAAAACTGGTAAGCTGTCACTAAACACATGCAAATGCTGTAAAATTAATCTTATATATTAATAACCCTTCTCTAACAAATGAAGAATGAAATAATATTCATAGAGGTTGCATGCTCTGACCATGTTCATGCTCAAACTTCATGTTCTACTTTTGTTTTGTAACTGAATTTACCACTTCCTCCTCTTTAGCATTTTTTTTCCATTTTCTCCTATTCATTTCCCAGGGTAATGGACTGACCTTTTTTCTCTACTTAGACCAAAGCACAACCAGTAATGCTTCAAGTCTCAGAGCTGCTGGTGTGCTTTTTGACGGCATGAAACCTCCAAATGGCTACGTTTAGCATAGTGATAAGAAGTTACTGCAATGCCTTGGGGGCTGCATTTCCCAAAACCTTAGGGGGAAAAAAACACTGCCTAAAATGTTCATTAAAGCATGTTCCTTGGAAATTGTTACTCAAAAGCTAATCAGTGAAATAACAAAATAATAATTTTATGTTTACTATTTCTGGTAATGGCTGTTACTGTGCTCTAGTAAGGTTTTAAGAAAAGATGTAGCAGTAAACAGAGAATTAATAAGTGCAATCAATAATTAAGAGAAAAGGTTCAGGATAGGAAAAACTGATTTTTTGTTTAGCCAATTGCAGATTTTTTTTTTTTTAATAAATGATGGTCTAAATAACAAGCTATGTCCATTTAGGTAAAAAAATCAAATAATTATAAACAGTCTATTAGAAAGACTATGTTGTTTTTATGCTTTTCTCAGTATTGCTTATTTATATATTTGATGTGTAGGAAGATTAGCCGTACTTTTCTAATAAAATTCCTACTTATCCTTTTACCCAGTGCCTCTTTGTTTGTTCAAGTAATTTTTAATTGGTCCAGGGACAGAAAATAACATGAACTTTAGATGTTCATAATAAATGTCCATAATGGATTCAGTTCATGTCCTAAAATCACAGAAATCACAGAATATTCTGAGTTGGAAGGGACCCAGAAGGATCATCAAGTCCAACTCTTAAGTGACTGGCACATATGGATATCAAACCCACAGCTTTGACATTAGTAGCACCATGCTCTGACCAACCAAGCTAATCAGTGTTGTGACTAAAGAGATTAGAATTCTTATTTTTAAGAGGCAGCCTTGAATAAACAAATCTCCATGTATATAAAACCAAATGGAAGGGAGAAAATGTTATGGAACAAAAGAATCAGCTTGCTTACTTCTCCACTTGAAATGACCAGAAATGCACACAAAAATTCAGAATGAAGATGACAGATGAATAATATTTTGTAAATGGTCTTTAGCAAGATTGTTCAAGCTAGAGCATAGTTACTTTCAAGCTTTTAAGCAACTGTTTCTGCTGTTCTCACTACTTTTAGTCTACCAGGGAACACACACTTTTCCATGTGTTGCAGTTTTGGAACTCTGCCATGTATGTAAAGAATTTTAACCCTTGGACTACGAATCCCTTTTGCACTTGTTTCTTCAGGGAGGAACCAGCTGAAGGATGAAGAGAAGGAGAGCTGTGCACGAACTCCTTCCAGCATGTGACATGCAGCGAGCAGTGCACCAAGCTGTGCCAATGGGGAGGATGTAGCCCTCCCTAACCCTGATACAAATCCATCCCTGCAGTTCCTGCATTGATTCCGACATACGTCATTAGGTCTTTCTTTGATCACAACCTGTTATTAATGTGAAAGGCTAAATACATTCCCTAGGATGTATTTCTAGCCGCAGTGTTTTTAAGACATACTGGGTGCAGGACAAAGATAGGCTCTTAGGCAGGAAAATATCAAGGAGTTTTGGGGCTACAACCACTTCACATTTCTTTGCAGTACCTTCTTCATAGTAGCAATGAAAATTCACATTGCAGGTGTCAACCTTTTCAGGGAGCAATGTACTGTGTTTTAAATTTTTCCTCTATTTTTAGAAGAAAAGGCAAATTAAAAGGAATAAAACTAAACAGAAAATTACTCACTCTCTGAGTCTTTCAGAACCATTAAGGCAGCCTTGTTCTCTTCCTTTCTATCTCTGAACTTGCAGGCATGTTCTGCAACCTCTACACTTTCTAAACCAACCCCACCCACTAAATTTGCAGCTTCTGCTGAAATGAAAGTATGCCAGGACAATGGTTGGGGTGAACATGAGACCCACTGTGCACTTGGGAAAAAAAAAAGAGTTAGAAGAAGATATAACCCAGTTTGCAATATTCCCACTAAGAGCAAGACACTCCTTCTGATGGAAATATGCAGTTCCTAAAAAAATCAAAAGACAAATTTTAAAAAGTAGCTGATCCTCCATAACATCAAAAGCTGAGAAATCTGAGTCTTGCTTATAAAGCAAGCTCACTGTATATAGCATAATCTGCTCAAAAGATCTCTATCACAAAGTCAGGAAAACATGCTTATAAAAAAGGCTCTGGCTGATAAAGAAGGCAGCTGAAAAATTACTTCACAGAAATATCAACAGGAAAACAAAGCAGATATTCCTACAACTTATGGAGAGAGAATTCAAAAATCAGACAAATCCTCGGAATGCCTGGCTTTCAACATACTTTTTTCTCACTGCCTATTGACTTTGTCGCCTAAGATCACGTGAGCACTGCCTGAAGGTCCTCCCAAGGCAGGCCACCTACAAGTATTCTCTTCAATTTTCTCTTTGAAAATGTCAACTGTGCTTCCAACTTCTCCCACAGCAGGACACAGAAAGTGGCACACACTTCAAGACAATAATTACAAATGAGAGAGCTAAAATGGGTGACAGGAAGATGATGTGAACACATAGCATGATGACAAAATCCCATTTCCATACTTTACATTAAAAAAACCTCAAAGTACAGGCTACCTTAAAGAAATTGATTGCTCTTAACTTCAGTATGCATCACATGGTTATAGGAAAAATGTACGTTCCCATTCTTTCATCAATCATCTACCCAGGGAGGTGGTGGAGTCACCATCCCTTGATGTGTTTAAAAAAAGACTGGATCTGGCACTTGGTTCCATGATCTAGTTGAGGTGTTAGAAGATGGGTTGGACTCGATGATCTTAAAGGTCTCTTCCAACCTAGAAATTCTGTGATTCTGTGATTCTGTGATAGCCTTCTCCTCTCCTTTGCAAATTGACACTGTTTCTCTATTGCCTGCTCCCTGCATCCACATCTTCCATCCCTGATTTTGGGTATGGGTACAGTTAAATGGCATTTCAGCATTTGTTTTCATGTAGCAAAAATCTGAAGTGAGCAAGCTGCATACACAACAGTATAGATATATTTATTTTAGAAGGGTAAAGACAGTATTCCAGTAAATACAATCACAAGGCATATGCCACCACAGATGATATTAACTCATAACTAATTTCAAGTAAGAGCTTATTTCAGTATTTTTTCTCTGTGTGGTATCACTATTGTATCTGATAAAATGTTCTGAAAGATCTCTTTGTTATTTAAGCATGATATACTGCTAATAACTGACCAAATTTTAGTATTTACTAAAAACAAAGCTGTTTCCTCACAAAGAAGGTACACTGAAGGAAACATCCTAAAAATAGTTACATTCAAATTTTCAAATCATTTGGATACATGTAGGAAAGAACAACTGATGGTATCTTGTACTTACTAACAGGATCCCAGACCAAAAATACAAGGACTGAGGGTCAAAACTGAGAAAAGTTTAAAAATTGCTTGAGGCTGCCAATGTAAGAACATCTAGTCTGAAAACAGACAGGTGTTTAGACTTCAGCTTTTTGCTTGCAATACACTTCCTGTGTTTTGCCTTATTATCAGCTAGGGATGATGCTCTTACAATATTTATTTCTTACATAAAAATTCTTCCTCTCAGATGTCGCCAAAATAATACCCAGCAAGCAGAATCAAATATCTCATTGCCTACAAAGGCGGATCTCTTGTGAGTCAGATATAGAGTCTACTGCTACTGTCACTGTTTTCTTTACTTTAACCCTTCTAACATCTGCAATATACAATTTTGAAGAAACTACACATACACGTTGAAGTGATGCAGCCACGAACAGAACTTTTCAAATTTTAAATAGAATTGCTTAGCCTTTCCATATTTTTTTAATTAAGAGATTTGGTTGAGGAAAAAAAAAAGCCAGAACAACTGAAGATGATTTTTAAAATGCTTCTTATATCACATTCCACTACACTTCTTTTACATACAAAATAGAGATCCAGGTACACCAAAGTGACCTTTGTAGTAAAGAGCAGGTACACTCTCACATTCCAAAGTCCCAACTCCCCATGTATCCCAAAGGTGGAACACATCCAAGCATGAAGCAGCTACTTCCCTGTACAAGTAGCCAGCTTTTGCTCTTCAGTGGAAACCAAGACTAGTGAGCACCCTCCACCTTCCCATAACGGTTGTTGGCATGACTGGACAACATGATAGCTTTCCAAGTTCTACAATTATATTGTCAGAATGGCTGATAAAATGCTGAAACGTAATGATGGCCACTGAATGCACACTAATCATATAAAATATAAAATACATAGAAAACACCAATGCCAATATCTTTCCTTCCCAAATACATTTGTACAGTTTAACAGCTGCTTTACTTTGGAAGTTCACTTGGACTGTGGGCCACCTCCCCACTATCTGCTCACCTAGGATTGGTCAAATGACATGTGGTTTATATAAATACATGTCAGAGCCCATTGCTGACAAAAAGACACGTAGCAATGTCCTTAGTGAGAATCATGCTGGTTAAAACCAGAGAGCAGTGTTTTGGAATTTTCTTTTGCAGCATAAGCCATGTCCAGCTGGAAAATATGTTTAGCCATTGTGAATGTAAGGAGACAGGCAGTGCCAGGTCATTGAGTGGATTCAAGGAGCAACCCATTCTCTCTTTATAATACCCCACATTCAGTAGCATGTTCTGAGTACTGTGGATCAATTTTTCAAGGTTTAAAGGAAGGAATTCCTTCCCAGAATGATACAAAGGTGGAAAGGAGCTTCTCTGTAGGCAGATGGCTGGCAGCATGCCTACTTAAGTGATTATTTTAATGTTTCTGGGATTTTGTGGTATCATTAATTACATGCTAGAACCTTGTATATCCATCTTCTCACTATTTAAATACAAGAAAATTAAAATAAATGGTGGTTATATTCTTTTAGATTTGTTACATTTTTTGCTAAAATAATTATTAAAGAAACTTAAATATTCTAGATCATCTTTCCTTGCCAAGTTCTTTCTTTTCTATGCTTTAAGAAACTGCCAGCAGAAATCGAATGCCTATATATCTTAAACTTAAATTCCTGAAAACAGAATTAGGACTTTTTCTTTTCTTATCTTCTTATATTCCCTTTGAAACAAACTAATTGACATGCCCTTGCTGCAGGGCAGTTCCTAGAAGTGCCACCATAACCTCTGGTACTTACGTACTGTACACAAAGACTTCATTTTGGAGGGAAGAAAAAAAAGAAAGGAGAACTGAGTTCATAGAATCACAAGTCAGTTCAAGTTGGAAGGACCTCAACTCTGCTCTTGTAAGCCTCCATCTAGGTTCTCCAGGGGCCCAGGTCCAGGGCTTACAACACAAGACATCTGTTGGAATTAGTCCAGAGAAGGCCACAAAGATGGGTTGGAGCACCTCTCCTATGAAGACAGGCTGAGGGATTTGGAGCTGTTTGGCCTGGAGAAAGCTCCAGGGAGACCTCAGAGCAGTTTTCCAGTACCTAAAGGGTGTTACAGTCCCTGGGGAGGGACTTTTCATAAGGATATATAGTGATAAGTTTAGATTAGGTATTAGAAACAAATTCCTTACAGTGAGGGTGGTGAGGCACAGGAACAGTTTTCCCAGAGAGGCTGTGGATGTCCCATCCCTGTCAGTACTCAAAGCCAGGCTGGATAGGGCTTTGAGCAATCTTGTCTAGTGGAAGTTGACCCTGCCCACAGCAGTGGGGTTAGAACTAGATGATCTTCAAGGTCCCTTAAAACCTAAACCATTATTTGGTTCTATGATCTCAGAAGGTCTCCAATTGTACCTCCTGCTCAAGCATTATCAACTCTGTGACAGCCCAGGCTATTGCAGTTTACTCAGGTTACTCCAGCGTGGTCTTGAAAACCTCCAGCAAAGGAGGTTTTTTGAGCAACTTGTTTCACTACTTGATTGTCCTTACCATGAAGGAAAAAAAAAGGGATAAAAGATGAAAATATCACAGAAAATAGAGAAAGGAAAAAGAAATTACCTAGTAGAATCAAGACAATTTGCAACTGTAATTTAGGACTGGTATTTTGCAAAGCAAGATGTTTATCAGTATTTAACCAATCTAGGAAACTTCAGTTGAAATAAAAGATGCTATGAAGGTAATGAAAGGGAGAACAGAGAAATGCTGAAAGGGAAAGAAA
The DNA here is from genome assembly GCF_000277835.1 of Geospiza fortis. Lineage (NCBI taxonomy): Eukaryota > Metazoa > Chordata > Aves > Passeriformes > Thraupidae > Geospiza > Geospiza fortis. The sequence continues at coordinate 3,590,274 of NW_005054363.1, forward strand.
ATATGATTCAACCTGTAACACCCACATTAGGCTGACTTTGCTCTTTACCCCCAAAAGATTTTATGCTAAAAACCTACAGGAGATCCAACCATGGAAGCATTCTATTAGTAACGCAGTAAAAATTATTTTTGAATGCAACACCTCTAGCTTACTCATAAACACATCAGACATCTTATTTGTAACAGACTAAACTCTGAAATACCTAGGCTGGTGGGGAGGAAACCAAACTCCCCAGAAGCCAGAACCAGTTCTATCTCACCATGAGCTACTCATGCCTCAAGAAGACATTCTTGTCTGCAGAAATCTTCTAGGGCCAGGTCCAGCAGCCCATTACTCCCTACAACACAGTGTAATAGTATTCATCTTCTACTGTGAAGGTTTAAGACACAAAATGCATTTGACTCAAAGATAGGTTTGGATGAATGCCCCACAGATCTACGTGGTGCTCATGGTACCAGCAGTGTCCTGGAGCTGGAAGTTAGTCAAAACAGAGTTAAGTTATATTTCCAGGTGGTATAGCTCAATGAACAGTGATGGACCACATTTCAGATTAAAATAAAAGATGCACCAAACAAGAAGACTAAAGCACAAATGATATGCCAATTGTTACAGTTTTGAAAGCTACCAAGCTCAAACGGTAAAACAAAACAAAACAAAAAAAACACCACAACAGAACAACAAGGCACCAAATGAAAACAAATCCAGCTGTTCCTACAAGTCTCCAAAGGTATATGTAAATACTTGAAGACAGCTGGAGACTTCTAGCATCCATAGACCAACTCGAAGAAATGTCATTTCTCATCCCCTTCCCGAAGTTAACAAACTTCAGCTTTTGTGATTCAAGCAACGCAGCATAGTTTATTGTTAATATGTATCATTTCTCTGTTGATCACTCAAAGGGCAGGTGGAATGGGGCTGCTGGGAAAGGAAATGAAAACTAAAACAAACAATGAAATGAACCAGGAAATTGATGATGCTTAAGACAAACATAAAAGACTCAAACAGCATTTAGTTAGTGTTTTCTCGGTGTAAATATCTGCCTGGATGCAACAACGGTTAACCTACCAAATCATAGCTGACATAAAAGCCACGTTTGCACATTAAGAAACCTTGATCCTTTCTCGAAATACGTCTCAGATTTTACTGAGAGTACTAAAACAAAAAGATGTCAATGAGAAAAAAATATTAAGCACCTCTATTCCATGTACGAACCCCTGACACTGCACGTTAAATAGATTTAGCCTGGGCCTGGGTACATCGCTCCCTCCAACCACGCCAAGCCCGCAGCCCCTGAGGGAGCTCTCCGCGGCCACCCCCGTCCCCATCCCCAGCCACGCCATGAAATGAGTGCCCCCCGAAGAGGCCTGCTGGCCGTACGGCTCCGCTCTGCCTCAGTGACGAGACTGCGGAGGGCCCCGGGGCGCGGGGAAGGCCGGCGGCGGCCGGCCCGGAGCGCCCCCTCCCACCGAGAGGGAAGGACGGCCGGGGC
>NW_005054363.1:3592328-3604825 GCF_000277835.1 Geospiza fortis
GTTTCTTGGGTGGTTTGGGGTTTGATTTTCATTTTTTTCATTATGCTGTTCAAGTGCTAGGATAGGTTATTTATTTTGGTAAGAAACCTTATTTGTACATCTTAGGTCTTTTTATAGTGCTGGTGTGCTTCTTTGACCCGACTTCACTGGGTGGTCTAGTTAATTTTCAAATTACAGAAGGGCCACGGTAAAGCCCAGTCTCGAGCTCCACAGTGAAAAAAGTTCATAAAAATATCTTCAATTGATGGACTAGATGGTCTTAGGGGTCTTTTCCAGCCTAAATGATTGTATGAAAAAGATACCACAAATAAACAGATAAAGAAATACTTGGAAAATTGTTTCTGTAAATCAGGTTGACATGTTCTAATCTGTATTTTATCTTCTTGCAAAATTTAAAAAAAAAAAAGTAAATTTGTGGAAAATTTATGTTTAAATGAAAATGTATGGTGGAGAATGTGAGCCTATAACTTTCTGGAGATGGTAGAGATGTGGAATAGGATTCAAAAGACAAAGCCCTTAGCAAAATACCCCAGAAAGCTGAAGGAAAGTGTATGGCATAAATTGTATTAGGTTCCTTTAAATTATATCTATTTGATGCTGGCAGCCAAAACTAATAAGCGAGTTAGGGAGTTGGCCTCAGGATTACAGATGCAGTCCTGCCAGCAGTACTTACATGTATTACCAGCATTAGCAATTCCAGTAAATTTAAGCACCTAATTTTAGTGTTTGCAGTTTTTGATAGCAGTCTGCTGATGTTTCATGAGAAAAAATTTGTAAAGCCAAACAATTTAAGAATAAATGTGCTGACAAATAATACTCTTCCTATTTTGTCTCTTCCTCCCCACTTAACGTTTCATTACTTGGAATAAGTTGCTAGGCAGCATTTTGCTGTTGGTGATAGCATCTCATAAATGAAAACTGACAGTTGCAAACAGTGAAACATTGTAGCTATAGCTAAACAAAAGAAATCAACATTTGCCAGTGGATGTGACTTTGTGTAACATTATTCCTATGGATATACTGGCCTCTGAAAAATAATTCTCAACAGAACAATTTTCCAGTTGGAAGGGACCTCGGGAGGCCATCTGGTCTGACTGATCTGCTTAAACCAGGCTCAGAGATGAGATCACACCAGCTTGCTCAGGGCTTTGTCTGGTTGGGTCTTGAAAACCTCCCAAGACAGAGACTGCACAGCCTCCCTGGTAAGCTTGTTTCTGTACTGGACTGTCCTCATCCTCGTCCTGAAAGATTTTTTCCTGACATGCACTTGGACCCTCCCTTGTCAGCAGTCTCTCCTGCAGCGCACCCTTGGGAATTGCCCAGCTTTGTCCTCTTGACAGCTTCCTCACAGAATCTGGCAGACTGCTCCTAGGTGCTCCCAAAGCCATCCTTCCTTCAGGCTGAAAAAGCCAAGCTCCTTCAGCCTCTCCTCATGGAGCATGTGCTCCAGTTCCAACCGTCTTGGTGGCCTGCCACTGAATTCATGTATTAGCATCTGTCATGTGTTGGAGAGGGGTTCAAAATATGCTGCAGTAATTTAGATACTGTTTAATGAGTTCCCAAAAAGAAGGGATTCATTTCCTTACATGTGATTTGTATTATATAGAATATGTGTTTCCTTATGTATTTGGCACTTCTCCTGGTGTCGTGTTAGGTAACGTATTGTTACTACCTGCCCTTACTCTGTGGAGCACGAGCTGCTAATGGGAACCAACACTTTTAACAGAAGACTGGATTCTCTCTGACAGCCTGTCTTGAGCACAACTGGCATCAGATGATGCTAATGCTGAAAGAAAGGTCTAGCTCTTGATACCTTGATGTAGCTGTCTGTGTGCAAAGGTGAAACAGTAGTCTTCCATTCACAGAACTGTGCAGACGGTGAAGGTCTTCTGTTTGCAAGGAAAAGCCGTTTCTTGCTTTGCTATTTAACCACAAATTTACTTTTGGACGTGGCACATGCAAAGCAATTATAAACATTTTAGAACTTGAGTGGCATATAGGAGGCACATGTGAGGATAAAACTTAAATATCTATTAAACTGTTGATATAATTTTGCAAAGAACCTATTAGTCCTTTAAAATCTGTAACAATGTTTAATATTTAGGGCTGAAGGCTGTTGTGATTCTGATTTAGGAAATTCACACTGACCTACAAAGCAAGCCATAGGCATATAGAAAAAGACAGAATTTGGGAGTTAATCTTACCATGTTACTTTACAGTAATGTTAAATAGGTCAAAAGAAAAGAAATTTCTTAGTAAAGATTTACCTCTCATCTCTACAAATCAAGACCAGATAAAGGAATTTCCCTATTCATCCTTCAAACTTCAATACGTGTTTGAAATTGGCCATAGCAGAATGTCCATTTAAAAGAAAACCTTGGGGATTTGTACTGAGTATTCCAAGGGGAGAATTCTCTGTCTTACTTTCATTGCTGTAACATAATCTGGAACACAACCAAAAAAAAAAAAAGGAGGGGAATTCAAAGCATCTATTTATTCTACATGTTTACTTACAGAATTTGGATTCAAACCAAATTCTCTCAAGCCCTGGTTTTATTTCTGAATTTATTTGAACTTTATTTGCTTTATTGTCCTTACTTTCCCTAAGTATCTGTTAAATAGTTGAAGAGTAATGTAAACAAATTTTAAAAACATCCTAAAGAGCTGATCTTACTGGGATTGCCATTGTTGGAATTTGATTTACCTCTTATGAAAGAGCACAGTGCTTGATCAGATTCCAGACTGTCTATAATGACTAAAAGACTTCATGAAATATTAATTTTGAAATTATGCTTGAGCTTTTAAAAAAGGTCACAAAATATCATTTAGCAATTCAGAATTAAACTTCAGACCCAAAGTAAGATTTAATCATTTTGGCATAGGATACAAGTCAAAACCTGCTAAATTCCTGCCTGTTGCTCTTTAGCCTCAGGGTGCCCAAGTGCTTAGTCATCTTAATGGTGGTTTACCACAAATTTCTCCCATAGTCTGGAGTCCTGCTCTGCAAATGCTGAGCAGCACCCTGGTGTTATTGGGGCCCCACGTGAATCAGACAACCTGAGCCACCCAGTTTGTTCCACCTATCTGCCCTTTATGGCTCTGGTTAGTGGTGGTTTCACTCAGAAGCCTGTAACCATAACAGAAATGGTCACAGAGCAACAGCAGGCAAGTGACGGCAGGAGAAACTTGGTTAACGCTCATGAGTAGCTTTGATTGGGATGGGTTAAAAACTGTCATTCTTGAGTGTCTGTGGGTCAACATTGATCAACCAAAATAAAGGACATGGAGTATAGTTTTCTTAATTTCAACCTTAAGGAGAGTTTGAAGTCCACTGCTAACTCTGTAGAATTAGTTTGCTTTCAGTAGGTACAGAGTTCTCAGAAGAAGGGCAATAGTGGTGTTTTCCCACACTTCCTTTTTCTTAATTTCTGTCTCTTCTTCATGTTTGGTTTAACAGCAAGCAGTGCAAGAACAGAGCATTGAAACCATACAAGATGGTTGCTATTACCCTGGAGAATCTGGTGTGCATGTGTTTAATTTAGGCACTCAACCTGAGTTACTACAGTTCTGCCCTGAAGAAGTCAGCAGTATCTTTTTTAAATTTGCTGTCCTTAGGAACAGCTCTTCCGTCAAAATGATGAGAATGATCCTTTATTATAACTTATTCAGGTAACTAGTTAAAAAGATCACAAACAAGATAGTCTTTCACACTATTTCTGATTTTTCAAGACTCCCAGCATCAAGAAACCTTGTTCCTTTGAGAAATAAGGCACAAATTGAACATAAAGTAATAATTTATGGTGAAAAATTTTATTATTTTTATTTCCTTTCTTGGGCTCTTCACCATTACTGTTAGCTCAGCTTATGACAGAGCTTTACTTGCTTTCTGAAATAAATGCTAAATAGTTAAGAATGCAGTAGGCTGTGTTTTAAAATGCACTGTTGTTGCTGGCATTTTGGGCTTTCTTGCAAGATCATGCTGAAATATCTTCTACTTCCTTAAAGCCTCTGTAAAAGCAGGGTATTATTGCTGTGTAGGGGAATTCACTAGCAAACACTGAACAAACAAAAGACCTACCAGCTATTTAAAGTTTCAACTGAGGCATGAAGGAGTAAGCTAAGGTTTTACCCTAGAGTATAATAAAATAACATCTTGATTAATGTTGGCCTGTGAACTGTTTGGGTAGCTTATATTCTGTACTATTCGGGCCAGCTACATTCAGACCAGCTCAGCTTTTATCTTGTTCTAGCCTTGATCCTGTAACTCCAAAAGCTATTTGTATTCCCTGTGTGATACCATCAGCTGTCCCAGATTCTATGTCATGTCAGCAAAATTAACACAAGGTTTTCAGTTCTGTGCAGCTCTGGTGTACTCTGTCTCCTGCTTGCTTCCAGGGATGGCATTGACCAGCACAGCAATGACTCTCAACAGTTGCATGCATTTCTGAACTCTTCAATTCAGACAGATTTTAGTTAGCTCCATCAAGTACTTTTTGCTTCATAGCTGTTGAAGTGGTTTGCATTTGATCTTTACAGCCACCTAGTTTAGTGATTGTATATCTTTCACAGAAGAATCACTGGACACTTAAAATTCTCCTTGTTCCACATTTTGTGGAGGAACAATAATTGTTTGTTATGTGGGATTTTCAACTTCTGGTTAATTTTAGAAAATTTTGATGTAACTGAATGCCTCTGCATTTGAATGCTTCAGTCTCCACTCTTACAAACCCATGCTGTTACTAAAATGGCTTCAATGGAAACCCGTGAGGAATATGTGACAGATTTTGATGGTTTCCATTTTTTTTAAGCTTAAACTGTTCACTTTATGTGCATTTTGATTTGTTTTATTAAAAAGAAAATCCTTAAGAATGGCATGGAATGTGTTTTGCAAAGCTGATGGCTTTATTAAGTGACAACAAAATTAAAATGTTCGCTGTAATAAAGGCTGTAATAGAGTCGACAGAGTCCATCTGCCTCTCTAAACTGAATCAAACCTTGTTCAATAGCACATTATGCCATCAGAGTCATAGAATTATGGAATATTTGAGGTTGGAAAGGATCTCTGGAGAAGGCCTAGTCTAACCCACCTGCCCAGAGCAGGGCAGCCTAAAGCATGTTGCTCAGACCCTGTCCAGATGGCTTTTGACTATGTCCAAGGGTGAAGATCCCACAACATTGCTGGGCATTCTGCTCAGGATGAGACCACTCTTAGAGTAAAATGCTTTTTTATTTTTTTTCTTATTTTTTAAATATTATTCTTATTTGATTTATTATAAAAACAATTCTGGCAAAATTGAAGTTAAGATATTGTTTGCCTTAAAAAAACCCCAAAAAACAAAAAACCACTGCCTATGAATTATCTTGTCTACCCCAAGGCTTGCAACTTAGTTTTTACACAGTTCAGAAGACTATGAAATCACAAAAATAGCCCTCACCAGTTTGGATAGGCAATTACCCTACTGGTTCCTCTACTGGTCAATAAAATTGCAGGGAAAATATTAGAGATTATTCCTATCTCTCAACCTAATCCTGCAAACTTTTATCAAGAACAGTAACAGGAAACACTTAAAAAATGAGGTTCAAGTGTAAGTGTGCTTAACAGCACCTATTTTTTTTTAATTCCATGTCTTTATTTAAGTAATTTTAAGTCTGACAAGTATTACTTAAACCTGTTGCCTATTTTGAAGTGGCTGTTTAGTATTAGCAGGTGTGTTCCAGCATATCCTCCTCATCAGCAATATGTTGACTTTCTCTTTTCTACCTTTATTCTGCAAGAAGTGGCATTACACTTGTAAACGATACATTTAAGAATCACCTGCAGGTCTAGAGCCTTAGTCTGAAAATCCAATACATAGGAAAAGTTGCATTTTACAAGTGCTGTGCTTTGTGTAGGTGTATGTTATCCAGTAGAGAACAAAGTTCCTTAGGGTTGTGTACAGGAGTGGCTGAAAGGAAGTGAGCAGTTCTCAAGGCAGCATGTCAGATTCCCATTTAGAAAGAGACTGACTCCTTTTAAATTGAATTTACAGCCTGTTTGGAAGCCAATTAGCTCCTGAATACATACACATAATAAATAAATAAATAAATAAATAAACACTTTATACATGTTTATACATGCATGCATAAAAACATTCTAGGCTAAAATGATTAAATAATAATCTGAGAAAAGGTCAAAATCTATTAAGGGAGCACTGAGATATTGTATTAGAGACAGGTACACATGAAAGCATTTATTAAATTTAAGCTCTGGTGCACATTTCAAATACTGCATCCTTCAACTGTGTAAGGATGCCTTCTCCAAATTCGAAAAGTCCACAGCATAAAGGTGTATATTTCTTCAAAACATGACAGATATAAAAAAATAAGGCAGTGATAAGTTCATCATATCATGGGGAATGTCTTCTCCCCGTACATTTGAAGTTATATTTTGTAGTCTGCTTGAAGCTCTTCTGAATACCTGTCAGCAACAGTCTGCTCAGGGAAAAAGGAGGAAGATGAACAGATGGCAGCCTTTAAAGTTGTGGATTAAAGATAAATTTAGTGCTAAAAGGGAATTACTATTGTTTAAAATGCAAAGCTTTCTCTTTATGCTTCTCTAAATTGAGACTTCAGGCAGTACAATTTCTGACAATCACATTGTTCTTAAAAGAGCTCCTTTCTGTAATCTAAAGGGTTTTAATTTATGAACTTTTTTTTACTGCAGCATTATAAATACATTTCAAGAACTATCACACAGATAGAACACATAGTGCTGCATTAAGCGTGGAGTTCAAAGTTCAAGGTCTGTCAGAAATAAATATTTCTTGATTTGCCTGCCAGTGTTACTTCCCTTTTCATTACATCCATCAAAGTAAGTCAAATGCATGGGGTTAGCAGGACTGTAAATATTCACAGGACTGAAGCCAACAGATCACTCAATACAGGATTTTTATGATTTGCGTTGCTTGAGAAAATATTGTAACACACTTGCAATATGAAATATACTATAAAGGGCTGCAAAACTGGTAAAAAATAGATTTGGTATGCAACAGCTGTATATGGGGCTTTTAGATTTTTTTACATCCTAATTCTACTTGCTTGTACTATAGGGTAAAATTATGTGTCATAAAGAAGGTAGTAAACTATGAGTAGACAGTTGCACTTCACAGCTTCAAGATAACTTACTAAAATATGACAGAAGTCTTGTGTCCATTGGAATAATTTTTGGCTTTAACCTGTATATCTTCAGGGACTAATAATACACGTTAACAAATATGCTAGAGCAGATTTTGTCCAGTCTTTTCTTTTGATTTTCGATAAAGTTTTATCCTCCAACAAAGTGGGTACTTGACTGAAAACAGGCCCCAAACTAGATTTTGAAGGTTCTTTTGTCATATATAAGGCCAGCAAACCAAAGTCAAATGCTTGATGCTTTTTTTTTTGCAGGAATATAACTAGCAGAGCTAGTTATGTTAACAGGAATGCTGTGAATTGCAGCCTTGAGTTCACTATGTAAAATGTAAGACACCCACTTACACTCATAGGAATGGCAGCCTCTGAGTCAGAATTTTAACTAAATCTTAAAATGTTTTCTGGAAAAGTATAATCTGTGGTATTTTAGATATTTAATATGAAATTAAAACAAGAGTTTTTCATTCTGAGGAAGATACTGAGGGCTTTAATCTCCAATGCAGGCTTCAAAAACAGTGAAAGCTTCTTGCAGCTGCCTGCTTTAAAAATGCACGTGTGTGTGTAGACTAGGACACCTATAACTTGTCAAAGTTTGTTTCTTTAAGAGCTTTCCATCCCAGGGAGGCATCAGGCAAACACCAATTTCCCAGGACAGCCAGAGGGATATAAAACTTTTCTGCAGCATAAAGAAGTGCATGTGGCCATATCTGCCAAAGTTGATTCATTTGGAGAGACTATCCTTCCTTTTAGCTTAGTTTTGAAGCAATTCAAAAATCTCCCACTGCTGAGATGAAGTATTGGACTGTGTTTTAATAAGGCATTAGGAAATGGCAAACTAATAATACTTTTAATGTGCAGTCAGTCATGCTGGTGCGGGTTGGCAGCCTGCAGTGTCGCACGGTGCTGTGACGTGAGCAGGTGACCTCAGGCTAAGGAGGGAAGGGACGGACCTGGGGAGGCAGGCGCCAGGGAGGTGCCCCAGCAGTCAGGCAGGGATGCTGCAGCTGGGGAGCGCTGCTCCTGTCTCCCGGTCGGTACAAGTTTCACAGATTATCCCAAGCAGCCGTCTGTCAAAGGACAGGGGAATACACATACCTTAAATACTTACGGTGCCTCTACTTTGAGAATGAGACAGTTCGTTCACATCTGTGAACGGGCCACTTTTAAAACATCAAAATAAACCATCTGGCTGCGCAACTGTTTCTAATTACTTCCCTGCCTAGACTGTAAACTTCGGGGTTTGGCACCGGCCTCCTTCCCAGAGTGCTGCCCAAATCCCGCTCCCAGGCAGCTAATCAGAGCCACTGCAGCGCGGCGGGAGCAGCGCTGGAGCCGGGCTTGTCCAGCGCGCAGCTCTCCGCTTGCCTGCCGCCTCTGTCCGCCCGTCCGTCCGTCCGTCCGCCCGTCTGTGCGTCCGCGCCAGGTGCGCTCAGCACAGCTCTCAGCATGCTCGCACCGGGGCTGCTGGGGCTGGTGCTGCTGCTGGGCCCTGCGCTGCCGGCCGGGCCCCCGGCCCTGCGGTAAGTGCGGCTCTCAGCTCTCACGGGGGGTGCGGCTGATTTTGAGGCGCCAGGAGTGTGGAAGCTGGGCTTGCGGAGGGAGCGGTGGAGCACTTTTTATTGGCTCTTCCTCTGCCTCCTTAAAGGTGACGCTGAGGGAAGCGCTCTGGGTCACTGGGAGCCTCAGTAGGTAGGGGCATGTGCAGACTGCAGAGTTATTGGCAACGATGCATTTGATGTCCAAAATGCACACTGAAAGCAGTGAAGGGAGAAGAACTGGCTAGTGATGACTCTTTACACCCACACCTCCAGATTCTGCTGCCTGAGTGGAGCAGGCACCTAACCACAGAACCCTGTTTATTGCTGCACTTTGGTGCGGTGGCACAGTGAGGTGCACTGCACTTTACTCTCTACCTCCACCACAGCCAGCACATACTGGCTCCTAGGGCCAGTGGCTCCTTTGCTCCAGAGCCTTGCCAAATCTGCTACTTGAGAAGGGCAGGTTCTATTCATCTACATCTTCCGTATTCCTTAGCACTGTGAAGACCTGGTTTTTGGCCTGAGCAGTCCTATGATTTCCTATGTTTTTCCTGTGATTCAGGTCCTGATGAGACAAAGTGTGATTTTCCCTGAGTATGTCCTGAAAGTTGTGATCCCTATGTGCTCCGGTGCATGTTACACTTGCATGGCAGAGCTGCAAATGTACAGATCTAGAATTGGATTCTGCTGCCTTTACCAAAACCACAGCCACAACCTACAGTATTGCGTGGAAAGCCACGATTACTTTGGTTTCCTCTTCCATTGGAAGCATGGATCATATATGTCTGACAACCAGAAGGATTAGTTTGGCAAACATATTTTATTAGAATCAACCTTAAGTGTGCTGTATGATATATATTCCTGTTATGCTACCCAGATGTTTGGATGTATATGGCATCTCTAAACTTCTTGAAATAATTAAGATCAAAATGTTTCATGATGGATAATCAAACTATAAGTGTCTGTGCATATATACCAGATATGCCTGATGGGAAAGTAGATGAAGTCAATGTAGTTAAAAAGGTAAGTAAACTAAAATATAAGCATTCTTGCAGGTAGCAATGAGATTTCTGATGAAAACAAAGAAAACTGGGTGATTTGAGACAAGTAATAATTTGCAACCATTGCTGAAGCGGTGGTAAGAATAATATTCAGGGTATTGACTGAAGCCAGTGACAGTAGGGTGGTTTCAAATGAGCCAAGCTCTTACTGGCTGTGAGCTGCAGCCCCTGGCTTTGACCACAGCTCATTCAGTTTGCTGTCCCCCACAGGAGTGCTTTGGGTATCCCTGCTTCCTGCCGGCTGTCCCGGGCTGAGTCGGAGCTCAGGTGCCGTGCCCCAGGGGGGAAGCTGTGCAGTGACAGAGGCAGGTGTGAGTGTGGGGTCTGCATCTGCCAAGTGACCGAGTCTGGCAAATACTACGGTCCGCTCTGCGAGTGCCACGACTGGGTGTGCGAGACCTACGACGGGAAAATCTGTGCAGGTAAGGAAACCCTGATGGTGACAGAAGCTTAGAAAATTAGGAGTATATATTAAAACCAGGAACACAGCACACTGATTCATTAGAGACATGATTATATATGGGTCCCTGAAACATGACTCTAAATGGAATAGTGGGCACATCCAAGGATTTTGCCAGATTAAAGGATGGAAGTTACAGGCACTGTGTCTGCCATAAAATGAGACTTAGCTCAGAGCAAGATTTCGTCTGTATCAGGGGCAAAAACGGAAGTTGCTTTGGGTTGCAGGCTCTGCAAACTATGTTTTAAGTCTAATATAGTATGTAATATTGATCACATTTTTATATATTTCTTAATTTGAAGGAAACTATTTTAAATTCTTTACAAACAATCAATTTTGTCCCATGATTATTATTTTTTCTTCTCCTGCTGTAAGAAAAAAGTCTTACTGTAAGATGTACCACACTTATCTTTACTATATAAACTCTGTTTTTCTCTAAGTAATGATAATACTTTCCAAATAAAGACTTAAAACAATGTAATTGTATTGTGGTTTCAGGGATTTCCCCGCTGAAAGTGTATTCTTTAATAACATACATTTCTGGGACAAAATTTAGTTCCTTCCAGTTGTTGGAACATGTCGCTTGGTATACATCTAAACATTATCATTCTTTCATCTTTCCAGCTGTCTTTACTTAAGTTTATGGGTTATTTTGGTCAAATTTTCATCTTTTTTTCTTTTTTTCTTTCTTTTTCTCTCTTTTTTTTTTTTTTTTTTTTTTTAAGCAGCTTAGAATAGGGTTTTAGAAAAAAGCAGGGAGAAGAAATGCCATCACATTCCTAAGGGGATTCAGCCTGGAGCTTGATGAAAGGGGCCAGAAGGGTACTTCATTTCTAGTATCCCTGTTTCAACAGCTTTACCAGATTCACAGAAACGTGTCATCTTTTCAGGCCAAAACCTGCAATTAGGTCAATTGGAATGTTACAGAAATTCTTCTAGTAAGAGGACAATACAAATGCATTCCAACAGTTGGTTTGGCAAATTTTGTAGGAAAAAGGACCAAACTTACTTTAGCAACAATTTATGCAGGAAGTCCAGTAATAACATGAAAAGACCAAGAATGGGATTATGAGAAAAAGATTTATATTTGGCACCTGTGGCTTTAGAGCTCTGTAGAGAAACTGATTCATAGACTCTGCAGTAAGCAGTATTAAATCCCCCTACATAAGAAATATCATAGCATTTCACTGCTTTGCTGTCCCAAACATGAATTTTTTGATTGGTACTGTTATTTCAAAGTGCTTGCTGTTGTTGCTGGGTTAATTGCATAAAGGGAAACTGAAAGCTCCTTCAATTTTAATAATCTACTACTACTAATAATCTACTAATAAATTCCAGCATCATGTTCCTGTTAATATCATGAACAGTGGCTGCAAGTTTTATAAGGGCTTTGGTGGTATAGTGTGCTCACAGAATAAACAGAACCAAGAGATCTCTTAACAATATTTAGCTTTTGGGTAGCACTTCATGCAGCAGTTCAAAGATGTGAAGACTCAGTGATTAAATGTTTTTTTAAAAAACATTTTCTGTACTTGTCACTTTGTCACTCCTAGCTGGAGTATTGAAGCTGTGTTACCATGTTATCACTGAGATGTGAGATAATTTGAATTCTCTCTTCTGGAAAAAAAAAAAGTAGTAAAAAATTCAGTAGAAAGTCCTGGGGAGGGAAACAACTGTGAAGGATACAAGAGCTTAGCTTTCTTTGTTTGGGCTTATCAACAATTATGCTAAAAATCCAGCTGACTTTGTTGCAGTCCAGGGCTGCCCAGCACTGCAGGAGAGCAGCCCCAGGTAACTCCTCCAGAGCTGGGATCCAGTTGGTGAAGCACCTCATTTCAGGCTGTGCTTGTTGCCCTCTTCATTTTCCCACCATGTTTTTAGTCACTGAAATTGTGTGTATGTGGGAGGAAGGGAGCATAGAGAAGAAGGTCAGATCTAGGATAACTCTAGGCAAGAGACTGGAACTTAGGTTGTATGAATAATATTTTCCCTTACCCAGCTATTCAGTGATGTTTCTTAATATTACATCACCAGGCCAATTTTCAGTGTATGACATATTTCTCTTTTTTTGCATTTTTGGGCCATTTTTTGACTTAATGATGAAGTTGTGTTTCCTCTAAGTGAATAGCCATAATGTCTTTCTGCAGTTCTATTTCTGTTTCCTGCTTTAATTTTCTTTTTCGTATTTTTATTTTGACATTTGCTGTCCCTTTTAATTGTGGATCTCTCCTGACATAGGCAACAGCACTAACTGCTGACTGGTACCAC
>NW_005054363.1:3604872-3613373 GCF_000277835.1 Geospiza fortis
GGCTAATGCTCTTTGAAACACGCTACTTTTCAAGCTGCCAGAGTGATTTCTTTTTCAAGTGACTGATGTCTGATCACCAGCGATGTTCATATTCAGAGATGGACAGGCAGAGTTGTTTGAGTCACGAATGCCAAAGATAGCTGTGTTTCCCTGCCAGTCAACTCAGACATACCTCCGCTTCCCTTGCCTGTCCCAAGCTAAACAAAAGATTTAGTTGCTCAATATGCAGCTCATTATCTTAAAGGCACTTTCTGTGTCAGATCCTCTTTCTGGACCAGTTATTGAACAATCGTATTCTGGAGAGAGAAGGCCTGAAGGTAAAGAAAATGTCAGCTATCCATCTGATTGATTTGCTTTTTCTAATAAACATTTTATAAAAATGGGAAAGAGATTATGCCATGAGTAATGAAGAGTAACAGATTTAAATGTCACCGTCCTTTTACTTTCCCTTGAGACTTTGCTGTATTTCTCTCCCATTATGATTCCAAGTGCTTTAGAGGGAGTTCAAATAATTTTCTTGCCCTTTATCCCACTGGGATTGATAAAGTAACAGGTGATCCCTCATGGAGTCAGAAACAAAGAAGAGAGAAAACAAGTGCTGTGTGCAATCTGAATCACTAAGTCTCCTATCCTCCTCCTGGCCTTTTTATTTGCTTTATGTATCATGGGGTGTAGAGGAAATCAAGTAGGTACTGTCCTGTCATTCTCTTTGCAATGTCAGGGATATCTTTATTTTATCTTTTGTTACCGATATTCAGGGAGATGAGCTAAGAGGAGGCAGACTGAATCAAAAACTGAATCAGATCCCCAAAGGATTTATGCTTCATTCACAACAGACAATATACTTGTTGCTGTTTTCTTGCAGATAGTAGTTCTGACCTCAGACAGTTGCATATTGCCTCAGGCTTTCTTAGCATAAGTGGAGCCCATATTGTGTGCAAGGGAAAGTGGAATACAGGACTAATTCCTGTCGCATCATTGCTTATACCTATTGCTCTGTGGGGTTTTTGGAGTATAGTGGAAAATCCATTTTAGTGAATTTTTTGTGGGTTTAGTTAGTTAGTTAGTTTGTTTGTTTGTTCGTTTGTTTGTTCATTTGGGGTTTTGGTTTTTTTTTTTTTTTTTTTGTTTGGTTGGTTTGTTTGGGGTTTTTTTATTTAATCTTTTTTACTGTGTCTGTGGTTAATGGAAAACTAAACTAAGCATAGATTTCCTTGGCCAACTGAAGTGGGAACACTTAAGATGTTCTTAGAGAATGCGCCACAAGAACAGCCAGCTGGGACATGTATGATTGCACTGCTTGTAGCTGGTGAGATGAAAAGACAGATACAATTTGGTGACAATATAGGCAGCAACACATGAAGAAGATTTGTCTTTCCTCAGAACTGTATTTGTTATCTTTGGTTTTTTTTATAGTTATTAAGATTTTATGAATAATTTTTCTTCCAAACTGAGGTACCTTTTACACCTACTGAAAAATGATGGCACAGTCTGATTTTCCATAAGCAGTTGCTGTGGAACTTGCTGCTTTTCAGGCCAATGAAAGATTTTTTCTGTTTCTTTCTCCAAAGCTGTGGTTGCTGTGTGTGCTGTACCTATTTTAATACTAGTTCAGCAGTATAATGCCAGCATTAGTTGTCGGTTTTCACAAACAGAGGTATTATCATACATAACACGAAGGACAAAAGGATTTAAGTGCCATTATTTCCTGGTCTGTAAGGTTTTAAACTATATAGAGAACACAAGTGAAAAATTAAATTGACAAGGAGTAGATGTAGAAATAACAAGATAAATCCAAATTGAAGTGTTAATCTAATACATAGCTATGCATGCATGGGAGTTTATTGGATGTATGGTACTATATAGCAGTTTGAGAGAGTTAGGAATTTGAAGATGGAATTCTTTGCACAGAAGCTGAATAGTGTCTTTAGGCAGAGCTATCGAAGTTGAGCTGGAAAGGCTCTAACAAATGTGCTTTTGTATTCATACTGAAGGGAGGTCTGACACGCTGATTGTTCATTGAGCAGCATTTCTTGCTAAAAGTGTGAAGAAAAGTCAGCCTGTGACCTGTATTGATTGCCATTTGATCCAAAGTGAAATTCAAAGCCCTGGATTTTGAGAACAGGTATAAACCTCTTCTCTGTCAGAGGCCATGTTTGCAAAGATTCAACTGTGGCACACCTGGCCATTGGAGACAAAGCCTCCTTAAAAGACCAAGTTAGAAATAGGGCAGGAGGATACTGACGAAAATGGAGGTTGCAGTTCTGCTCTGACCTAGTTTGCTTTAGTCCGGACTTCAGAACTTGGCATTTTGTGACTTTTCCTCCCAGAGCAGGGGTGTGTAGGTGTTATAATAGCATCCATATTCGTCTCAAAACAGGTTCCTCGGGTTCTAGCAGAAGTGAAATGGTGATAGCATAGACCTCATTGCAGGTTCATTTCCTTGCTAAGTGCTTGAGGTCCCCGCAGACACAAAAGGCACAAGCTAAAGCCTGTATTATTCTCAACTTTGTGCTGTTGGTACCTGATCTAGGTAAAATCAAGCAGCCTTTGATACATTGACAATTGTTGTAGTTCCAAGGGCAGTGTGTGGGTTCATAGCAATAGTGAGTGAGGCAGGAGGAAGCTTAGACACAAAAACTGAAGGGGGGATTAATGGAAGGGAAGCATCTTAAAAGTAACTTACTAAATTTTATGTACCTATTTGCTTAGCCCTCATTTTGAGCACATTTAATTGTAGATGCTACTGATGGAAAATAGGTGTTAGTTTAAAAAGTAAAAGTGAGTGTGTTGGGCATGTGGAAGCGAAGGACTTTTACAGCACCTAGCAGAGCTGGAATGTAGCCCCTCAGGCTGGCACCAACAGCAAAACAAGGTGGGGAGCAGCATCTCCTTCACCTTTTGTCCTTCTGTAGTCTGGGGTGACATGCTTATCCATTGCAAAGAAAAAAACAAATCTTTGTGTGACTTTTATCAATGCAAATAAGTGTTCTGAAGTGTGTTTGAATTTTTATGCTCATCACAGGTTATTGAACTGAAGTATATTTTTATTTAGTTGAAAGAATGCTCTTTATGAAAAAATGGCTTACACAGACTATGTGTATTAACATTTCTATTAACATTTGTGTTTCAGAATCATTATTATGAAAAAGATATGGTGAATAGAAAGTAGATGGTGTATTTAATGTTACAGAAGTGTTTATTAATTTTTTTTACCTGCTTTATCAGTGGATAGGTGTCAGTATGTGTTCTTATGGTGACAGCCTTTTTTGCACAAACTGTCTATACCAAGACTATACTGTCTTGGTATAATTTTCTATGCTTATTTAAAGTTTTATTGTTGGTAGCTCGTACTGTCAAGGATTTCAAACAATCATTACCTATGGCACTGTACTGTAGACCTTTCAGTGTTAGTGTTCCCAGGTAGTTTGTCTTGAAAAAGAACATCACTGATTAAAAGTTCCTATGAGCTTTTCTAAGAGGAAAAGATTCATTGCTAGAGCTGTGCAGGAAAAATGGCAATTTGTGCCTAAAAAGTACTGGAGTTTGATTTTGGCCATGTGAAGGAGGACCCCATAGTATATATGTGGTACCAGAAGTTATGGTGTGGTGGTTGAGGCCATGTTATGGTGTGTTTGTGGTGTACACAGCTGTACTGCTGGATTAAAATTTCCTTTGGAAATGGAAGGACTATGAAGGGAAAAACCCCTGTTCTTCTTTCAAACACTATTTTTAAAGGTTATTTAAAACCTTCATTTCTTAATGATGGAAGGAGGAATTTTTGAAGATGGGGTTTGTGTACATTTTGTACATTGGGAGTGGGCTGGAACACCAACTTGAGCAGTTGCATGACCATATTCTTGTATGTAGAAGAATAAGGATTCAGAGACTTTTAACTGGAGTTGCACCTGTCCCCTTTCTTGAAAGAGCTGTTTTGCCCTTCTGCCTGTCCATCTGAGGAGCATCAGTGATGCAGTCTGGCACACCTTCTTGTCAGTGGCCTGAAGAGTGGCAGTCAGAGCTTTTGGAGTCATATCTTGGTCGTTTTTATGGGGAAGGTCACTGGGAGTGCCATCTCTGATGCTGTCAGGAGTGAGCTGAGTACTAACTTTGTGATTTGGAAAATGTCACAGCAGAATGCTGTTGCCTTGGCAGCTCCATGCAGCAGCAGATGTTCTAACTAGAGCACCTGGTCACAGTGTTTTGTTCCTGGGGGCAATTCTAGGCTGGGGAGATTGTAAGTGGGCTGGGGGAGAATCCTCCTGTGACCCAAAGAGACTGCCAAAGTCTTCCTTTCTCAGGCATGCTTTTTCCAGTTGTCTGCCTCCAGCAGGTCCTATTCAGTCTTTTCAACCAGGTGGTGTCTGCCATTTTAAATATTGGGGATGTTAGCTTTTATGATCCCGAGTTAGAGGCTAGTGAATGTAAAAATAGCTCATTTAAGTATTTTTCCTGGTTCGCATATAATTTCCTATCTAGTTAAAAGGCTGCTTAAAACTATTTAAGTCTTGAAGCTGTGTGGTTGACAGCTAAGAAATGCTGAATCTATCTACCTTTGTTGAAGAGTCCTGTGCATTTGCACTATTAAGCATCTTTTAATTTTATATTCATTATAATTTTCTCCAGTGAACTTATGCAGCAACAATAGGAGGAAAATAGCCGCTTCCTGGTATTTGAAATGGTTAATTTACAAACTTGGTAACATGTTGAAAGCAAGTTAAAATGTTTATTATTTACCTTAATCCATTCATTTGCCTGAAATGTTTGGGACACACATGGCAAACAGTTTGGTAATGCAGCAGTGTCAGGCAACAGAGTTTTCTTAGCACCCCATTTCCTTACTTCAAATGTTTTAAACAGTACTTTCCAGAAAGTAAGTGGATACTTGTGAAACTCAATGGTACAAGCTCATTGAGTCTCAGAAGCCAAAAGCCCCTTTTCAAAAAATCCTGTTCCTCTCCACTTCCTGAAATGTCCAGACTCATTTCTTGTCTAGCCTTACCCCTTTGGAAATTATTGGATACAAGTAAAGTTGGTATAAAATTTGAATGTCTTTTCAGCAGATTAAGATACAGGCATTTTTAAAGAGATGAATAATTAATGGTATTCTGTGAACACAAGCTAAATTTGCATAATCCAAACCATTTCTATGTCCGTACCTCCTGTAGGTAATGTGGTTCCTCCCAAAAATGCAAGCCCCACTTCAATTGTGGGGAACACGCCTGGTATATGGAACTGAACTGTGATGGTCACAGCACCCAGCTCTCATATCCACCCTTCTTTGCAGTTCTTGCAACAAATTACTAGAACGTATGTGTTTTTCTTCTGATATTGAAGAGAGGGGAAGTTGAGGATACACCTCCTGATCATCTAAGGCTGATAATGAGACTCAGAAGAAAACCCAAGTGTCTGAGTCCTTCCTAGGGGCTCTCAAACCACCAAGTCCCTGTGAGGTATAAGAATAAAATCTGTTAGTATTAAAACTATCAGTTAAGGCTGTGTCAAAACCACATTTTATATTTCATGTTTTGGTCCTAAAAATACTATTTCCTACAAAAAATAGTCGTGTATTCTTTTTCCTAAGAGCTACCTGTGCATTAGGCATGCAATAATTGTTGATTCTATGTGTATTATCTGAGTGAGAGCAACTTGGTTTTATGAAAACACGCAGTGTATTTCAGCTTAAAAGTGCTCCACATATAAATAGGGAAGTGAATTTGTAGCAGGTCAATCCCACAGAGAACTGTAGGTGCAGTGGTAAGCCTGGTGGATTGTGTTCCAGACCACCATCCTCAAAAGGGTTGTTTGTAAAGTCAGGCTTTGAAGGGTTACTGGAGAAGTTCAGACCTCTTACTTTAGGAACAGGAAGGAACTGAAATGGAGGAGGACAACCAATTTCATGTCATGAGCATACTTGCAGAAGGACCAAGTCATGCTGGATGGTGGTGATGCCATGACAAAAAGTCATATAAGAACATATTGCACTGCGGTTCTCCTGAATGCTTTTGCTGAATTGTGCCTTTTAATCACTATCTTCTTTATATGAAAAGAACACTTATGCTGTCTCACAGAATATACCATGCTTTTACCCTAATTATCTTGACAGATTCAGTCCTTTCTCAACAGCTTTTAAGCTGGAAAGAATAGTGGCAGGGAATAAATTGTACATCTGTAGTCTAACATGCAGAGGTAAGGCAGAGACCTTCTATACAGAATTGTGGAAATGAGTATTACAATTTTTTTTTTCTGGTGCCTTTGAAGTCTGGTAAATTCTGTGGGAAGCAGATAACCAGTAAGAAATATATTTTAAATCAGAAAATGGTCTTGAAGCACTTAATTGAAGTACTGTTGTTGCATTGGTACTTCTAATGACTGTCTTTTGAAATAATTTTATTTAATTCTTGCTTCTGTTTCAAGCCACAGATAATCCTCATCAGAGACACAGCAAGTATATTGGAGCACAATTCCTAGGCTGTGCTTAGGAAGAGATCAAGTTGCCAGCTATCACTGAAGGAAAATTGCCCATCACCTACATTCAGTTTCTCTGGATGGGAATAGAGAATGTAGCAGCTATTGCAATGGGTACAATTACTTTCCATTTACGTGAGTTTGCCTGCAGTTGGCATTTGTGGAAATCCTTTTGTCCAGCAAACCCAGATACAGTGAATTTTTTCTCTCTCTAGAACATTTTAATTTCTCATTCACAGGGCTTTAGGGCATCATCCTACAGTTAAAAGTACTGGAGTATTTCTTCCTGCCTTTTTTTTTCCCCAAGGCCACTTAATTAATCGAAGCCTAGCAGAGAAATGTTAGAGCATATCATTGGCATTGGTCATAAACAGAGAGATTTAAATGCAGCATAGATTTCTGTATCACAATAAAAAAGAATTGTCTCTTCAAGATTTATAATGTTTAACTACCTACAAGCTTTGTGTAGACATATAACAAAAAATTGATTTGAGATGGGATTGGCAAAATTACCAAACCTCAGTCATGTACTTTGTTGGATTTAGGAGTGGATCCTGTCACTCATCTTTACTCTTCAGGTTAAAAATATGTTTTAATAAAAGCAGATGGTGTGGCTGCTTTTTATGTTTTTCCAAAGCTAAGCAGAAGCCAATGTTTTCTGCTGACAAAAGTCTAATGAAATCAATAAAGTTATGCCAACAGAGAATTGGTCTCACAGCAATTCTGGCCCTTGTTTGGCCAAAATCTCTGGCTAATAGCTGACAAAATTACAGCAGCAAAATATAGACCCTGTCATTCACCTGCAAGTGGTAATGATAAAACAATAACAACAATGACATCTCCAAAGTTTTGAATGCTTTTAAGCTTGACAGCATTTTACATGATTTTCTGTTTTGTTTTCCTTCTGAGTATTGTGATACTTTAAAGAGTTATATGTCACTTACTAGTAATTTGACAGGACATTGACCAAAATAATTTTTTCTCCAGAATGGCAGAGTTAGACTTAGCAGGAATAAGAGTTATGTGAGAAAGCATTCTGATAAATGAAAACCCATTTTTCAAAGATTTAAACTCAGATGTATAAATGAAGCAATTGTTTAAACTGAGAGCTCTATCCCAGCTTTTATTAAATGGTCTGTTGGTTTGGAAAGCCATAATAAAATTAAGATTTTGTAATTGGATAAGAAGGGTATGTCTCAACCCCCTCTCCTGTCACCATCCTAAAGCTTTTGTATATGACTTTTTGTAAATTAGGAAATTCCATTCTAAACATATCAACTGCTTTAAGTGTATGTCTGGTACACTTACATACAGGTTAGAAAAACTTTTATTTACAGATATTGTCCAGAAAATACAACATGATTTCTCTGTAGATTATTTCAAAAGGTTGTCTCACATGAGAATTTCTGCATGAAGTTCCTGCTGGATAATATCTTGAAGGATAATATTTAAAGAGTGCAGTGACCACAGACTTCCTTTTATTTCATGGGTGCCTATCAAAGAAACTCAGAGGTTTTTAAAATAATCTTACTCTTTCTGGAATGTCGTGTATCAAGCTCTTTTGAAACAGGATCATATTTCCTCTGGCCTTTCATGGGCTTCCAGTTCTCTGTATTTTTGCATTTCAGGTGTTGTCTTGGCTTTTCCCCCGTCTTTTTCTGCATGAGCTGTGGTTGCCACTCCCACTCTCAGCATTTTGGTTGTATCCAATTGCCAGTTTGTTTTACTAATTCCATTCCCTCTTGACAGAGTCTTTTCTGCTTTTTGGGTGGTCTATATCTGGCTCAGATGGCCGTTCCTTGGCACTGCTCCTCACAATTGTCCTAATCCATTCCTCTGGCTCATCAAAGAACAGTTGTTTCCATGATGACCTGGGTGGAAGTCAGATCCACCTTGGTTCTTTTTACAGTCCCTGGTGGCTCCTTCTCCAACCAATAACTTCTGTTCTTGTGTCCCAGGAATCTCAAAGGAGGCGTGTCATCAAGAGGAGCTGAACTGTTTTGGGTATTCACAGACTTTGTAGAAGTTAACCA
>NW_005054363.1:3613383-3614012 GCF_000277835.1 Geospiza fortis
TTGTTCAGTTGTAGGGGAGCTTGTTAGGATATGAATCTAAACCACAGAAACTTTAAAATAGGCACAAATCAGGTGTACACTCCTGTATCTTCATTTCTGATTGCTTCACCCCTTTCTCCTCCTGAAGAAAGGTGGCGCAGCACACTGAAATTTTATGGTTTGCTTTAGTTTCTTCAAATAACCTGTCCATTATGCTTCTTATTCCCAAGAGATGGAATGATTTTGACCACAGTAAAAAGCTTGTCTTAGGGAGACTCTGGAATCTCTGGCTAGAGGTTTAAGAACAGGTTGGACAAGTCAAGAGGGATCAACACGCACTTGTTTGTGAGTCCAGACAAAGAAGTGGACCAGATGATCTCTCCCAGAGGTCTCTGAGGCTGATTTTATTTGATGCTGCTGTGAAACCAATCCTTGGTTTGATACTCTGCCTTAGTGAGGAGGATCTGTGGCAGTATAAACACAGTTTTTGGCATGCTGTAATGTTTCTAAATGTAGTACTTTATTGAAACTGATGCATAACCATTGATTTTAATCTATTAATACAAAAAACTTTAATTTTCTGCAGTGTTTATAATACTTAATAAAATATAAGTGTGTTTTTAAATGACCATATTTTTAAATGGCCACTT
>NW_005054363.1:3614047-3654511 GCF_000277835.1 Geospiza fortis
ATCTTTTCAATAGAAAGGCATAAATTACTGTTTCTAGATACAAGTGGTAAATAGACTTCTGTAACAAGCTCAGAGTCATGGAAAACATGTTTTATCCAATACTTGAAATTTGATGGAAAAATAACAGTCAAAGCATTGAACAGAAACATTGATTTCTTTAATTTCCTTCGCTTTAACAAATAGATTCTCAGTCAACTGCTGACATTATGGAGTTATGACAAAATGAACAAAATACCAAGAGAGAGTGAATAGTTGTCCTGCCATTTGACGTACACCAAAATAGACCATGTTAAAAATTATATTCTAGAAGCTCTTAATTCTTGTTGGGTCCATTAAACATCAAATAACATAATTCCTACTTAAATGGGAACCACATCTGGTCTGCATTTTTCAATGGAAGCAAATGAGTATAAATATTTTGTCAGATAATAAAACAGGGGAAGCAAGTAGTAGTATATTGGCTTTTATTTTTTTAACTGCTGCCATGCTGACAATGTATGTTCCCTATATTGTCGCAATGCAAAATTATACTTCTAGAAAGTTAATTATTCTTAGGCAGCAATGAACTGAACCCTGTATTGATAGCTGAAAACATTATTTAGATTTATGATAAGTCAAAAGGTGTTGCCGTTATTGAGGGAAAGAACTACCATTCCAGTTTTCTTTCATATCACTGGTCATTGGGAAATTGCCCCTACTGTTCCCTTCTTCAGCTAAATCACCCATGAATACACAGGGTAATTCTATATACGCAGCATACAGCACAGGTCTGGATGAATAATTCTTCTTCCTTGTTTCATTCTCTTGATCTTCCTGCATTCCCTAAGCATATGGTATTCATCACACTTGTGCACATTTGTAGGAAGGAAATGGGGAATTCCACCCACAGAAAGCTTCCCCAGTCTTCTCCTTTTCTCCTGTATCCAATGAACATGAAAACATCGCTGCCTATAACTTCTCCTTTCGCCCAGTGTTCCCCACATCCCTTTAGACAAGCCCTTCCTGGAGCTGTGTTCTGGTCTGGCTGATACTGTGTCATTCAACTGCTGCTGCTGAGAAGCCATGAGATCAGAAAGTGCTCTAAGGGAAGCATCTGCATTTCTGGGCTGTGTATTCTGTAAAACTAAATAACATTGTGGTGCTTAAATTTTTTTGTTAGGTTAACCCCAGAAGAAAAGCAGTACTTTTAATGGGTGATGCTACTTCATCTGTGCTATGGGTGATGCTGCTTCATCTGTGACAGAATTGTCACCTCACCAGTGCAGTGACAGAAGCTGATGTTGAGGAGTCCAATTGTCTTCACATAATGCACATTCCCACTGTACCCTCTTGATCTGTCTTCTCTTCCCGTGTGAGTCACATAAGTGGTTTTAAATGTCTTTCAGTGAGTCATATAGTTTTGCTAATTTAGTCCCTACTTTAATGTCACTGTATACAGTCACTTTCTTACCTAAAAACTAAAACTTCATTTGGTCATCTACACGACACCTTCATGATAAATACTTGCTTTCCTTAAGCAGGCTTTTTTGGATTTGTTTTTTTTGATCATAGCAGCATCAAAAACTCAAGTTCTTGTTTCTATTCTGAACTGTCAGTTTGAATTTTTAAATCCTTTCTCAAAAATGGATCAGACTGAGCATTACGTTGGCTACATACCTCCTAACACCTTCTGGCAAGCATCAGAAGCCAAGAGTTCCACTCTGCTGTGTCTTACTGCTTGGCTGAGAAAGAATCAAAATGCACGTAGAAAAATTTAATGTGGTGAAAGTGAGAAGAAAAGGATCAAA
This sequence comes from Geospiza fortis, assembly GCF_000277835.1. Lineage (NCBI taxonomy): Eukaryota > Metazoa > Chordata > Aves > Passeriformes > Thraupidae > Geospiza > Geospiza fortis. The sequence continues at coordinate 3,615,835 of NW_005054363.1, forward strand.
GGCTGGAAACAAATGTAAAAACTTCATATACAAGGGACAGCTGGAATGTATGAAACCTCATGCAGTACAAAATGTTCCTCAGAACAGGAAAATGTAGGTCTGTTATAGCAGCAACAGTTTTTAAACAGTAACTTAATTTTGTGATGGTAACATTCACAAAGTTCCTAGCTCAGTGGTTTCATGCTGCCTGCAAATGGGGGAGACAAATGCCTGAAGACATTGTGCATGTGGTATAGAAAAGAGAGACTAAACTGACAGATGCCAAAAATCAGTAGGGAAATACCGATGCCTTTCTAGGCAAACAGCTAGGCAGGGAAATCCTATTTTAGACATTTGGATAAGCAAGATTTATTTCTAGAAGAAATGTAAGAGAGCCAAAAAAGATGATTTGTTTGACTGCTGTGTTGAAACGTATTGGCATTATATGTTTTGACATTAAAATAAAATGAGCAAGGAAATGAGCATAGTTCAATATCTTCATTCTTTCCCCCCAGTACTAGATTCTTCCAAGGTAGTGCTTTAATAATAAAAGCACTTTCATACTCCTTATATAATAGAAATGCAATTTAATTTTTTTTATTCCCCACCCAAAATACTGGAATGTGTCAAATAAGCATTTACAGGTAATACTTGCACCATAGCTTTTGAAACTTCTAAGTTTGAAAACTAAACCAGAAGCAGTCCGAATGCAGTGGAGTGACTTGGTGAGCAGAGCATCACCGTCTGAAAACTGAGAGTCTTTCTTCTGGTTTCTATAGAGACAAATCAGTGAAGTCAGACTTCACTGATTTTTTGTTGTTGTTGTTGTTTTGAGATTTAAACCTTAAAAACAAAGATTCCTTGATTTTTGAATGGAATATAGGCACCTTTAGTGCCTGTAAGGGCCATCTGTTCTGCTGTTCTTGCATGCAGTTTCTCTGTTGCTGCAGTGTGTATGTTGACCAAGCATACACTTTGACATACCTGCCTTTCAGACAGTTCCAGAGGCAATACAGCAAGATTAGTTCTGTCAGGAGCTACTTGGTCTGCAAATGTATCTTGAAACCACTTGTTTTTTTTCTTTTCAAAATGTTGTTCTAGTGATGTGTAGAGATTTCAGTTAATCTTTTCTGCTGATTTCCAAACATGTAATAGTAGGATGTGCTACAGAAGGCTCTCTGAAGAGAGTGTATTGCATACCATTTATATCAGTTCAACCCTTGAATTGTGTGTTTTCTCCCAAATGTATTTCCACCTGTGTTTTAGTATGACTGAGAAATATGATCACCTCTGCTGTTTTGCAAATAGTGTAAGAATGCTCTCTGATTTACAAATCCTGGGGGACGAAAAGGGATGTAGAGCTGTACAGTCTGCTGAATAGATTTGTGAGCCTGTAAATATTTTAAGTTAGTATTGCCGCAAAACTTCAAGAAGTGTTTTTGGTTCCTGAGTAATGAGAATTGGTCCTCAGAATCTCATAAACAATTGTGCAGTTGGCAAATGAACAGGGAATTGACAGAAACACTGGTATTGGAACAAATTGTGTAGAGGATGCCTAGAGGCAACTGTTCATCCTACAGCATGATCAGGAGGATTTCATCAGAGGATGAAAGAGAGCATTTCATCATAGAGGATGAAATGAAGGGGAACTAGATAGGAATCAATACAGCTATTAATACCTATTAAAAACAACAGTTGTTTTGCTTCATTGCTCTGTCTGCCTGCAAAACTTCAGTTACTTTGCCTGCAGTGTTTGTAGTGGTCACAGTAAAATTAGCACACGCAAACAGGAATTAGGTGCAAGTAGCAAAGGGTACATTGGTATTTGTTTTTCAGACAGCAGAAATGACAGGGTCAGGAAAATTAAATTTCTGTAATATTACTATGAGCTGTGCTGAGATGGAATTTTCAGGCTCTTTTTCTTACTGCTGTGGAGAGAAGCTGTCTTTGTGTCATGATTTTGATTGTGTCACACATTCAACATTACCAGCAAACTATACTTCACGATCAAAAGAAGAGTTTTAGTACTCCTTTCTGAAATTCAGACGTATACATCCAGTTTTACTCCCTACCAGGAATCTATCACAAATCTATCACATACCAGAATTAATCAGTTGGGGTTTTCTTGGTTTTGTTTTTGTTGTTGCTTTGGTTGGTTGCTTGCTTGCTATTTTTTGGTTTTTTTTTTTTTTTTTTTTTGCTTTTGTTTAAAATGCTGGTTCTGATGATCAAGCAGAAATATTGGCAGGAGAAAAATGGAAAAAAGTATACATGAGTCAGAAACCCCTCTGAAGTAAATCCCTTTTTCTATATACCTTTTATTATAAATATACAATAATATTTTTTTGTGGCACAGAGTAAGCCTTGTCTAGAGATGTTTCTTGACATCTTTTTAGCAGCAGTAGATAAATGGTGAAAACAGAAAGAATGGTCTGGTTTGCAGCCAGTTTACCAGAATAGGATCAGAGAATGATTTAGCAAGAGACTTGTGGAGATTGGCCAGTCCAGCCTTCTGCTGAAGGAGGGCTGTCTTCAGAGTTGCTCAGGGTTGTCATACACATGAAGTCAAAGTATGTCGATGTGACAAGACAAAAAAAATCAGAAGCACAGATTAACTTCTGTTGAAATAATGCTTAATTATCTGACTCATTTGACAAAAATTAGGAACAGTTAAAAATAATTTTTGACATGAGGAGAGGTGGCTTATGAAACTAAACTGATTTATTTTGCCTTTTTTTTTAAATGAAAAGTATAATAATTTTATCCTGGGAAATTTTTTTTAAATAAAGTTCTTTAGTTTACATCAGGAAAAAAATCAAGCACAGAAAAGGAAAAAATATTGTGGATTGTCTTTTGAGTAAAATCTGTTAATTAAGATGAATTAATTCCCTACCTCTTTAGCACACAGTCAGTCCATCTGCCCCAGGTTACTTTGTGTTTCCCATGCTTCTTTGATCTCTCAAGCCACTAGGAGACTTGCTTTTTGCTGTGGCATATATGATAACTGGTTGCAGTGATTGTTCCCAGGTTTCTCTGTGGAGTGTGTGATGAACATTTGGGTATGTCCCATTGGAAGACAAGTGGTAGATGGTACATGGCATGTGATAGAAAGCAGAGGGTTAAACTTGCTTACTAGTGCTACGCAGTTTTGAAGTTTGAAGACCTTAAGAGTTCATAAATCGAAAATACACTGAAAGAATGAACATGAAAATTTCATCATTCAAATGAAAAAAAAAATCAAACAAGAAAATTTGGATTTATTGCTTGGGTCCAAATGTGTCCCTCTTGATGGAAGATGAAGTCGTAAAACTTCTATCTGTGTCTCAAACTTCATGCCTAGTAAATCATGCCTTTATCAAGCTGGTTTGTCACTGGTCATGAAAGGCTTAATGATTCCAAGACTCACAGATTCTGAGAGCTTCAGTCAAAGGTTTTTTCTTAGCATTTGATTACAGCCTAGCAAAGGCAGCTGCTTTGACACTGCTTAAAACATGACTAAGAATTGGAAGGTCTTGTTGCCCCGGCTCAATTTGACTGTGGAATAGGTTTAGTTAACCTTGTGTCTCATCCTTCCTTTTATAAAAGGGACATAATTACCATCCTTCCATAATAAAAACTATTTTGCATGGTGGTTGAAGACTTCCACATAATTGTTTCATGTTAAAAAAAATGCTCAATCTCATCTTGTCTGTTAAGCCTGATTTCATGAATAAATCTGCCAGGAAAAAAAAAAGTTAAATAAAAAAGCTCCTAGGTGACCCTTTGCTCTATTCATCCATCAGCCGGGAAGTAAACAGTTTGTCTATGATTGCCTGTCTCACTTATCTATTACAGTCTGTTTGTTCTTCCTACCCTGTAATTACTCCATTGGATCTGCTGAAATATCCTCTGATTCACATTCAAACTATTTTCAGAAACACCCTTTAATTCTGGCGTGATATTTCATTGCTCAGTAAATATGAAGAGGTGCTCAAGATTTGCTTTTTTACAAAGTTCTGGATGGCACTGTGAACTTATTGCTGTGTGAGGTTCCAGTTTGGCAACACCTAAATACTGATTTCCTGCCTGAACTGAATGCCAAGAGTTGGTGGCAAAAACAGTAGGTGGCACAAACTTGCTCCTCCCCAGTACTAATAAACTAAGTCAAGGCAGTCCCCCTTCAGGGGGATACTCTAGGTAGCTTCCCCAGGTGGGCCAGATGTTAAGACCATGACTAAATTGAAAACTCCTGCTGCAAGGAAGTTAATGGAGGTGACCTAAAAGGATGAGTGATTGCTGGGCTGCATCACACATACTGAAATGAAGGTGGTGAGCACAGGAAGGCAGCCACCTTGGGCCATGGAGTTTTTTCCTTATTTTTTTTTTCCCCTACTTGCATTTACCTTTTAATTCTTTGTCTAATATTTCTGAGATATCGTTCTGAACCTTGCTTTAGCATCATTGGATGTATACTGTAATTTACTATTGGAAATTGATGCTCCCAGGGATTTCTATATACAGGTTTTTGATGTAAAATAGCGTACTGAAAAGTTATAGGATAAAAGCATAGCAAAATCCTTGCCAAGCCAAGTAGTTACATTTAGGACCATCTCTTATCCTTACCTAATGTCATTTCAAGAAAAAGTTAAAAAAAAAGTCTACTTTATATATGAATCAATTAAATAAAACAAAGGTATGTTTTTCCTAGATTTGAAGAGGAAAGCAAAAACTCTGTAGTGCTCAAATATTCAGAAATCCACACTGCTCTTAGTAACAAAAAGAAAAAAAAAAGAAAGAAAAATTACTGTTACTAACTTTAGAAGAAAAAGTACATTAAGAAAGGCAACAACAGGCTTTACAAAATTATCACTTCAGTCTCTTCAATGAAGGGTAATGAATTTATGTGCAGATGTAAGATGCGTATAGCACCTTTGGGAAATGTGTCAGACTGAAAACTGTCGATAACATTAACAACTTTTTAAAGGAAAACATTTAAAACATAGGCGAAAGCTGGGCTTCACTCTTCTTTAAGTAGTGTATTTTTCTTTGATGCTACTTTGTTTTATATAGCACTGACACTTACAGACTCTTTTATTGTCTTCACAGCTGTCAGTCTATTCACATGAAGCATGCTTAAATTAAAATTCTGACTCTTGCCAGTTATATCTCACACTTTTCTTGGAAAAAGATAATTTTCACTGTACTTGTTTGAAAGTTTCTCTATTTATTGTGAACATGCTTTGCATTATTAGAACTAGGGTAATGCAAGGAATTGCATATTATGTCATTTTCCACTGGATTATGCAAATAAACACCAGAAGAAAGGTACCTAATTTAGATACTCTAACTTATAAGGGTTGTTTGTTGTTTCCTTTTTTTATCCTCAAGTTGCATTTCTAATTCTTTTTACCTTATTGATTTAGGATTTAATCTGCTTTAATGCAGATTAAGCCCAGGTTGGTTTTGCTAGTCAAATCTTTCTTCCATTTATTGCCTTGGCTGTTACTGTAACCTGAAGTCAAACGCTGTGTTTAGAAATATTGCCCTAAAATAGTACTAAAATATTTTCCAATATGAGATACCAATAGAACTGAATAGAATAAGTAAAATTGGTCAACAGTCTAATTAAATTATATGTAGTATACAGTCTTATTACTATTAAAAAAGTTTAATGCACAATTGTTGGCAAGTATGAGAAAAATAAATTCACAGGTCAAATAGTACCTTGGGAGTGAAAGAAATTTTAACACTCCACTGTTTCCTTTTTCCCTCATCCACTTCTTTCCCTTTAATTAGAAGACATTACTTCTTACAGAATTTAGTCAGGAGAGACAAAGAGGAGACATAAATACTGGAAGACTTATTACCTTCAAGTTTAAACAGCTTTGATGTGTTAAATTTTCTACTAACATTACATAAAAAATGGAAACAAAAAATAAACAGGTAAAAAGACTACAAATTTAGGCAGTTTAATTTATAAATTGTTTAAAAATGCCCCACAACACTTTTGATACCAAGAATTGTTCACAGGACAGTTACACCTCCTCCTATACTATTTTATATCTTTTACAAGTAATGTATCTGTCCCACTACGGCAGAATAATATATAATTAAACAGAACACTACCACAGTGACTGCTACTTTGGGAAACAATTTGAAAACAACACATCTTTCAATTATTAAAAGATGTGTTATTTTTGACTATGGTAGGTAAAAAAATCTCAAGAACACGGTGGCAGTTCTTAGCACCGCTGAGTACTTTGGCAGAAAAAGCTAATTTTTTCAATGAGTATTAATGTTCTGTATTTGAAAAGAGTGACAAACTATCATATGATGAATAAAAAATACTGTTTCAACTTTTATTATCAAGGGCCCAGTTAAATATTTTTTGATATTACAATAAATAATTTAAAGTTTAAGCACGAAAACTTGCTCACCAGAATTATAAGGTAATGCTCAGCCTGCATATTATTTTATTAGAACTAAAGATGATATATAATAGTAAGTTTAAAAACTCCAAATCAAATGATCCAGGTGACCCATGAGGTATTGTAAGTTTGGGATGAAATAACAGAAGGGCTGTCTTGGGATTGGGTTGATAAAGAATTAAGGAATAAGAATATAATTTATAATTGTCAACCTGATTTTATAGATTTTTTTAAAAATTAATTTTCTTCAAATTAACTTCCATTCTTTAAAGAAATTATTTAAAGAAATTACAAGTTTGGTTGTTCAAAGCGGTTGTTTAGCTGGGACACCTTTATTTTGTGTTGCATTTGTTTTCTTATTGAAAGTCTTCCAATTTAGACAAAAATTTTACCATCATTAATGTTAACAGTCTCAGAAGCAGGCTCTTATTTTTTGAATGGGTTCTCATTTTATTGATGCATTTAGAGTGAACTTCTACTAACAGTCACCAATCAATTTATTTTCTCAATGGGACCTTCTGATTTAAAAAGGCATTGGATATTGATTACAACTTACAAGAAAGTGGTACTGGCAGAATGGTTGATATTTTCTAACACTATTTTTAGTACATAGTCAGGGAAGCATTAAATAGAACTAAAGGAATTCACAATTCAAAAAGAATGTGCAGTAAAGAGAGCCTCAGTAGAAGGACCAAGAATCATGCACATGGTGAGGGATAAAGAATGATTCCCTAGATAAACTCAAGTTTGATGGAATTAACAAAATATGATTTGGTTTTGTCCCAGTGTATTAATACCTTTTCAAAGGTATTCGTTTTAGAGAAGAGATAACCACAGATCCATGCTGAAGAAGTACATGTGATGCCTTCACACAGGTCAAAAATTGTCTGCCCTTTGAAGAATTGAGAGGACTTTCTTCTTCAGAATGCCACTTTTCTGGTTTGAATTGCTTTGAATCATAGACCCCAGGACTGAGGTGGCATTTTAAGTCAGCACCTGAAAATGAGTGTAGAGCTACCTGGGACAAGAGCTCATGGTTGCAGGTCGTGCCTGCACTGCTTTGTTCACCCTTAGATAGATTTGTTATTTGCAGTTGCTATCCTGGCTTTTTCAGCATTGTGCCTAAAATATATGACATAAAAGTTTCTGTTTCCTTACCTCTGTGTTATAGGAGGCCTCCTACCTGCAGTCAGCTCAAAGAACCTCGTCACACAGCACAGCAAGTGAAGTGAGCCACCTGTGAAATTATGCACCTTTTTGCTTTTCTTTGTCTTTGGCAGAGGTATATTGGGGGGCATAGTGGACAGAATTGTGCCAGTCCAGAACCATGAGTTCAAGCCATCAGCATGGGCATGCCTCAGGCTTGAGAGGTTATTCCTACTCAGGTGAAGTGACTCTTCAGTCAAGAATAGGTCCTTGAGTACAGGGTCAAGTACATCTGGTCTCTGCAGTTCAGGCTTAAAGATCTCCACTGCAAATCTGTGAGTCTACTAATTGTACTCCTTTCATAAGGGGAAAGCAGCATTACGGCATTGCCCTGTAGATTACCAGGGTTCTTTATATTTTATTTACCCTCAGGGGATGTCGAAGTTTTGTAAGTCAGGATGATCAGGGCATACAGCACTACAATAGTGATATGTCAGACTCACTAAAGATGCTCATGGGATCCATGTTCTGTTCATGGATCTGGTGCTTGATGATTAGGGGAAATGGGTCCAAAGGGCCAGGAGAGCTCAAGAGTAATAAAAGAAGTAGCAAAAGGACCAGAATTTTCTTTTCATCACTAAATTTGTAATATTGACTCTGGGCAGGGAGTAGGGAATGTCCAGCTTTAACACCCAGAGTATTCTTTACAGAGGCAGACATAAAATAAAGTCTGTATCTTGCAAGGCTGTCATAGAAAGTGGCCAATGTGTGGATATTACTTTGATTAACTCATAAAATAATAGTATTGAAATAATAGTATTTAACAACAATTATTACAAGAAAGATTATTGCATCCTACTGACATGTTCTCTATGGATTCCTTGAGAAAATTACTTGGCAGTATGAGCAGAGAGGAAAACACTGTCTGAAATTGGCACTGACCATTCACAGTGGACTTTCTGTGTATATCTAGAAAGGTTGCACATTGCAAATCAGTTATGAATATAATGAACTACTGAATATGAAAATTGGAAGTGAATGTCACACTGAACAAAAAATGAATGAAAACTAGCTTTAAATTTAATGTCTGAATTGAGAAAATAATAATGCTGAGGAAATAGAATGAATTTTTTATGGAAAAGGGTATTATTTATCCCTCTGTTATGTAATTTAATTAGTTAAACAAGGCTAAACTTTCAAACTGTTGAGATACTGTTCAACTAGATTCCATAGAAACATGGAAAAACAAACAGTATGATAGATTATGGAAAGATTCAGGTATATTAAATTGGTGGGTTAATAGATGGGGACTGTTATTGAATCCTTTTAAATGTGAAAAACACCTGTAGGAATACAGAGTGAAATATATTGGTATCTGCTTGTAGGAAGCTTGTTTCAGAGCCCAGGAGAGAGAATACAAGATATGCTATAGAAGCAAACCATTAAGTTGTAAATGCAGTTAGTGGTAGTTGTGGAAAGAGGGGAAGTAGAAAACACTACCTGGAGAGATGTTCTGTGGTAGAAAGCCATCACTTCCCAGTCAAGGGAAGGCTGGGTGGGGGGCAGCTTCAGGGAGGGCATGGCATTTTCAGGCTGCATCATCCTCATTATTATCTCAATTTCTCCCATGTTTCAGCTCAGAGGACCCTAGAGCTTTGTCCTCAGGGGTATAGTAAAGGTCCCAACCAGTCTTTATTGGCCTTTTCACCAATAGTTCCAGCTTTCTCCCAGGGCCAGTTTGTGCTTTCTGATTGAGGTGAGAAGGAAATTAAATCTTTCTTGTGCAAATTGGAATTGCACTTGCAGTTCCTAGGGTGGGTGGGGAAAAAAAAAAAGCGCTTGTGGCATTGGTTTTAAAACAGTGGCAAAAGGATTTTGTTTGAGGAAAGTACATGTTGGTTATTTAGGAGGTGAGAGTGTGTTAATGCTTCCCTCCATGCCTCCCTTGGCAAATAGATCTACAAGGATATTGGATAAAGTGTTTCCATGGCAATGCTCAGGCCTTTTGTCAGCATTTTTCAAACGAGGATAGAGAGGTGCAACACTGGGCAGCACAGGGCAAACACTTTTGCTTCCAAGCACCCAGAGGAAACTGACCCTTCTGAACTTCTGTGAGGCATGAAAAGGCAAGAGGCAACGAGGTGTTGGCTGTGAGAGGCTTTTTGTAGCATTGTCTGTATATCATTCCAGATAGAAAAAAGCTTGAGACTGCCTTTTCAGGGAGTTCAAAAAGAACACCTTTGATGCTTATGCAAGGAGAGAAGCCAGAGAAGGAGAGGTAAAAGCTGCTTCTGCAAAGGAGTAGCTGTTTAACAATATACATAAATAATGATTTAATCAGATGGTTACTGACTGTTGGACTTCAGACCTGAACAAAGTCTGATCCATGGGACTGAAGGGATGATTATGTACTCAAGTACATGCAGACTAGCAGATACATTCTGCTCCTATTTAACTGGCTTTTTTTCAGTTGTGAGTAGTCATTTCAGTGCATTTGGATGAAGGATTAATTTTGCTTAGTGTCCCATCCAGAGCTCTGAGATGTTAATCTTTTTCTATTCTTTTTAAGCCTGAGCTTGGCCATAGTCCTCTGCCTGATGCAGGCTAGAAAAAGGACGTGCCCTGGAAAATGGTGGGGAGGAAGGGCTCCTGAGTCCTCAGTAGAGGGTTACACCATAGACAGTTCTGTAGACTTTTTGGATTTGCCCAGAATATCTCATTAAGGGCATTTTTGGAACACTGTTACCTGAGAGCATCTTTGTGTGGGTGCTGGACCATGAAAAAGCTTTTAAGTTAGTAAGCAAAAGAATGTCTGTCTTATTGATGTCTCTAAAGTCACAATTTAGATTCTCTCTTAGTTGAAGAAGTTGATTACATCAGTAGATGCAAACTTGTGGAAGTCACAAGTCAAGCAGGAAAGAACATTTTCACAAAAAAAATTCTGGTTCTGGATGCTGTGTATATTTTTATATATTTATCAGGGATACACTTTGCGCCACCAGCCTCTCAGTAGATGTTTGTGTTAGTTTTAGCTAGAATTTATGGATATGCAAATAAACCCCTCACATAAGCTGAGAAAACACTGCAGTAGTAGGTGCTGTCACAGCAGGATGATGGCAGTGAGACTGAAATGAACTAGGGACACCATTTGAAAGAACAAGCTGCAAATTGTGACTTTCTTTAAGGTGCTCACAGGCATTCTACTGAGGAGCACACAGGGCATACTCAGTGTTTTCAATGCAAATCATGAATTTATTGATTCACTAATCAACCCACAGGTGATGATGGTAATAGGACTGCTTCTGCGCCAAGCTTAGAATGGTAAGCACACCTTTTTGATGTTAGTGAGCTATCAGCAAACTGCAGCAAAACCATGTGCTGGGTGCTGGTGATGATGTGCCACAGGGCTCTGTTATCAGCACTGACTGGAGAGAATCTTTCTGGAACATCAGAAGCCTTAGGACTGACATTGGTCTTGAAAGGGGCTGCAGTTCTCCAGGTCTGGGGACACAGTTGATGCCCTGAGCCTCTGGCTAAGGCAGGAGCTGGGGAGATGATACCCTTGCTGCGGGTGGAGGGTGTCACCAAATAAAGGAGCTGCAGGAGGAGGTCAGCAGCTGCACAGATCAGAGATGGTTGGAAAAAAAACCAAACAAACAAACAAAAAAAAAGAAGCAGCAGCAGCAAGCCAGATCTTCTCCCACACCATGTAGCTATGTAGCTACAGGGTGCACAGCTGTATTGAAAGAGAGGCAGGCAGAGTGTGCATTTTTTATGACTGGAAAATTATGACAAAGCCCAGAAACTTGTGACTTCTGGCTCTCACAGAAGATGATCAGCGCAGTGGTAGCAGATGAGAAGCTGGGAGTTCCCTTCAACGACAAACAGAGCCAGAGCAGCACCAGAAGAGAGCAGCAAGACATCACTGTGGCAGGGAATGGAGATCACAGTCTGGTGGCCTATCCGGTTGTCAAGGGTTGTTTGTTGCTGGTCAGAGTTCTGAACCTGAGACTTGGGGAGAGTGCTAAGCCTGGTCCAGCCCTCAAGTTGTTGACCCTGCTGCTCTTCCATGTGATACAGGGGAGAGCTGGAGCTTATGAAGTGTGACTATGTGGCACTGGCTGTAAGGGGTGACAGCTGGGGCTCCAGATCTTACTCGTGAAGGATGAATGGCTCTTATTTTTAAACAAAGATCTAAATTAATTTTAAGGAGAGATCCAGTTATTCCTCTAGTTTTCATGATCTCTTTAGAAATTAAGTAGCTGGTAGAATCCTTGCAACTAGAATAAACTTCAGTAAGTTTTAAATCTCTTTTAAACCTAAGTTTAGCATGTACATATAATGTGCAAAAGTGTGCACTCCTTCTGAGAGCCAAGTCCAGGTCTATGAAGTTTGAAAACCCATACTTTTTTTCCTTTCAGTGCCAGGATATATTTTACTCACAAAGGCCTTCAGAGTTTATGCCAAAGAGGTCTTAATTTTTTTTATGATCATTGGGGATCCAAATTATTGTTTATATTAGCTTGCACTCACTTCTGTTGTACTTGTTACCATTATAAGATTTGTCTCTTTTCCCATGGAAAAGTGTAACTACTTTGAACATTAAAGAAAGAAAAAAGCTCATAATTGATGTTTGGTAATTAGAGGCATAGGAACTCCAGCTAGGCTGTAGGCTGTCTTAGCATTATTAGTTATGTTTTGCCAACAAAAGATTCAGCTTATACTGCTGCACAGAACAGTGAATGACTCACACCAATGACCACTAGAAGTTTTAATTTTTTAATATCTCTACTATTTCACTGCAGAGAAAAGCAAGAATGAAAATTAAGAGCAGTACTTCTAATTTTGTTCCATTGGGATGGCTGTAGGAAAGTGTCTTGGAATTTTATCAAAAAACCAATTCCTATTGATATCACTAAATGCTGTGATTTTGCAAAGAGTCTAAAGTCATACTCTGTCATCAGTCTCTCAATGATTTTCTAGTTGTCATAGGCAAATGCTGTAGTCTAGAGTTCATTCAATATTCCTGTTACTCTTCAGAAAAACCATTCAACTTTGTTTATTTTTAATATGATTATTTATTTTATTATGATTCATCTCAGAAATCTTTTTTATGTATTGCAGAAATAAATTTCTGTTTCAATTACTTCTTACCATGTGACAGTGGTTACAGTGAATTCAAGATGCATTTAGCAGTCAGTTGTTTGGTAACTTCATTTCTCCTGTGATTATTCTAAACTTTCTTGACAACACTTGAAAAAGTGAAAGCATGGTCTGAAATGAACACTTTTCCCTTGATTAAACATTGGTCATTATTTTGTACTATAGTAAGTTCTGGTAGGATTCATGTGTTGAGTTTTCGGTGCACTTGTGTAGCAGAAACATCTGGTTATTTGGCAGAATCTTCAGACAAAAGTGTTTCCAGCTTCAGAGCTGTCTCCTCATTTGCCTTATGACTTGGCTTTTCTTGGCAGATTGACTCAAATTCCTTAATGCCATTTTTTTCCTGATTTTCTTCTTATGATAAAGGCAATAATTCAAATGTTCTAAGTCAATGTTTATTCACTGGAAGTTCATCTTGGAATATCACTGAAAGAGCGCAGGTGACTGGAAGGAAAAGTCTGGATGTAGTATAACTTAGTTAAATTAAAAATAAAAATATCTTCTGTCTGGTTTCATGTAGCATACAAAATAGCTGAAAATTTTAATCAGTATGATGACACGTGCTGTCCAAACTCTAATAACTGTGATACTTAGTGTCCTGGAAGGCATTATGTTCTGACAGTATTTGCACAAAATGCATCTCAGTGTACTACTCTATGTAAATTCTTGTAATTGCAGCCACCGAGGCCCATGAGAAAGCCCCAGGAAATCTGACAACATTTCTCAATGCATGCTGTATGCTGAAAAAGTAAAATAGCTTTACAGAAAAACTAACTGGCAGAATGTGGGGAAGTTCTGATAGTATTTCTTTGAATAAAGCTGATCAAGAACAAATATCATGCTAATATACAGTATACATGGTTATGTTCTTGACAGAGCTGTAAACTATACCCAGCTCTGTCAAGAACATTATCTATTCTGAGTACACTGACAAGGAATATGTTCATGCATTTTCAGCATCACAGATGGTTACAATTTGCTAATATTTTCCAACCAAGTGCCCTATCAATTGATCATTCCCCATTGACAGAATGCTCCAAATAATTTTGTTCCATACACCTACACTGTTCTTTTCTATGGTTGTTCCTGGAAAAACACAGGGAGCTCTTCTTGGAAAAGCAAAGGGAGCTGAGTGCCTTATGCCCACATTTGCTTTTACAAATTAGGTCTGTTTATAATGATTATGGCCTTTTAGGTTGTGCTTACTTTTTAATTTTTTTATTATGATTTCTGTAGTGAGTTCTTCTTTCCCATGACAAAGATGAGGAACATAATCCTGCTGGATACTCAAATTTTGATCTCTTTGGTCTCATTCTTATAAATGCTCTCAGGGAGGGTTAAATGCTTCACATTATTTTGCTAGGATAAATTTGACTAGCCCCGGAGGCAAGATTAATCTCTTCTGATGCAGATTCTTTTTCAAATGCCAAGACCAGGTGGCAAGGCTTGATATGAATGGGATTTTAAGGGGTTTAGGCAATTTCTTCAGTGTGTAATTCCTTAGCCTGGTTTATTACAGCCAGACCATTCATTTGGTTACATCCACTGAACATCCATCTTCATGACTCCACCTGCTATTTCTCTCCCATTTTGCAGCATAGTGCATGCAGAGTTCCTGTGTGTTTCAGGCCTGAGTGGATGCTTCATCCGAGACCTACAACCTATGACTTGCCTGTCCGTAAAACTGTTGGGCAGCAGACAATTCCTCAGCTGTGGTAGCTAAAGATTTATGTAAATGCTACATAGTAAAAAAGCAGGAAGGCTGGAAAAGATTTTGTGAGGACCTACAGGCTTGTTTCAGCTTTTTTATAATGAAACTCAGTTCAGTGATTTGCCATTGATCTGTCTTTAAAATTAAATCTGATTAATATTTTAAGTTGTTTGAAAGGTATCCTATTTGGACTCAATGATCCTAGAGACCTTTTTCAACTATAAAAATGCTAAGGTTCTATGCTTCTGTGACTTGGCAGCACTCCCATGTCGTCTGTACATAAATGTGTGCTGTGCTGCTGTATTTAGTGAGCTATCAATGGACAGAAAAGCAGTGTTGGAGCAGGGTCTGGTATATTCAGATTTAGGAAAGATGAAAGAAACCCTGTGTTGCCACTTGTGAATGCTTTATTCCTAATAGAACAGAGCAATTATTCAAAAATATGTTAGCAATGTGAAAATATGTTCCTTGAGGTGCTATGAAAATAGCTGTTCCCTTACCATGACTGCTGCAAAAGGGATGGACAAACAAGCAAATGCAGCTTTAATTTACTTTTAAAACAGTATACAAAAACCTTTATGTTATCTTTCTTTTTTTCAGACTATTTTATTTTTTTTAAAAACATCCTCTCTGTTCCACTTGTAGACATAGGCACTTCAGTATAAATGAATACTGATGATGAATTAATTCAGTCTACAGTAGATCTGCATAGACTAAAAGTAGGTTATTGTAAAAAGCTCCAGTTTCTTGCCAAAGTGATAACTTGGGGCCAGCAGAGGTACTAAAGTGGAGTATGACGCTAAAAATTAATCTGGCTTTTTAAAACTGTCTGTAAAATGTCACTGTAGCATTTTATTTTTATCTCCTAATTGTCTATCACTATCTTGTTTACATGCTTTCCATATTTATCTTATTCTCTCACCTTACTCTTGCTCTTTAAAGGTACTGACTTTGATTTAATTTTCTTTTTTTAAAATAAATTGTGGATTTTTCTATCCCCTACATTGGGCTAGCTGTAATTTTCTCTTGCAGCCTACTAGACTTGAAGTGGGAGAAATAATTAATCTCTGGATTTTGAAAGATATTGAAGTATGAGTGCTCAGGATTCATTCCTAGTAGGGCAGTGCTGCAGGTATTTCTTGGATGGAGTCTCAGACTAAGAGTTGGAGAAGAGTATCAGGTTTTGTGGCTTTCAAGGCAATGAATAGGGAGCCAGAACCACAGAGCCGCAGCTTTAGAAATATTTTGGGAGTCCAAAGAAACCAGTTTAAGGGACTTCTTAAAAACCCAGTTTCTCACTTTGTTGAGAAGAAAATGTATACATACCTTTCTTGTTTTTTTTTCTTCCTGTGCAATACAGTAATATTACATAGGTATGTGTGTACTTTAACTTGTAGGAACTGTGTTAACTAATCTGTGTCATACTGAAAATGAGGTGCTTCATTCATGTTTCAATGTGTGAACCTAAGCAAATTCTAAGTGTTAGAACCAATGGAAAAAGAAAAATACATATTGCTAAATTGTGCCACTGTTTGTGGTAATATTTGCATGTTAAACTTGACACCACTATAACTATTACATTTTTCCTTGCTGAATCCTTGCAGAAATTAATTATCCAGTTTGGAAGTTTAAGAAAACCCCTGACAGTGAATTTATCTAGTGGGTTTTCATAGGTGAAGAAATTTGGCACTCTTTACCCTTAGAGACCAGAAAAACATGGAGTACAAACTACAAAGGCTTGACTTGCACAGATTTGTGTAGTCTACCTTACTAATTGCTCTGAAATTCCTCATTGGCTGCTGTATTTTTATAAGATGAAGAGAAAATTAGTGTGCTGTTGCAATTTATAAATAATTCTTGCACATTTAACTCGTAATTTTCATCATTAGTCAGGAAGCAATTAACATTTTAAATGCTAATTTTTAGACTATTAAAGAAATATCCGCTGATATTAGACTGCCGAGATGGGGGAGTGCCATGGAAGATTATTAAAGCTTGAAGGCTGTAGAGGAAAATACTATATGTTTCAATTCAGTGTCAGCAGGAAGTCATATGGTGCAATTCTATAGAAATCTGGGAGATTTATTTTAACCTCTGGAGGAAAAATAGCAAAGCAGAGTTATATGGAAAGCCTTACCTGAGACAAAAATTTAAATGTAAAGCAAAGGAAAGGTGTTTTGAGTTCTATTGTTTTTTTAAGCAGGACATTTAGATTTCTCCATTTTTGTACTTCTAGAATTTTTCCCTAGTAGTCTTTTCCTGTTTTAAACTTAGAGAGGACATGTTAAAATGATGCCATCTGGACATCTTTGACATCTAAGGCTAGTAATTATATGTAAGCAGACATTCCCACCAATGGGATATTGGCAAAGGACTGGGTTTCCGCTTTAATATTGCTGTTCATTCCAGTCAGCAGAGGAGAAGGTTAGCAGGAAAAAACAAAGTCCAAACCAATAAGGACAAACATAAACGGCTGAAAGTTCAAAACATTCAAAAAAACCTCAATGCATTAATTGAAACTTACTTTTCTGAAGCAATTGTCCTCTCTAAAACACATCTAATGTTGGATTTACCTGATTTCCAAGGCATGTTACAATGGAATTATTTCACTGGTTCAATACTTGGAAAATTAAACATTGTCTAAAATTGCAAATTTATACTAAAAAGATAAGAAAACCCACTGAAGTGTCATAGCAAGCCTTAGGTTCATATGTGTGGCTGCAAGAGTTTGCATGGCCAGAAAATTACCAATAGTTGCAGACGCTTGTCCAAAAACCCATGACTGATCCATACAATAAACACCTACCTTAAAAACCAAATCATTTGTAGAAAGTTACAAATGCAGATGACAAGTCAAATCAGTACGTACAGCCCTTCTAGCTTTTCTTACTGGTGTAAGCTCACAATGAACCCTCACATTTTCATTTGAAACAAAAATTTCTTGAC
Organism: Geospiza fortis; assembly: GCF_000277835.1. Taxonomy (NCBI): domain Eukaryota; kingdom Metazoa; phylum Chordata; class Aves; order Passeriformes; family Thraupidae; genus Geospiza; species Geospiza fortis. The sequence continues at coordinate 3,633,187 of NW_005054363.1, forward strand.
TTTGGCAAAAGAAGAGGCTGTGCAGAATGGCCTGTCCTCTCTTTCTTCCAGGAGCCTGTAAAGTTATTATGCATCAAATGACAGTCATGGCACTTTCAGACCATTGTATAAGAAAATTCTTGGAACGGAAATGGAGAGCTGGAATTGTGATAGGTGTTTCTATCCTGCGCTGGTGAAATTAGGGTGAAAACTGCTCCTGAAAATAGCATGATTTTTGTTCCCTGCTATTTTGTCCTTTCCCTCTGCTTCAGAGAGACTGAGCTAGAGTACCAGGACAGAATGTGCTGGGACGTGGGTGACACAAGATCCTAAGGATGAAATATGATTTCAACAAGACTATGTTTTATTTTGAAAGCTTTCACTGCAAATGAAAGCCATGGCATAGGAAGTATGACTTCACCTTGGCTTTGTAGTTTAATAGCATGTGGGAGGTCTCCTGTGTTCAGGTCAGTACAAGATCATGCAGACATCTTTATACAAGTCCTGGTGTTCCCTTCCTTCTAAGTGGGTTAGTATGTTTAGAAGAATTTTCTCACTGATCTATTTTTGCCAGAAATGGTAAAAGGCCGTGATTCTGGCTGTGCATTATGGGAGGGGAAAAATGCATGCTGAAACAGCTTAAAGCACAAAGAAAAAGATAGTATAACTTGATTAAAAATTTAGTCTCCATTAGCTGCTACAAGTGTATAGCATAATTTGATTATTGCATCTCAATCACACCTTCATCCCAGTTTGAAACTAGCTGAGTATCCAGCTCTGCTCTTTCAGCATTCTGCAATTTACAATCTGCAAAGTCTTAATGGTATTGCTGTTCTTAAAAAGAGAGAGTATTTTGATACTACTTACTCCTACACACATTCCCTTGTGTAGCCCAACCTAAAACTTCCTGACCTGTTATATGTTATTGCTGGAAGGTCTGGAGGTATTTTGCAAGACTGACACAGATGAAAAGCACTTCCAGAGAGTCAAAGAACGTAAGAGTTCATTGCCAAGCCACTTTCCATTATTTACCAGCAGCCCTGGCTTACCAGGAGGGTCCCAGTTGTCTGCAGCTCAGCAAATGTGCTGCCCATCTACCAGAAGGGCTGGAAGGAGGATCTGGGGGATTACAGGCCTGTCAGTCTGACCTCGGGGCTGGGGAAGCTGAGTGCCGTCACCAGCATGCCCTGCACAACCAGGGGACCAGGCCAAGCCAGCGTGGGTTTAGGAAGGGCAGGTCCTGCTTGACCAACTGGATCTCTTTCTATAGCAAGGTAACCAATTGCATAAATGAGGGAAAAAGGCTGTGGCTATTGAGTGTATGGACTTCAGTAAAGTCTTCGATGTTGTTACTCACAACACTCTAACTACAACTGCTAGATCAGAAACTCTTGAGTTTTTAATGCAGCTCCCTTTTGGAAAGTGCAGAGGCAAATAATCCGTTTAAAATGCAAGTTAACTGAATTTCATTGTTCCTTCAAGGCAGCCATTGTGTGAAAAGGGAAAAGAAAATACTTCCTATATTGAATTAATAAATAAAAAAGTATGCATAATAAGATCCTGTTGCCATTCACATTTGATCTCTCAATTTCCTTCCAAAGAAAAGGTATTTTGAGAAAAGTCATTGCAAAAGTGAAAGATTGAGAAAGAATGTGCTAAGAAAAAGAACAAAACTCAACTTGTTTTAATTGCTTTCCTTGAAATCTGCTGATGATTTGTACTGCAAAAATGCCCACTTTCTATTTCAAGAGAATTTTTAAGCAGACCCACTACATTTTTCTGCTTTACCCATTATTGATGTGTGGTGGAGGCTTATTTTCCTAATATATTTTTCGAGACCATTAAAAAAATTATTTTGACATTTTATGGCAGCATATAGAATGGTAAATATGTTTTAGTCTTCCATTTTAGTTATTTCCTATTATTCTTGCAATACCTTTGCAAAATGTGTACTTTTTTGTGCTAATTAAAGTATATTCATTTTTATAGGTAAATATGTACCTATATTTTATATGTGTGGGGGGATGTACATATCTGTATGTGGAAATTATTTGTCTGAAAAAGCATTGGAAAAACTTCCAGGTAATCTTTATGACTTGCTTAATGCCAGAAGAACAATGTGCAATATTTAGCTCTGTCTTCAGGGGCTTTATTAACTGTTCTTTCTTTTAAAGATCCATGGAGAACTGAAGCACCAGATACACATATTAAAATGCTGAGTGGTCTGGTGATGAGAAATTCCAACCTGATAGATGTGGAAATAGTCAGTTCAAAATTGGCATCTTGCTCCATCATAGGTGGAGGTATCATCTCTTAAATTGAAGAGAAATGCCACAGCATTATCTGGGACAAAAGATAAACTTAAATTCTTTCAGGTAGTTTTACTACCTTTGCTTCCACATGATATCCCTGATAAAATGTTGTGTATGGAGACAAAATTATAATGATTTTTGATAACAGTAATAGGGAGGAGCACAATCCTGCAGTACTCTTCTGTTTAGAACTTAGTTCTTTCCTGAGTGTTTTCCCTATGTTTTTCTCCACCATCTGTGGCAATTTTCTTTACACTTCATGCAAATATTGTAGTATCCTTTCCACTATGATCTTGCATTCCAGTCACTGAAGAACTAAATACTCACCTACCTAATACAAAGGTTAATATCCAGACCACGTGGTCCACCTAGGTGTTATTTTCTAAATATTGTTTTAGTTTCTATTTGATTACAGGTATTTCCAGACCTGTATTTTTTCAAGATATCTACTTTCATGCAGAATATTCATCCTGAAATATTTTCAAATTCTTTGTTTATGTTTGTAGGGGGATAGACTATAAGAAAATAAAGATAGTGTAGAAAGTAATCTTACCCCTAAGGAGTTGCAGCTGGGCCAATTATCAAAGATTAGGAGCAGCCTGACTTTAACAGGCCACAGCTGTAACCAATGAGAAGAAGAGTGCTATAAAAGAGTGGGGTGGGCAAGGAGGGAACTGGAGTCAGTTGGCTGCTTTGTGAAGAAGAAAGTGTTGGTGCATGGAGGAGACGCCCATGAGAAACACCAAGAAGGTATGAAGCTTTTATGATAAGGAGGCAACAATATGGAACCCTGCAATAAGATGGCAATAGATGATCAATATTCCCTGTCTTGATTAAGGAATACTCTTTCTACCAGTGCTTTTTATATTAAAGTTTTTCTTGTTTCTGCTACCAGGCACTATTTTTCACCTAGAGTTACCTTCAAACTCTCAGTATACCAATGAAAATTAGCATTTGGTTAGTTCCCTGCCATATTTATGTATTACCAATTTTCTGCTTTACATTCTAAGTTTTTAAATAGCTTTCTGTTTGTTGTGGTCTCTTTGGAATCTAGCTATTGGCTTCTCATTCTAATTATGTGTTATTCAAAGTATTTTTGCTAATATCACAAAACCATAGAATGGCTTGGATTGGAAGGGACATTAAAGATCATGTAGTTGCAGCCCCCCTGCCATGGGCCAGGACATCTTCCACTAGATCTGATTACTCAGAGCTTCATCCAGTTTGGCCTTGGACAGTTCCCAGGATGGAGCGTCCGCATCTGGGCAACCTGTTCCAGTACCGTCACTGTAAAGATTTTTTTTTTCTGAATTTCTAATCGAAATCTATTCTCTTTTAGTTTATAGCTGTTGTCCCTTGTCCTATTGCTACATGTCCTTATGTTTCCTATGGGAAGCCAAAAGCTTTGGAGAAAAAAAAAACCAAAAACCCCTCACGTGTTTATCTTTGGATGTGTTCATCTGTATAAAGAGATTATATAAAGTATTTGTATGCACGATATTTTGTGACTAAACAAATTCTGAGCAGCAGCCATAGTGCCAGAATGCTTATACCTGAAGCAATTTATGGACCTCTATTGTGTGTGCAGGAAATGGAATGACATCTGGCACTTGTTGCTAGGCAAAATGTGCCCACCAAATAGCACTTAGAAATAATCCAGCAGTTTAACTAGTAGGAAAGCTAAATTGCTTCCAAGGCAGTTTGCCTGTGATGTATTTCTAAAATGAATATAAACTTCCTTTCCTAACCAATAATTGATGCCCACAAAGTGTAAACCCTGCTGCTTGTGGGGGCAGTCTGCTCCATGTGGGGAAAAAATCCTAGCGTTCTGGGGGAGCCTTTATCTGGGATGTAAAGAGCACCTCTCAAGAACATTGATTTCAGTTGGAATTAACAAAATATACAATTGCTTTGTAATGCACAAAATTAGGGTCTTGAAAATCAGCACCTGTACACACTGTGAGGGGTGTGGATGTAGGAAAGGAATTTAGTCAATCTTTTCAGTAGGTTCAGCATTCACTTCATCTCTGTTCCAGCCCATGGACACTGAAGTGAGAGAGAAATGATTATGTGTTTGTGATGGTGGACTGGAAAGGTCCAGGCAAGACATCCTTCAGAGTATTTCTGATGCTATACAAAGTAGCAATAAACTGTCTTTTCAGATGAGAGAAAATTGTGTTTGAATATTATGTAAGCAATCAGGTGAGCCATGTAGAAGAAATTAGAAACACATGTGATAATTTATGTATTTGTCTGATCTTAAAGCATTTCTAAGATTTAAAAAAATATCCACTAATTGGGATTAAACCAAGCAGTGTTCATAACAAATTCATGAAGATGCACCTTTTCCAAGAAAATCACACTGTTATATGTATTTTTTTATTTTAAATTACTTGTCACAGAGAAAGATTGACTAACTTATATTCAAATAAAAAATAAAAGTTTATTTCATTATGATCTAACTTGTTTTTTTGTTATGGATCTCTATATTGTAGATATCTACCAAAGACCCCAGTTGAATACATATTGTAGCTTTGATTGGCAGCTGTAATATGAATGAGCTTCTGCTTTGCTCAGTGATTGTCATTCACACATTCTTTGCAGAGAACATGAATTTGAACTAATGGCAAGAAAATTAAGCAGTTCTTCTATTGATTTGTTAATTCTTCTTGTTATAAAGGCATTTCCTTTAAGGAAATTGCATTCTGTTTGGGAATATCTTCTGCAAGACCTGCATTGATTCTTGATGTGATCAAATCTCATCATTTTGACTGACAAGGTTGATTCTTTCTGCCAAGATTTTTTTTGTTTTTTTCTTTGCATTTTCCATGTCATTGCTTTTGTCCTTCTTCTTTCCCTTCTTTATTTTGAGTATATGTTTTAATGATTGTCTATATTTCCTTACCTTCCCTTCTTTTATTTCTTCTGAATCCTCACTTCAGTCCTGTGGTTTTATTGCCTGTGGGCCACATTATATCCCAGTCTTTTCTACTCACCTGATGTTGCCTCTTTTTCTCTCCTTGGTTTCTTTTTTCATTTCCTTGGACTCTAATTTCTTCTTCACTTGCTTCTAGGTTCCTTACAAATGTTCTATTTAATACTGTCCTCTGCCTACCCTTTCTGCCACAGCCATTTAAAGCAATTGACATTTTCACCTGGTTCCTATCCTTTCCTCTCCTCTCCAGTATTTTGCATTCCCCTTTCAGCCTATACTTTTATCCTTTGTCTTTTTTCCTGTGGCAAGCCTTGACTTAAAGAATTTATTAAGAAGAAATATGTTCTTCTTAGCTTTTAAAATTTTAAGTACTGTTTACCAAGTAGTTATTTTGATCTTGCATTCGTGTACACTTTTTTGCATAAGCCATCATAGTCAGTCTTAACTTAATCCATATTCATAAGTTTCAGTATTGGCATGAATTTGTTGGCCTTGCCTAATCTATCTTTCAAATTGATCTGCTTCTTAAAACAACTAACATATCCATAGTAAACAGACATTATTAATTTCTGTGATAATTGATTTTCCACAGAGTATGAAAGTCAGTCAGGGCTGCACATTGGAGAAGCTCTGGGAAACAAGGCTGTGCTCCCCAAAAGGAGAACAGGGGCACTTGGAGTTGTTCATGTTTTTCAAAGTCCTATTTTAACTGTTATTAATTGCATTATTTTTAGGTTTTGTGACTTTAGTAAGGTTTTTTTTTCTTCTTTTTGTCTCTTTTTAAAAATTCTATTAATAAACCATTTAATTCACTGACTAGTCAAGGTCTTAGTTTAACTGTAATGGGTTTGTGATTATGTCAGACTTGAAGGGGCATGAAAAACCAGCATGGACAGAAAAATTATGAGTGCAGTATGTGTTGTGTTCCTATTAGTTTGTTCCAGTTGGAAGGAAAAATAGCTTGTTTTTATTCTTGATTTCTGAACTGTCTATACTTGCTCCTTTTAGTTTCTAGACCTTTTACTCCCACCTTCTTCCTCAAAATGTTTTAAAAGTGTAGAAGTCCTAGGGAATAAAAAATAAAATTACTCTTCTATTATCGAGACAGCTTGGTGGAACTTTGTGTTTTGCTCCTTTTTTTTTCTATTGTGTCCTTTAAAATGTTCATTCTCTTCATTTCAAACTCAGAAGAGCAATGAGAGTCTTGCTTACAGAATCTGTAATTTTGGAGGGTTTTTTTCCTCCTCTTTTTCTTTCATTTATTGCAGAAAAAGTTTTTAGGAATTTTATCTTTTGAAAGGTGACAGACAATCTACCCTTTTTTCTGTGCATGTGAGAGATTTGTTATCAAAAGGTACCTAGCATCCTTTGTTAGAACAGCCTTCCTTTCTTGCTGCTGCGATTGAGCTTTTGAAGATCCTTTGGTGGTTTCATTAGATGGAGGACATCTCTGTCATGAGCAAGAGTGATTAACTTAGAGATTGAAACCAGACATGATCAAATCAATGTGAATTTTGCCATTGAGTTCATCAGGCCAGTCTCTTCTGTGTCCTTCTCGTTCTGTATGTTCTCTTCCATTCTTTCCTGGCCACCTACTCTCTAAGAAGGAAATGCACAGTGCAAAGAGTAGGGACAAGCCCACTGACTTCTGTGGTCTGAGTGTAAAAACAGTGACTGGCTCACCTTGAATACCTTGGGGATATTACTTAAACTCACTTGTTTTACATGTCTTTCAGTATGTTTTATTCCATATCTATAAAACCTGGGTAGTTTTCTTCACCACAGCTTCTGTGAATGTAAATGTCCACACAAGTACCTAATAATTGATTGCAATATGCGAAGATGATATGGTAATAGGACTATATAAATATCTGAAATTAAAAGAATTCAGGATTTCACCTGAAATGACTTCAGAACTTTGAGCTTCAAACTTTGTAAGGAATGGAAAATGTCATTCAATTGTTTGGATTTTTTTTCTAGATTCGTTACTTATTAGCACTACATTTAAATGTGCATTGAGGAGAATAACAACATAAAGAAACTGAGAAGCTCCAATTATACCACCCACACCTAGAAATAATCTTTTTTACACTAAGAATCTGGAACAATGTTTTAAAAGCAAATAAAACAAGCTGTTCACCTCCTATCTGTTATGCTCTTTTAATTGAGAAGATTTCCCTGATTTATTTTGAACCAAGAAATAAAAATAGAGTTAATTTCAGTTTGCCATGAATTGCAGTCTCTGGTATTTTTAAAATGTATAATACTGTGCTGATTACTCTTTGTTTAAAAGGATGGTAATCTGTGCATACTCTCACAGTCGGAGCTCTGTTCCCACCTGCCAGCTATTTTCTCACTGTTTCTCTGGGCAAGGAGGTTTTTGTGTTGCTTTTAAAGTAATTTGATGCAAAGAATAAGTAATATAATAGCACATACTCTGCAAAAGCCTTTTCCGAAGTTGTCTGACCTTTTACAGAAAGGTCTGAGCACGTTCACCCACCCAATTACGGTGATGTACCCAAGGCACTTAAATTAGTAAGCTCTCTATCTTACTAATATGCCTACATTGTTTTTCAGACTGTGCTGTGCAGAACTGTGAGGTGCCATGAGCTGTATGTAAAGTTTTCAAAAAGGCAACTGAAGAAATCAGTTCTTATATATATTTCACAAAATATGAGGTTTCTGAAAATGATCGCATTATCTGGGAAATGTCTAAGGGTCTAAAAGCAAGAATATGTTAGATCCTAGTAAAGACTTCTCTCCAGGCATAAACTCTAAATCAAACCAAGCTGCTTGCTGGAGCCACTGGCTGTAGTGCTTTCATAATTGTCTCAAAATAAATTATCTATCTAATCATATTACTTTAAATAAATTTTTCATATAAAGCTATTAGAAAGTGTCCAAAGAAGGGCCTGGAGGGAAATCAATACAAGGAGTAGCTGAAGTAATTTGTTTTCTTCCTCTGGAGAAGAGGAGGCTGAGGGGAGACTTCACTGAAGTTGCAACTTCCTCATGAGGGGGAGAGGAGGGGCAGGTGCTGATCCTTGTAGTGACAAGTGACAGGACCTGAGGGCATGGTATGAAGATGTGTGAGGGCATATGCGAAAAATATCTGCACTGGGACAGGCTCCCAGGGAAGTGGTCACAGCACCATCCTGACAGAGTTCAAGAAGAATTTGGACGATGCTCTCAGGCACAGGGTGTGACTCTTGTGGTACTCCTGTGCAGAGCCAGGGGCTGGACTTTGATGATTCTTGTCAGTCCCTTCCAACTCAGAATATTCTAGGATTCCGTGACACATCTGGAAAAAAGCAAACTTTTTTTCATCCCTGCCACCTCCTTCTCTCTGGCAGTCTTCCTATTTGTAAAGAAAGTGCAATGAATTCCTAAAGAATCGTATTTTGAATGCCTGATTTCTTTACCAGTCCTCCTATTATTGCTGAGCCTTCCTTCTGACAGTCTCAAGTCACTGGATGAGGAATATGAGTGAGGATGCTGCCAGTCCAGACTTGACCTTTTCTTAAAGATGCTGCAATTGCAATGTATTTTAGCCTCTGTTATCTCAGGAATTAAATTTCTCAAATACCCTCTACCATGTTGTGGAAAGTGAAATCTATATTTAATTTCACTGAGGAGCCAGTGCACAGCTTGGTAAATTGGTAAGTCTGTACTTAAAAGAATCGGATAACAACAGGTGCTGCAGGAGGTTTGGCTGGACTGTAGAAAAAATATCAACCTGAGGCATGTTCTAGGAAGCCAGATCCATCTTTGTTTTGCTGAACTTTAGATTCTTCTTGAAACTGATAAAGAAAACACCGCAATCTCTTAACAGGTTAAAACTTCACAAATATTTATCTTTTCTAAAAGCATAGGGAGAAATATTAGTGTTGAGAGATTATTAGTATTCAAAAAGCAAGGGAAGAAAGACCTAGTAGTGGGGGAAGAGTATAGCCAAAACAAATACTGAGAAGCACTTGTTTAACATTTGGCAGGAGATAAATGCAGGCACAGCTTTACTCAGAATTGTATTTAATTTTTGATCCATGATCTTCGTTGGAATGTTGAGGTATAACCCTTATATGTGTCAGATATTTTGGTAACTTTCTAAAACAAGACTTTGAGGTACCCATGTTTTTTTCCTCTACTAATGGTCTATTAAAACTATGTGCAATGCTCAGTTTGTTTTTAAATGTTAGCACAAGCTCGAATACTCTGCTTTTATACACCTCTTATTTTGTAATGAGTTTTCCCTATATGCTAGCAAAAGTTTTGGCGACATTAGGGACTCAATTTCAGAGATTACTAGGTGGTATTTAACAATTTAAATCTGTGACAAGCTGCTGTTTCAAATTTCTGTTTTCTGTGTCGTGTGTATCTACATTGTTTGAAGAGAAAGGGGCCAGATATCCTACCAGACATAATTCTAAGGAACATAGTTAATTATATTTATTATCTTGAGCTATAGGAGGAATGTGCAATCCCTTCATTTCCTACATATGTAAAAACACCATTTTAAAACCATTAAATAAAATTATCCATTTCAATTAGTTATATTTATCTTGAAATTATGCATAAGTTTTGTAAAGCATGTACAATTTTGATAACTATTTCTATCTCTAAGAGATAACACCTAATAAAATTATTTCAGATGAGAAGGCACATCATCTAGGAGGTCCTGGGTTTGGAAATCGAAGTCTTTGGATCACCAATCAGTCATTTCTTAAGCACAATTACTGAATAACAGTAACTTTCATGATGGTGATAGAGTCCTTTGACGTGTAGTCATTGTAGGAGGCCTGTAGTTGTTTTGTGAGGATGTATCCCCTTTTCTGCCCTCCAGCTCACAATGCAAAGGAGATACAGCATGAAGTTTTTAGCTTCTGACTCAGTGTTGGCTACACAGTCATCAAACAGGCCTTGTTCAGTGCATTTGCTTTAATTAGGTGTAGGGTCTCCTGTATGCAGCTCAGGATTGTGCTAGACTTGTGATTTTGACCCTTTGGCCACTAGGTTTGCCATGCTGTAAATAGTACTTGACTCACTTTTGTACTCTTGGGAGCTGTCTTATACCCAGATGGCTTGTTCCATGTAACATTTCTGTAACTGGCATGTTTAATGTGGACTTTGTTGACCAGCAGAGAAACAGAAATGGTAGAATGTCTGGGATTTCTTTAGAGAATGCTCAAGAGAATTGTAACACACCTGTGCTAGAGCTTGTTGTTAATCCTTGTGATAGAGGCTCTCAGTCCCCATAAGGGGTTGTTTAAAATAGCTTTTATTGGTATCTTTAATTGGAGATAACATAAGAAGGCCAAAGAGAAATAGAACAGATAACCTTACATCTCTTTAAGTTGTGCAGCATCAGAAGGACTTCTAATAAAGGCATGGCAGGCTGTCTGAATTCTGTCTGTGCTGAGGTTCACCAGTGGGGTGGCCTTCACACATCTTATGGGATATTCTCAGAGGAAACCATTGTGGGTCATTTTGACTGTCAAACAAAAGGATGTTCACGTGAGAACTTTAAGAAAAAGGCAAAGCCACATAGGTGGCCACTTATTTCATATGTAGCAAATGAAATGTTTTACAGCTAATCTGAGCTCATCTGGTCCTTAAAGCAAGTTTGTGGTGTCAACCTGTGCTTGATGTAAACTGCAGTTCCAGCTGCATTCATTTTGAATGTGCAATGTGTATAGCATAACTTCACTCCTAAATGACTTTCTGATTTATTTTTTCCCCTCAGTGATCTGATACACTGGTAACATTTGGTTTGTATTTAGTCATGTATATTTCAGCCCTACCATCTTTAGCTATATATATCTTCAGTACTAATGACCCAGGCATTTGGAGGCACAGTTTTTAATAAATTTATGTGCCCTTTTTAAAAACCCTGCAGCATTTGTGGGTTTTTCATAGGGGGATGGTGATATTTTTAATCTCACAGGGAGCCAGAAATTGTCCTTCAGTCAGGTTTGGTTCATCTCTTTTAGACTTACAGATCCTAAAAGGTTGTGTGTAGCCACAGACAATGGAAGGAGCCAGTGAAAGGTATCTGGGACAATGTTTGTTAGTCAATGTGAAGCACACACCTAACTGACCGGACTCAGGAAATGGGGTTGTACTGGCTTTTTTGCTTTTGTGCAGATGTTTTTCTTTACAGTAGTTGGTATGTGGCTGTGTTTTGTATCTGTGCTGGAAACACAGATACAAACACAGGGATGTTTGACAACACAGGGATGTTTCAGCTGTTGCTGAGCAGCGCTTGCACAGTCAGGACTTTCTGCCTCTCAGCCCACCAGTGATCAGGCTGGGGGTGCACAAGGAGCTGGATCAGGATAGCTGACCCCAGCTGACCATGGGCATATCCTGTATGGTGTCATGCTCAGCATAGAAAGCTTGGGAAAGCGGGAGGGATGTTCAGAGTGATGGTGTTTCTCTTCCCAAATCACTGTCATGTGTGATGCAGGGCAGCATTCCTGAGGATGGCTGAACACCTGCCTGCCAATGGGAAGTGGTGAATGAATTCCTTGTTTAGCCTTGTTTGTGTGCACAGCTTTTACTTTACCTATTAAACAGTCTTTTCCTCAGCCCACGAGTTTTCTCACTTCTACCATTCCAGTTCTCTCCCCCATCCCACGAGGAGTAACTTCTCTGAAAGTTGTCTTATGGGAAGGAGTTGTTCATCTCTCAGGTATAATTTTGTTTGACATGTGCAGTATCTGTGCAAAAGTCTACACTGGGACAGTAATATATGGAAAAGCAGTCTTCTAAAAAAGCTAAAAAATACTTTGCCTATTTAAAGATCTTCTTACTTGAAAGTTGATTATTTTTGATCTTCAAAAAAAATGAGAAACCATTTGGTTAAAAATAAGTAGGAAATCTTTCACAGAAGAATTGAATTATTAATGGAAGCCTTGACTCTAGACTGTTTTGATGGATAAAACTAATTTATCTCTGTCTCCCTGAGATATTTATATCATCTGTCTAAACAGCATGAGTCACATTTAAAATGATATCAACTTGTGCCACCTCCAGGATAACAAACTGGAGCTGGTTCAGCTGAGTGTTGCTTTCCTTTATTTTTATCATTCAAAATATCCAATTGATTTTTATTAAAACTGAGTCTGTTCACTGTACAGGGAATTTGAATCCATAGCCAAGAGGGGAAAAAGAGATGTCACTGATCAGCAGTGAAATTTATGCTTTCTTGTATTTTGGACATTCTTACTACAGGTAGAGGAAAAATGTGGGTTGTCTTTGTTTCTTGAGGTATGTGTATGTACAGATAGGCACAAACTTTTTAATACTAAGTACACATGCCTAGTAATAAAACACGTAGGTTTTTTTACAAATAAAGCTGTGGGTTTTGTATGCACTTCAAGTAAAAGACTCAAGCCATGTGAAAGACCATTTGGTCTCAGAGCACTGTCCAGTACTAAGAGTGCTGAAAGTATGCATTACCCCTGCCATGTGTTGCAACTGGAAACAATGAAATTTGAGTATAAATGTTTGGAAAACTTTTATCTCTTGCTCGCTTTTTATTTTTTTTTTCTAAACCATGATGAAAAAATTATTTTAGAATTTTTCATGAAATTAACTTCCAGAAACTTTTTTGTTTATGTCACCTGGAATTCTTTGATAGTAAAAAGAATTATTACACATTATGCTTTTTTTTTTGCATTTATTTGATGAAAACGTTAGTTTCTAATACCTTGTTAGGTATTTAAGCAGAAGCAGGATGGAGACATAGAAAGGGCTACACAATTGTATAACCTGACACAAAGAGTTGTGTGCTGAGAAATTTTAAGAGCACAGGAGAGACAATGGCACCTATATGTTTCTTGCTGAGACAGATACTTGAGAGGGAAAAAATTCAAAAATTTATGTGGAGTAATAGACCGTGTAGAAGTGAAAATTCTTCCTCACCTCTTTCAGAAACTGTTGCTCTGAAATATAGTATTAGAGTAGCATATATAAAAATAAAAACAGTACTATGACCAGTATATGCAATAAAAATCTTTTATAAGCATTACTTTAATTTAGTTTCTAATCTTGTCAGTGGAATTACATTTGTCAGTAAATATAGTTTTAAATTCCAAGACTAAATTAGATCGTACATGGTGACCTCTTTGGGCAGAGAAAAAGAACTGTAATCTCAGTAGTGGAGAGTATTCATACTTTCCAGGGGGCAGCAATTTTTTAAATTTTATTTTAAATTGTTTTTAAAATTTCATTTTCTAATCTATTTTAGTTTCTAAAGATAGTGATTTTAAGGTATTTTTTGATCTGATCCATAGATTATTACTAATGTATTTAGGTATTAATGCGTCTAATCCATTCCTGTATGAAATTGGTTTAAATTTTAAGTGTTTTCTTAAAATACTCTTCTGCAAATGCTAATACTTAAATCTCCAAATTTAGCAATAGTACTTCTAAATCAGCTTATTTGCACAACTTTTATTCAGAGATGATTAGAAGATTTATAAACTCCTGAATTCACACTGACACAAGTCAACATGAAACAAAGATGCTATTGCTGTAAATACTTTAGAGTATGTGTAATAGAAATAGCCACTATGTCTAGTTGATTAATAACCTGAAAATTAAATACCATCAGCAGTCATGCCCTCACACCTATCTCTGGTAATTTTTCTCTATTTTAATGCAGGTTCTGATTGATTTTTTTTGTTTTAGAACACTGATATTTGTTTACTAAAACGCTGTTCTAAGCAATCCCTCCAACACATGGTGCAAGTGGAATTTTTTTGCTTTTCCATAGGAAGTACCTACAGTCATTTGTTTAGTTTAAACTTCTGTTAGAAATAGGATTTAACAACATTTATGATGTTTTCATTATCAAGATGCTTCCAGTAATAACTAGATTGAGATGGTTTGTCATCAGTTTTCATTTTAACTCTGAAAATCCATTTCAGAAAAAAAAGTGCGTGGGGAATCCAATCACTGCAGAGCACTGAGAGGCAAACTGTGCTACAGACCTTGTGTGCTCTTCTCGGTGTCACTCAGTCTCTCAGGCTCCCCACAGCCCAGTGCTCAGTGGTTTTCTCTCTTCCTCTGGGCTACTCCGAGGTCTAGACCTAAATAAAAAAACGTGGATAAATCGGTTTAATGTGAGAGCATCTAAGTTCCAATGTAGTGAGTTTTCTTTTCATTTTTAATAGCCTTTGAGAGAGAGATAAGGTTAAATTTATTTTCATCCTTAAAAGTCTCTGCTTCTGTGTTCCTTTTAAAATCTCTGATGAAATTCTTATCAGGACTGTGGCTTGTTGATAAAGGAGCTTCAGTGACAAAATTGGCTTGAAATGTTCTGTTATCATCAGGCTGCTTTTCCCTTGAAATTTCCTCCTGGATTTTTTGAGCATTGTTTCTAAATTCCAGTCCTCTTGGTCAATCCATAGTTTAACCTCATCCTATCAGCACAAGGAGAATAACAAGTGGTTGTGGTGTGAAGGAGGAGGCAGTATTCTTGTGGAAACCCCAGGGTCAGGAAGACCTGGCTTTTGTTGGAGGCAATGCAACACAGACAACCAGGACCACAACCCTAAAAAGAGATTAATTAAACATACTGAGACAGAGAAAAAAGTAATAATACTAACTTCTTATTTTTTCTCCCCTAAAACTGCAACTCTAACAATTCTTAAAAAGGAGATTCAGAGAAATGCTTCATCTGAATTCAAGTCGCAGTTACTGAGAATCTCAAGTGCAGTTAAATAGAGTAGTCCATTTTGCAAATCCCATTTTAGTGTAATCTGAAATGTTTTCACTAGCTTGTCATTGGTGTAAAGTAGCACAATCTATTTCACTTACTACTGGAAAGAAAGTTATCAGTTTGGAAAGAAATATTAAGAACATCCTTATTGTGCTGGTCTAGCTTGAAAGTGCAGAACAATGTTTTAATTATTTTTTTTAAATTTTCTACTCTTACAATTCAATTATCCTTCCTATCTAATATCCCAATCAGAATTTGGAATCCATAACAAAAAATTCATATTTCTTCACCTATTTAATGAACTGTTTTTTTCAGATTTAAAAAGCACTTCAGAAATCATTCAGGGGTTGCTAAAAATGCACAGTAATGTGCCCAATTCATTTATCATTGCAGCTGCTGATTTTTGTCTGATGACTAACTCCATGCTTGAGAAAGAAATCTTTATCTTGGCATAAGCATCTCACCTGCCTGTATAAAATTGGTTCCATTACAATTTTAAAATGAGAACTGCCCTCAGCTGTGTTCTTAGATAGAATAATTGGGCTTTTGCTATCAAAAACATGTGGCAGCAAGGACATCTGAGTATATTTTAGTGTCTGGCCAAACAGCTTGGATCTTTGCACTCAAGTAAGACACATCTTTTGATGTGAGGGTTACTTTGCTATAACTATTGTGGCACAACCACATAAATAGGTATTATTCCAAAGGCAGTATTTCCAGTTGTGTTTGCTCAATGAGCCAAGAATTAATTTGAAAGCTTTGGCAGTTTAATAATCACATGACCACAATTTCACAGTTCCTTCTAGACAGGGAGGGCTCTATTCGTCTGGCTGAGCAAAATGGTGACTGTAATTTCAAAGGTAGCATGTTGCTTTATTGGGCTGTTTGTTTGTTTTTAAACAATCTACCTCTAGTCATACATATACATCTAAAAGCTCTGAAGTACCAAGATGTTTATCCTTACCA
Source organism: Geospiza fortis (assembly GCF_000277835.1). NCBI lineage: Eukaryota > Metazoa > Chordata > Aves > Passeriformes > Thraupidae > Geospiza > Geospiza fortis. The sequence goes on from NW_005054363.1 coordinate 3,649,103, forward strand.
AAATTTCTATGACAAAATCAATTATCAATATTTTCTTTATAAAGAAGAGTTTTTAAGCTCATCACTTGGACTCCTGGTGAGTCCAAGTCCATAGTTTGTTTTTGTGTGGCAGAGTTAATCTGGGAAATGAAAGATACAGGCATTAAACCTAGTCACCTTTTTTTCAATTTAAGGTCTTAACATGAAGACCAGTCTTTTCTTATTTTTTCTTTCTGTTAAGGAGTCTATATTTTTGTGCCCCATCTCTGCTCTGTAGAAAAGATAGTCATGGCAGATAAACATGCATACATTCACACATGCTCTTAGGAAGAGCATGGGAGGTGACAAACCAAGTAGCTTGTTTTGACTGATTTCATTGCCTATGGAAAGTTTAAGCACAAGGATGTAGCAAATTTCAGTCACTGTGAATGTAATGTAATAAAAAACATTAAAGAAAACTGGTACAAACATGGAGAGAGTCTTTTCCAGTAAGATGCACAAAAAGCCCAAAAGCACTGCTGAATGATTCAATTTCTTCCGACCCATAAAAACCAAAGCAATGCTCAAACTTGGTTTCTGGTCCATCCAATAATTATTTAATATAGTTATTTTTATAAAGCAATGCAGTTCAACCTGTAACTAAGCTGACATCATGCTCCTTTTTATAATCAAAATATGTCAGAATATTTAAACCCTGACATTGAATATTGTATAGATAAGTGAAGCAAAAGAACATAAATGAATGATCTGTATTTTCATGCAAAGGTATCTAATGATGCATCAAACTCCAAAATCCCAGCTTCCCAGCAGTTTAGTGAAAAAAGACAGACAACCTCTGAGGTCTGTTCAGCCCACACAGGACCTGAGTCACTCTGCAGAAGTGCCTGTCTCTCATGATGGATTACACACAGAGCTCAGCAAAAGCAGGCTTCAAAATCGATGCCCTGAATACTTGCAATACAGATGTGGATTCAGAACTTTTTATCAGAGATTTTACCTTTGTATCTTTGCTCTTGGACCTGTAGGCATGCATATATATAGTAGAAAAATATTTTGAAGGCACTTAGGTTGAGTTCAGGGGTCTAAGCAGAAAAGTATGTGATCAGAGCCAAATGTTTATGGTTTTAATTACCATCTTTCTGCTCAGATATTTTAATTGCCAACCAATTGTAACTTTGCAAGTGACAAAAATTCTGCAGATGTTTTCCCTGGATAACTTGACTTAGTCTTCCAAGATTTAGAGACCTAATGGCAGTTTTCAAGGATAAACGGGGCTCAGAACCGTATCCCATACCTTGTGTGAATAATTTCAAATGCAGATTTGTTGCCTCTTCCTGTCCCTAGTGATATATCCCCAATGGGTACATCTCAGACACTTATCAGCTGAAGGCTTAGTCACACCATGTTTCCAGAGCTGATGTCAATATGCAGTCACAGTCTTCTTGCTGTTTCCAGCTGGGGTGGTATTAGCCTGTGACATCATTTCCTTGCCCCTAGTGTGTAATCCTGTGCCTCTATTTCTAGTTTCAATCCACTTTTACTACTTCAGTCCTTCAGGTTGTCAATCCAGTTATTTTTGAATGGTCTTTCCTCTTCACCCCTTTAGTGAGGATTTACAGGCTTGTTATTGCCAAATGTTGTTTGTATTATCTGAATTTCTTTATCAGTATCAGTAAAACACACAGAGTTCCAAAAGCATCATTTGAAACATAGCCAGACATCTTCTATTCCAGTAATATGCCTTTTTGTCCTAATGTTGTTTCCTTCCTTTAAACTATGCTGTGATTCTTTGGCATTTCTAGAGCATTTTTTCCAGAATATTTTTTCCTTTCATGGGAGGCATTGTGTCCAACACATATGATCCTATCACATGGATATCCTATGTTCCTTTTCTTATAATATTCATTATCTCAAAAAAGAGATGTCACGGTATTTTGGCATAATGATAGTTTATTTTGGGGTAGAACTGTTATTCATTATATTCCATTTTCATTACTTCAGTGTCTGTAGCTTTGCAATGCTTCATAGTTTGTTTCAAATCCTGGCATAGCTGAGGAGGTAACAGGCATTTTTTAATGTTGTCTGGATCACGTACACTCCTTTTGCTTAAAAGAAATAAAAGCTGGGTTTTATTTTTCAGACACTTGATTGCCAGCCTGATAGATTCATTAGTAGTCTTTGTTGCTGAACTGCCCTTTCATGTACAAGTATTTTAAGTACTCTCAAATGGAGGTTATGGAGTCTTGCCCTCTTGGTCCAGACACTTCCTTAAAAATAGTTTTATGTCTTTGTTTTCTTCTCATCTTAGATGAGTAATTTTCATTTCCAGAGAGCATATCATTAGCCACAGTGCATTTGCTACTGGTAGTCAGCACCCCCATATTAGTTTTGTGGGGAATGCCTGTAAATTGTCTTTAATCTTAACTGGGTTTTGCTGCTTGGTGAAGCCACTCTTTTTCCTGTTTTCTTTTTATTTGGATGATGAAAGTACATTTTAGTACTTCAAATTTTGCAAGATCTGACCCTGCCTAACATTTTCTGTTCTCACTTTCTTCATATATTTTCTGACATCTGACAGTTTTCCTGGCATATTAATCTTATATTCCACCCTAAAAGCTTTCTGCATAGTCCAGATATACTCTGAGGTGACTGCTCATCTAGTTAGAAATTGAGCCCTTTGTTATAAAATGTTTCTCCCAATGTTTGAAGCTGCATGTTTTTCACAGTCTTCAGACAGTCTTTTTCTTAAAGGAATTATTGCTTTTTCTTGGGTCTTCCTTATTTCCTTGTTTTCTGTTGTTTTTGGTTTTTTTTGTTGTTGATGGTTTTGTTGGTGATTATTTTTAGTGAAGTTCTGATCTATTTGCATTTAGCATTTAATTGTGTTACATTATTTTTTTAAAAAATGTGTCATCACTTTGAGATAGAGCTTTCTTGACCAGCTGTTGAGGTGTTATACTTCACTTTTCTCATGTTCTTTGTCGCATCCTCAAATACCTGGGTCTACCTTTTATTGCTAAAATTTATTTTATGGGAAGTTGCAATCTCATCTCATAGCTTTCATAGTGATGGTTACCCCTTATTTACTATTTCAAAGCATTATTTTCTTTCTAAATAATGCAGAAATTTATACACGACAAATGGGATCCTACAAAAAGCTTTCTTAAAGAAAAGTTTATCTTACCCAGTAATGAACTTCTGTGCTTTCTCTAGTTTTCCTACAGCTTATCACATGCTTGGTTTATACTTCCTCACATCATTATTTTTGTCATGAGGAGGGCAGTAATATTGGTACATGTGGGTGTGGGAAATAAGCAAGAAGAGGATTTCTGTGTCAAACTGACTTGCAGATCAATTGCATCATCCATGTGACAGGGAAGATGCAGCAAGGTATACAAGTTATTGCAGGCAGTTATGGCCTTCTACACTTCCATATAGACCTTTCAACCAGATTTTTGGGCAGAATATTGCCATTGCTTTACAATTAAATCCAGATGGCAAAATTAATATATTTTAAGGGATGGTAAAGGTGAAAATCATGTGTGCAATCTTACAAATTCATATTAGTTAGATTCCTGACAGTTTCTTTCAGTTGCATGCAAAAAATGGAAGTGATCTTCCATTACTTCTCAAAGTTTTACTAATTTTGGGTTTTGGTGTTTTCTTGTTAAATAACTCCTCTGCATAACTTCTTTCATGAAAATATTTTATTCATTTTCTTTCAACAGACTGTGTTGTATTTTAAGTTAAATTATTCATTTCCTTCATGCATCATGTGTTAGATTAGTGCATCTCTAACTGAGAGAGGTTAGTGCTGCTGGACCATTGGTAATAATTGATACAGAGTGGTTTCTGCCTTACTCTGTCATTTAGACATGGGAATGGGAAAATGAGTCCTACTTTTATTAGAATATCTTTTCTTCACCAGCAGACATCAAACTGTTAAATCACAAGAATGCCTAACATAGAGAGTACAAAGTCATAGTGACAAGAAGTCCTTCAAAGGAAGGAAAATTGTTATGTTTTTTCTTTACTTTTTTTGTAAGCTACCCTGGAATTTACCAGCACTTTCTGGAACGGCTTTATGCTGTTGTCTGTCAGTGAAGCAGAGTAGTCACTAGAGTAGGTTTTTATTCTGTATTTTTTGTCCTTTTTTTTTCTTTTTACTTTACCAATGGAGAGTTATTCAGCATTTTTTAAGATGGCAACTCATGTTTTGAAAGAAGAACTAACATGTTCTCTTATGTTTTTGGTTTATGTATTTTGCAGCTATTGAACTGTATCGTGTCTTAGGACCATATTGGAAGGCAAGCAAAGTTTTCTTGAGCAACGAAAGAATTTTTTTCTAATTAAAATTGTTATTTACAATAGTTATTTAAACTTCTTACTGGCAGCAGACTGGGCTTTTATTTTTCAGGCAGTTGACTCTAACCAGAGGAACAGATGCATTTAAAATAGACTGCAATTAGATTCTGGTTTTAAGATGCAGTGATAGGATGCGAATATTATGTAAATCACATATATATTCAAAAGATATTTATTTTAAAATTTAATTCTCTGTTTCAAAAGACATGCAATTGTTTTCACATTTGCTACCTAAAATTGTATAGGAATGCTACAGAATGAAGTACTAAAAGTTTGCTCCTGGATGTTAGTGTAAAAAAATGATACTTTGTATGCAACATAAATAGTGAAAATTGTCCAGCCTCTCACCCAGCAGCCCCTTCAAGTCCTTCTGGGCAGGGCTCCTCCTGGTCTATTTGTCCCTCAGCCTGTGTTGATACTGGGGGTTGCCCCAGCCCAGGTGCAGCACCTTGCTCTTGGTCTTGTTAATCCACAAGAGATTCCAAGGGACCTTCTTCTTGAGCCTGTCCATGTCCCTCTGGATGGCATCACATCCTTCAGGTGTGTCAACTGCACCACTCAGCTTGGCGACATCTGCAAATTCGCTGAGGGTGCACTTGATCCCTTTGTCTATGTCATTAAGAGGATAATCAATAACACTGGTTGCAGTACAGATCCCTGAGGGACTCCACCTGTCAGTGGCGTCCTCCTGGACTCTCAATGTGACCCCCAACCAAGTCCTTGTGCCTCTATCATCTCACCCATCAAATCCATCTCTCTCCAGTTTAGAGAAGGATGTTGTGGGCAACTGTGTCAAATGCTCTACAGAAGTTCAGATAAATGTCATCTGCAGCTCTTCCCTTGTCCACTGATGTAGTCATTCCATCATAGAACAGCACAAGTTGATTAAGCAGGCCTTGCCCTTCAAGGAGCCATGTGCTGGCTGTCTCCCTGCTATTTTTAGTTGCATATGAACTCTGTTAAGTTAGTCTGTTAGCCATGTTCATTTAAAGATGTAATTGATGGAATCTATTTTAAAAACTGGATAAGAAAATACCACTTTCTGAATGAGAAAAGAAGGTTCTT
>NW_005054363.1:3654541-3849704 GCF_000277835.1 Geospiza fortis
TGGGAAGTGCAAATGTGATGAAGGCTGGTATGGTGAAGCTTGTCAGTATCCAACTACTTGCAATCTTACAAGGAAGAAAAGCAATGAAATGTGCAAGAATTCTCAAGATATCATCTGTTCTGGTGCAGGTAAGATGTCTTTTGTTGCTTTTGATACCTTAGTGCTCTCCCAGTGTAATCTTGAGAATCACTGTCATTTCTAACTAATGCTTTTGTATAGTATGTTTCAAGAGACTCAGAGTAACTGTAGGTGTACCAAACTGTTTAATTTTCCTATAGGCTTATTTCTGTGCATATAACGTACACTGATTAGGAACACCTACTTTAGCACTCTGATATATCCACAGCTGTTGTGAGTGGATGACACTGCAACTGTGCAATTTATTTTCCTCATCAGAATGTTGTTGCAATGGCGTTAACACAGGAAGTGATGTAACATCTATCAAGTGTTTGTGTGTTTACAGAATTCAGAAATGTCATTTGCAAATGTTTTTCCTGGACATTAATAAGCTGTGCAATTTTTTGAGACACTTTTGAATTGTACCTGTGATTATTAAAATCAGTTGTAGAAGATGTGTTGAATCATTTAAAGGAATATTTCCATCTTCACTATTCTGATTTGGTAACACTCTATACTCCTAACTGTTTAGTTTTATGACCAGCCTAACTTAAATAGGTCTTTTCCTTGAAAAAAAATTCAGAGGAAAAAACCAAATGGAATTTTAGAACACTTAATTGAAGAATGGTACCATTTTAAAGGGCATTTTCTACCAATTGAGTTTTGAGACCAGAAATTGCCTTCTGGTTTTTCCATTACATTGACCTCCAAGTGGAAAAATATTTCAAGAATGCCACTTTTGCTCACCATTGCTGGTCTTTTGTTTCTGTTGGAATCCATACATTGTCATACAAGTAAATTTCTCACAAGTTAGTTGCTGACATGAGCAAAAAATGCCAACGATTTGTGGGACTTGTTAGAGTGAAGGTAAAACAGGGTAAGAAACCAGTTTAACATAAAACTATTAGCATGCAGCACACTGAGTAAATGATGCACTTAATTTCTAACAACAGATGTATGAAACTTGCTATCGAGAGAGCCATGACAGATAGCTAAATGAGAAACTGACTTTCAAAAATAAGTATAGCTCACTGTACTTAGTTAAACTTCTTAAAAAAGAGCCTTTTTCTTTCCTTGGTTAGAAGTGGCCCCAGTCTTCACAGGAAAATGAACATAGCTTAACAGCCACTACAAGTAGCTAATGGGGGAAGTGTTTGTGGCATCACGAGAAGAATAAATGGTTTTGCTTTTGCTAATATTAAACAGGACAGGAATTGCAATGAGACTGACCATTTGATGGGCTAACTTTGATGGGCTGTATTTTGTCTTGGTGGGATTGCTTTTTGATCTGCTGCTAATATTGTCATTGAGGTCTGGGCTCTGTTTTGTAATTGCCAGCAAAAGATAGGAAGGGATGGCATGAGCTGTTACAAACAGAGATAATCATTTATTGTAACTTTTTTCAGTAACCAATCAAGATTCACCAAAAATTCATTTTTCTGACTTAGTTCCTAATAATTTGTCAGAACAGCTAGGGCATCCTACCTAAACTGAGGTTGTCTATGTGAGCAATTTTCTCTTTCCCCAGTGGAAGGAATGAACATTTTTATGCTACACCAGCTCTCTGACCTGTTTAGAATCTCTGACCAGTATAAGAATCAATCTTCTGTTTTATCGTCTTTCCTATTCAGGAATTATCTGTAATCATGACAGTTTCCTCAAAAATTGCATTTCTATTTTTTTACCAAGTAATTGTAGCAAATAACTCTAATTCTGTAGGTTACTTATGTTGTATTATCAGTTGTATTATTATTATTATTACCTTACTATATTAGCTCTTGCATACATTTTTAGAATTTACTGTTTAGAATGGCCATGTCTGTCACAGAGCCCAATACTTCTGTTCTTTGGATTAATGGGATTAATTTATTAAAAGTCATGCTATGCATGTAAGGGTAAAATTTGTAAAGGTGAAAACATCAATTGGTTTCTGCAATCTTGTATAATATCAACATAAAACTTCTATTTTGGAGAACTTCTTTGATGCCAATAGCTGTGTTTTCAATAATACATATGGATGTCATGTAAGGAGTATGAATGTTGTGAAGTGGATTTTAAAAAAATCTGTACTTGCTGGCATGGTGATGTCATTGACTACTGAAACAACTTGTTTGAAACCACTGACCACAAGGCCCCAGTAATGTGATATTGCACAAAGTTCCCACCCTTTCAATTTTAATAGAGGTAGGGACAAGGGGTTGTTATATGAGTGGCATAGTAGTACTTTTATTTCTAATGTAATCTAATGTATTTGTGATTTTTTTTTTTACTGTGGAACTCATTCATATAGTTATTTATGATCTTAGGTCAGATAGACCCCCTGAGGGAAAAGAAGGGATTCTTCTTTCCCAGGAAGAAACAAAAGAATTTCTTCCTATTCAGGAGAGCAGGTCATGGAGGAAGGCAGCCATTGAGCTGAGGGGCAGCCCTCCTCAAAACACCAAGAAGCAAATGTGTGACATGATGAGCAGGGATAGAAGAGAGATCTGTTTGGGAATCCATTCACATCCTTTGCTGCATTGCCTTACCTGAGTGCTCTGGCTTTTCATTATGACAGAAAGTTTTTTTTTTAGTGCTTTTTTCTGCTTGTTTGTTTTTTGTTTTTTTGGTTTTTTTTTTGTGGTTTATGCTGTGAAAAAACAGCTTTACACTTTGAAGGCACTTGAATGCTCTGTATAGCTAAGATTAGGCTTTTTGTTGATATGGATAATTTCTGTGTCTGTCTTTATTTGTGTGGATGATCTTTAGATTTCAGCCTTCTCAGAAATAAAATATGTACCATCTCTGACACTAATGAAACTCTTTCTATAATCTGCAGTCATTGGGTAATGTCTCTTAAATGTTTACAGGCACATGTCAGTGTGGCAGGTGCCAATGTGCCAACTCAGAAGAAAATGGACTGGTATATGGCAAATTTTGTGAATGTGATGACAGAGAATGCATTGATGATGAAACAGGAGAGATTTGTACAGGTATGTATCTCAATGAGTGCAAGAAAAGTGAAGATTAATACAGGCTATTATTTAATTGCATGGTTCTACAAAATATCTTTACTGAATGTATGACTTAAAATAAAAGTAAGTCTATTTGCAAGACTTCACACTGCAAATTGTAAGTGAAAATTTCAGATGCAAAAATGAGCTAAGGTTAAAGAAGGAATAAATCCTGTGACGTTCTCCTCTTTTTGGAAGAACTGCAAAGAGAATTGTACAAGATAAATCACTAAGGTAATTCATATCTTAGTGTGTCTGTCTTCAGTAGAATATATATGAGGAATGTGAATGCTTTGTGACACAGATAAGAGAGAGCAGAATGGAGAACACACAGAAAAAAACCCAAAAAACAAACCAGAACATAGATTATCAGGAATTTTGTCAAGGAAGCAAAAATTAGAAATATCAGGAATAAATGTAGGATGATAACTCAGAATCAGGAAGATAAGAAGAGAAAGGAATAAATAATGAATTTCATCTATGATAGGAAAGGCAAAAAATAAGATGAAATTAACTCTGCTGATAGACAGAAAAGCAACCAGAATTCGAACTGTTCTTTCATGTCATTATAAGGCAGGATCCTGGTTGTCAAATACTGTGCAATACACACCATTTATGGCATTATAAATACTGTTTTCTGTGTTGAGAAGGAGGCTTGTCTTTGAGCTGGAAGGTGCTACAAACATTGTTCAAGCTACACAGATGGAGATTGTGTCCGTATGCCCACAGGAGTGTTCCAGTCTGCTCCTAGACTATTCATATCTGGTGGTAGAGCTTCCTGTGTGCATGTCTGAACAAAGAGAGTACTTGTGTAAAATATTTCTGTCTTTTTTTTACACAGACAGCAAAATAAATTCCATTTAATTGTCTTTGAAGGCAAAAAGAACTTTTTTTTTAATCCTGGGATTAAATAGGGATTTTAAATGAGGGTATGCAGAATTGTCCTCTGAAGTCCAGATTCAGGAGCTCTAAGATTACCAAGAATTGCAACTACTTAATTTAAGAGCTTTGTGCTGTGAGTCACATGGCACATATACCTTAGCAGATGAAAATATTTTGGAGCTGGTTTCACCCAGACTTGAATGATACAGTCAGCTTTTTTGAGATATGCATGTTTTGTTAAATGAACATTTGAAAGATTAATTTTGAAAAGATTTCTCCTTAATGAACTGGTTTAGCCGTGTTCAAAGATCTTCCTGACAGAGGGAAAGAAGAAGGGAACCCATATACAACACAGTTGGTGTGTAATAAATCAGGATACCTTTACTGCAACTAGCTGAGGAGTCAAGAACACACAATGTGTTATTGGACATGCCAAGTATGTGTCCTACCTTGATGTGTAAAGCTGTGCTTAAACTTTTTAATATTGCAGTCTTCAAAATTTACCCATAAAGTAAAAACAAAGTTTAAATATATAAAAATTATGTTGTCAGTTAGCGTTTCTTGATTAGATTTAATCTATGGTTAAAGGAAAACCAGATCTAAAATAGAGGGGAAAAGTGTAGTTCAGATATCTTTTGTCTGATTTTATGTATTCATACACGGACTATAAATTGTTTCTATTCTGAATCTAGCAGTAAAAGTTTTTAAAGAAAAGATCAAAACAGTGAAATTGTTAATGCCTTTTAAAAACTTGCCTCTTTCTCACTGTACAAAATTTGTTTTGGCTTAAGGCCATGGAAAGTGTTACTGTGGAAACTGTTACTGTGAGGCTGGTTGGCATGGAGATAAATGTGAATTCCAGTGTGACATCACCCCCTGGGAGATCAAGAAGAGATGCACATCTCCAGATGGCAAAATCTGCAGCAACAGAGGTGTGTCATTTGCATGGACCTTCTAGATGTGTTTATATAGTTGGCTTTTATTTCACTCTATGCATTCTCTACAGAAAGACATAGATTGTGTTTGCTGAGAATTTCTACTTGTTCTCACCTATTTCAGCTCTGGATATAGACTTTCATCTGGGTAGTTACCTGTGTTTAAGTATAAACTTTCACAAGTTCACATCCACTTATTGATTAAGCAAACTCAAGTTGTTCTCATTCTTTATTTTTGTAGTAAGATTGAGCAGGATAATTTGTTATTTAGTACATATTTGTTTTGGTAAGAGACTTACCTTGCAAAATAAAGTATTACCAAATTTTTGACTTTAAACAGATAGGTGCTGTAAAGTCACAGAGCAGTATGTCAGTTCACTCTTAAAGAAGACTTAAGACCCACAATGGAATGGGGAAAATGAACACACAAAGCATTTAATTTCCACTACAACCAAAAAAAAACCACTTGTGAAGCATTCAGTAACAATGCTGTGGAATGTATAGACTTCACACAGTTTTTCTAACTACATAAGGTTTTATCTGCACACAGTTTTGGAATTTGAATTTTGCTTTATACTTCTGTCTAATTTTGCCATTTTGGAAAAAAAACCCAACAAAAAACCACAAAATAAGCTTGCTTTTCACTAGCTGCTATGAACAAGGAGTTAAAAAAACAGGGTGTTCTTTTGGCAATAAACCAGAATAATTATAGTAGTACATAAACAAGAGTCACATAGATACTTCTCTTAAAAGCATCTCTACTGGCAAAACCTGCTGTATTGTGATTGTCCAATCATCCTGAGAGCATTTAGAAACCTCTCTTCTTGTAATTAGGCTGAAATTGAAAGTTTGGCTCAAATACAGAGATCATGTAGGCTCATTTAGACTTGGGACTTCAGCATAAAATTTTTGTGTAGTTCTGGAAATAATAGATATCAAAGTGTCATCATATCAGATGCTTTCTTTGCACTAAGTAAATTCTTGGCAAAGAATTTCTCATCAAAGCAATCTTTTAATCAAATTTGAAATTTTAATATGTGTGATTATTTCTTGAAACTGGCATTGCAGTAGGAGAAACTGTGTGAATAGCATAGCTGATGTTCTGAGTAGCTGCCACCTCCAATGCAAAGGTACATTTGTGTGATACTTCCATGCTTTTAGCCTTTCATGTATTTGTGATTTTATCTTCATAAGAATTTTTTAGGCTTCTGACAATGTGAAGTTGCTTTCCAACAAAGTATTTCTGCTCCATTTAGTCCTACTTACCCAGCTTTCTGTGTTTATACATCTTGTGATATAAGTACAGTTCATCTTGTCAGTCTTGAGCCTTCTAAAAATCAAATATCAAGGCTAACCTTGCTACCCACCCTCCTTCAGTGCTATGATGGATAAATTGTTCTTATCTTTTCCCCTGCACTAGCTAGTCAAACAGTTTAGACCACATGTGAAAATTTAGATTTTTAAACTTTGGTGAGATTACGTTCTGCATTCTGACATCCAGGACAGCTGATCTAAATTAACTTTGAAGTTGTTTCTGGGAGGATTAATCACTCTCCAGAGGCATTTCCTAATTTTGTTGGTTGGTTGGATGGTTTTTTTTCTTCTTCAGCAGTGCCACTGAATTGTGAAAGTATAAAAAAGTAGGCACAAGTTTCTTGAGGGCTGTCTCAGGGTTCTTAGCATTAAAAAGGGCTGTAGCTCTTCCTGCTCATGTCATGCATGCTGGGTTGTGTAGACTTTCTCCTTTTATTAGTGAATGTGCCCATATCTAAGTGTACTGTTTAGTCATCCTGTCCTGTTGTCCTTAAACACATTATATTGTTTAGAGTAACCTAAATACGATGACAAATGTGTTGGCAGAGTAGCAGAAGGTGAAGCCACTCTGCAGGAAATGAACTGCATGCATCAGTAAGGTCAGGCTGCTTCTACGAGCCTGTTAGCATCTCAAAAAAAGTAGTGAGTACATTGCCCTAGAGCATATTTGGATTTCTGAATAAGGATTTTTTTTTGTTGTTTGGTTGGGGGTTTTTGTTCAGATTTTCCTAAATAAGTAGGGTGCATATTCTCTGCATGTTAGTAAAATATGCAAATTTATTTTCAGTTATTCACATTTCTTCTTATTGTAAGCAACAGGGTGTGGCCCTGAATATTGGCTTGGGAAAGTGGAGGAGTATCCTTTCATGTAGATCTGTGCTGCTGTTCTTCTTAGGTAAAGAATGACTTCCTAGACATTTTCAGCTGTGTTAATTTGGATTCTCTTGTAGTTTAAATGTTTATGCTTCAACAACCATTAATTATCCCCTGTGCCCAAGCCCAAGTCATTTAAAAAGAATTGATTTTTATTGTCATTACTGACAGGGCAAATTACTGTTGATGTCAAAGATGTACAACTGTTCTGTGAGCTACATTTTTTGTTGCCTACTAGCAAGGCTCAACAGCAAAAAGAAACATGAACAGGAAGCCAATTTTTTTGTTTAAAGTATTGCTACTAAATAACCATAGAAGGTTTCAAATCATACAAGATGAGCACACACTCAAGATTATCACTTGCAGCTTTGAAATTGCATTTCTGTGTGAGCTGAAAATTTACAAGTGTAAATTCCTGTAATCAAAGTGCTGTGACTCTAAATTACACAGTTAATTTTCTATCTCTGTCTTTTTTTTTTAATTGTATTTTTTTTTTTTTTACATTTTTAGGCACATGTGTATGTGGGGAATGTACATGCCATGATGTGGACCCAACTGGTGACTGGGGTGATATTCATGGAGATACTTGTGAGTGTGATGAAAGAAACTGCAAAGCAGTGTATGATAGATATTCTGATGACTTCTGTTCAGGTAAGGTTTGTGTATAAAGGGGATTTAGGTGTAGTTTTATAAAAAACCTTCCAACTGGTCTGATCTTCCTCTTTCCTAGTGCTCCAATTCTCATTTTCCTATCTTAAAATATACCAAGCTTGGGGGGCAGGAGGGGGCTTTTTAATTTAAAGACATAATTCTGTATTTTTTTTTTTCATGCCATGTAACAAAATCCTGTAAATAGTAGATTATTTTAGGAAGACTCTTTTAGATTCTTCTAATACCCTTGTGTTCACTGTAACCTAATGAACTGGATAATGGTTGAAAATTTAAAATATAGGTGTATCCTTTCTTGTGAAAATTTGGAAATTCATTAGATCAGACTGTGTTTGTTATTTCATTTTGTATGGCAGAGAGATAGATGATAATCAAGAAGAAGAAATTCAAGGAAGAGTAAATATATGGGTCAATGAAAAATAGACCCCTGAGAATACAAATTGACATGAGACCAAGTAGAGCATCAATACTTGAAAAATATTAATATGTGGCCCAGCTGCACTTCTGTAGCTGTAGCCCAGACTGTACATCTTAGACACATCCATCTTCCTTTTTCTTCTACTTGGACTTAAGAGCCTTATATTCAGAACAGTTTACATCCATCCAGCCATCCATCCTTCCATCCAACCATGGTTTTGCAGTTTAGATGTTCCATGTATCAGCTAACAAAAGCTGAGATTATGAGAGAGACTTTGCAGGCAATTTCGTGTGGATACTAATAAAGATGGTAACACTAGGTGGGAGAGAAGGACTTTGTTCAGTACACAGCATGCAATTTGTACACACAGGAATTCTGCAAAAGCAAATGAATGTGATTTCAAAGGGACTTCACAGATTAGAGGTTGTCAGCTTCAATACATCCTGTATAAACCTGGTCTGGCCTAATTAATAACAGGAAGAATACAGTCACATCAAGGACAATAAAGTTGTCGTGTATTTTCCTCCTATTCCTAGAGTTAGATATGTCCCACAGAAAGATCATTGGAGTTGTCTGTAATAGAGAAAGAAAGCTGAAACCAGCATGATACATAAAATGTTCAGCTTTTTCTTTGCCTGTTTAAAAAGGAAAAAGTTTCTCAACACTTGTGGGGCTTTTTTTATGTGTTTTTTTGTTTGTTTGTTTGTTTGTTTTGGCTTGAGTTTTTTTGTTTTGTTTTTAATGACTTTAGAGGAAACTAGCTAATAAAATGGGGGGAAAAGAAGCTTTTCCAGAAACCTTCAGTTACTTAATTTACTAGTTACTGTTCAACCACTTGCAGATATTATATATTTATTTAAGGGTTTATTTAATGAATAAACTGGAATGATGTAGAGCTGTGTGCAGTCACAAAGTCATGAGAGCAGCAGGAAGATTGAGTTGGTTGTCAGTTTTTTAATGTATCACTGTGTTGCTGTCAGGGATTTTAGCACTCAGGGACTGATCAAAATATCAGCATCAGCTAAGGAATGCAAAGGTACAAATCAACAAGGTAAATGCATTCTATAGTTAATGGTGAACACAAGAGTTTCAAACCTAATTAAATTAAATCAAACCTTGTCATCTACAACTAATGCTGTGAAACTGAAAAAGTCATGCTTGAGCTCCCCTTTCCTGGACAATATTGCCTTTGCAGCTGCTGCTGCCCAGGATGGTAATGGTTGTAAGAAAGCAGAGAGTAAAAAAGTACAGACAGTTACAAAGGAGCATAGGGGAAGATATTGCCATTTGGCATTGGATTAAGGACTGGTACGTTGGTCTTTATTACACAGACATAACTGTAAATGAAGAAAACTTAGATGTGAAAGGAAGAACTCATATGGCTTGCTTGATGTGACTAAAACTCAAGTATAATTTTGTTTTTCCATCTCCTCATCAAAAATTTTAGTACTAATTATTTTTATCCATTCCCTTTCCATTATGTTTTAGAAAACCCTAATTTAGTCTTAGCTGGCCATCCAAGTATACATTCCTAAAATAGATTGTGCAAAAAAATCCATTTGCACATGAAGCAGTGTTAACAATATCTTCTAGTCTTGCTGTTTAGTCTTGTTTCAGAAATAGAAAAGATGCATAAGTTTTAATTTTGGTTTATTGTGGTAGTCAGGCAGAATCTGCAATTAAATCAAAGATTTAATAGAGGAATTGTAGTGGGACAGGTTTTTTAATTTCTTATATGAAATAAATTTTTATTGCACAAAGTGTACATACATTAGGTGTATCTGAAAAATATCCTCATTGATACTCACAATTATTTGTAAATTGATTTGGGATGAATCCAAGAGTGATTAGTTAGATTAGGGAAAATAATCCATCTCTCTTAAAACCTTCATCAAAAAGAGATGATACAAAATTTTCTTGTCTTGTTCTGTCTACCTAATAGGTAGAGACAGGGAACCACTTTGTCCTGAGTAGCATGGAGAAATTATAGGAAATCCTGTTTTTATGTAAAGAGCTTCACTGTGACTGAATGAAGTTCTATGTTTATTCAATAAAATACAAACAACAGGAATTGACAGCCCTGATGTGAGGATTTAACATCACACAAGGGCATCTCCCTCCAGAAGCTTCATATGGCTTGAGGTGACTGTAATTTCACAGTACATCATCTTGACTATTGGATGCCTTCTTTTAACACCTGAAGTGCCATTCAGAATGTTTTTGAATTATTGTCTTTCAGAAGTCTTCTTGACATTTAAAGTGATTATCTTCATTTAAAGAGATAATAGCTCTCATGACTTGACACGGAAAGAAAACATGCTTCCGTTAAGAAAATTTGTATGTTCACACATTTCATTAGTTCCTTTGCTGTGGCTTTAACAAAAAAACTACTGTATGAAAGTGCCTAATCCTCCCATAAGTATCTCTCTGGTTCAGGGATCATAAATCCAATTCACAACCTGTCAGCAGGTACACATGAAAGCAAAGGGAAGAATTATGGTATCAGAGAACGGTTTGTGTTGCAAGAAACCTTAAAAATCATCTGGTTCCAACCACTAGCAGGGACACCTTCCATTCAGGGACACCTTCCAGTAGACTGGGTTGCTCAAATCCCCATCCAGGCATCCCTTGAATATTTCCAGGGATGAGCATCCGCAGGTTCTCTAGGCAACTTGTTCCAGAGCCTCCCCATCCCCACAGTAAATAATTTCTTCCTTATAATCTAATCTAAACTCATCCTCTAAACAAGAGGAAGTCTGTAATGCTTTTCAAGGAAAACAAATAGTGAATGTAAAGAAAAGTTATTTGTGCAATGAATAAGACTTGTATTCTGGGAAGTAATCTGATCTCCTAGAATGATTGCTTCCTCCCATTTTCTTCTTGTGAACTAATAAAC
Organism: Geospiza fortis; assembly: GCF_000277835.1. Lineage (NCBI taxonomy): Eukaryota > Metazoa > Chordata > Aves > Passeriformes > Thraupidae > Geospiza > Geospiza fortis. The sequence continues at coordinate 3,665,639 of NW_005054363.1, forward strand.
AAATATGTTTCATAAATTGGTACTAAAGTGCAAGTATGGTTAAAAAGAGATATAAAATCTCTGTTACTATGGTTTTCAAGAAGAACACGGATAGAAAAATGGACATTGGAGCAATGATGACTGTGTGAAAATTGTGAGAGATCTAAACTGCTGTCTGAGCTCATGAAAATAGATACTTGATTTTATGGCAAGGAATATTGTTTTGCTGATTCTCAGGCTTTTCTTAGGAACATTTTGCATTGCCAGAATCTCAATGCTTTTTGCAAAGAGCATAAAGAGAGAGAAGGACAATTATCTTTTTTTTTTTTTTAATTTTTCTTGATAAAAGCTCAAGAAAAATTGCATATGTTTGCTTTTATATAAAGGAAATATATGTGCAGGCAATAATCCCAGACATGCCGTAAGATACCAAAAAACACATCTAATTGTCCTACTGGAATGAGAAGTGGTTATGCCCAATATTTCAAAATTTTATTGTTTGTATATCACTGTTTAGTAGAAGACACTGTTTTGAGGCTTGGAGTTGATGAGACAATGCTTGTCTCTAGTGGATCATGTTGATTGCAAGTAGATAAAGGATGGTATTGATATATTTCTTAGAGAATATGCTGCAACCATGGTAGAAAAAGAACATAAAAATAAATTAAATATTGCCTTGTGACATTCCACATTTCTAAATGGTGGTAAAATGTGTATTTTTAATCTCTGTTCCACCCTTCTGCATTGGATCATGTGCTAAGTGGCTAAACATCCCTTAAGGAAAAAAGCAGAAAGGGGAATATGGCTCAAATGGAATGGTAGACAGTGCTATTTTCAGACACAAAAGTAGATATAATGGATTGGTTGTATTTTTTGCCAGTCTCATTACTGAATGAAGCCCCAACTTTGATAAAGTTCATCCAATTAAGAGTTTTTTATATCTCATCAGAATGGAGGTTAATCTTGAATTGTATTCATTATAAAGGTCATGGACAGTGTAATTGTGGAAGATGTGACTGTAAAGAAGGATGGACTGGGAAAAAGTGTGAACATCCACATTCGTGTCCAATCTCAGTTGAAGAAAGTGCTAAGAAATGCCAAGGAAATTCCAATTTACCTTGCTCTGGAAGAGGTAAGCACATTTCTGGAAGAATTTTCATGCCCTTTAAATGTACTTTCATTAAAAGAATTTTTATAGATGCCCAGCATTACTAGTAATGAAAAATATGTACCTTCTTGGCTTTACTGTGCATGAATCACACCTGTATAACCTGTGATTTAGGAGGAGGGAGGAGAAGAATACAGAGGTCACATATTTTTCCTGCTTTGTGTTTTATTTTACATGTCTTAACATTTATTTTGGAGGTTTTTAAGGATGCTTTGAAAATTGCTGTAGTTAAGTCTTTACTATAGATAGATTAAAAATATGGATTTAGTCTGCACATTTTTTGACAAAAGCAGCATGAGATTTTCAGCCTGTGTAAAATGTTGTGGCACCATTTTGGTAAAGACTGTTTGGATTTACTCTGACTATGAAACTGCCCATTAAGTGCAGGACTGACTTCATAGGGTACAAATGGCAAAAAATCTATAAAATGCAGCTGAGCTTCAGCACAGTTTGCTAGTTGGCCATTGGCTTTTCATTTGAAAGCATTTTTTTGTGACACTGTAGCCTTTGCAAGAGCTTTGACTAAAAATATATACTTAGTCATGCACGCACTTAAAAGATATATTGCAAGCAATTTTTCTCAGAAGGAAGAGGACCTGCGAATTTTCCTCTGTCACTGTGTGAAATGTGGTTTTCTGCAGAGAAGAGAGAAAAGTAAATACAAGACAGAATATTTCCAGAACTGGTAATTGAAGTTGCTATGAATTCTGCCCATTTAAATATTTTCTGTGAAAGGCCTAAAGCTTCTCTTGAATTACTGCATTTGACCCTTGATGTCAGTTCATTTGTTATTTATTCTTTCACTAATACTATCTAACATAGTCAAAAATTGTAGGCTGTCCACCCAAGTTATCTCTGTGATAATTGTACTATTTTTCCCCTGTAATTGTATAGCAGCTCATTTACTTCCTAAATGTAGTATTAGGAGTACCTTAAAAGAACTATGTATTAACAGACAGTTGCTTGCTCTTTTCTTAACTAAGCTGCAGTTTTCCAGTTAATTGTCTCTCTCTTTCCTGCTAAAATTTTGCAACAGAGTTTTTTTGCTACAAGTTAGTTGGAGAATGGGCATCTGTAGAGAATTAACTGCATTTTATTTTTCACGTTTGCAAGAGTGATAACTAAAAGAAAGGAGCGTTAACTTTTGATTTAATTTTTTATTTTTTTAATACTGGATCATTTTTTTTCTTGTCCTTATGGATGTTGAATGTCTCTTCTTTCAGCTGCTTCACTAAAAGTTGTGCATCTTGAGAGCTTGGAGTTAGTTCTATGATTTAATTGCATTATCCTCTATGAAGACAGAGGAAGAATAAAAATAATAAAAACAAGTTTAATTTGAATAAATATATAGTATTGAATTTTTAAAATTAAGTTTAATAAGAAGAGTAAATGTAATGATTTTGACATTAATAACCGTAATTCTACCCTTTTGGCCTTCTGAATAAACACCTAATGATGTTGGCAGCATTCTGCTGTTGAGATCCTGGCAGTGAAATAGGTAATTTTCAGGTGAAATAGTTTGACTGAGTACCTGTTGGTCAAAATTTTCAAAAGCAGTATCTATGGAAACAAAAGACTTAATTGATAGTGGCTTTCAATGAACTTAGACTTCCAAACAAGAAGAGATCGCTGAGGTGTTCAAGGAGTGCAAAAGGTGCATATGTGGATGTAGGACATAATATGATAGCTGCTGTATTGAAGGAACAAGAGCTTCTGCAATTCCAGGCTTGAAAATAAATTCCCCATGAAAACTTCCATTTAAAAATGGAAAGCAGTATCTTGTTTTAGTTCTACGAACAATTTTAAGACATTGGGAAGATATTTTAGTCTACTCATCTTGGTTTTGCTAGACAGTGTATTTTTTTTTTACCCTGGACTCCTTCAATTTCCCCTTTTTCCATGATACTTTGAATAAAAAGAAAAGTGTAAGAAAATTTCTGAACTGCTAAAGTAGAGGTTAGTTCCTATGAAAAATTGTCATTGGACTTGCATAGTTAAATTTGGTGTCATTTGGAAATCCCACTACTTGTCATGGGAAGAAGTGTGATACAAGCACATGAATCAAAATAAGGTTTTCCAATCAAACACAATTGATTTCAAGTCTTCAGGAGTGGGAAAAGCCATAGAATTTTAAAAACATCCCCAATTTTTCTGATGTCCTTAGAGAGGATTGTATGATGAGGAGAGTCTGAAAAGGAAAAGGAGATTTTGTCTTTTCCATTTGAAAATGATGGTACAATAACTGTTATCCTTGCTCAGGTCAATAATCCACTGTGCTGCCAAAGATGTTGAGTACTTAATGTCCTTATTTAGTGGGATTTTTTGGTAAGGCAGTTCCTGTATGGAATAGAATACACAACAGAATTCTCAGAGATGCAGGTGCATGACTTTATGATTTTGCCATGTATTGTTTCCTTAAAGAATGTTTTCTGTGCATCTGTACCTTTTGTTTTTAGATTTGGATACTTTTGTTGTTTATAGCAATGGGAACAAAGAGAATTGGCGCATCCCAGCCAGATTTTGAGAATCCCATATTCCCTTGACTATCAGTCATGTAATCTCAGCAAGACAAAAAAAGGTATAGAAAAGAAAGAACAGGGAAAGAAAATGGGGTTTTGTAACCTTTAATGCATCAGGTGTATATAAAATTGTATTAAAAATTATAGACAATTGAAAAGAGGTTAGGAGGAACACAATTAGGTAATGTCTCTCTATAAAATGTTATAAATTGTGATTTCTCAGCCTATATTTTGCTGTTCTGAGGGTAGATGAAACAGTGACCTTTGTTTTCAGACTGTAATTCCCTTCCTGATTTTCCCCACTCACAAGAATAGCAAGCTGTTTCATGGGTGCTGCTTAGCATGTGGGGATATCAGAGAGACTGCCAGAAAAGTATTACATTGTAGTCTTATATTTCTTAGCTGCTCCAGTGGGTGAAGGAGAGAGAAGGCTTCTGTTGACATACTGAGTAGCAAAGGAAAATGTGAACATGCTGAAATGGTGTTATAAAGGCAGAAAAATTATAAATTCTATTACATCAATCAGGTTGTCTGTACCATATACAAGGTGAGAGAAGATTACAAGAAAATTTTGGGAATAAAAACATATTAAGTACTTTCCAAAAATCATCATCATTCATATAAAGTGAAGAATTCCTTCTATACTCATATTCCCAAGAGTGTTGCTTTTTTTTTTTTTAACTTGCTCTGTGACTTTTAGCGTAGATGTAAAACTTTCACTTTTTTCACAGTGAAAATCTGTTACTTTTAAGAATACACTCTACATCAAGACCAGTGTCAGACATAAAGGAAAAGACATACCAAAAAATCATTATGGTTTGAAATAAAGAGGTACTATATTGTTGTCAGGATTAAGGGAAAAGACAAACCACTTTTCTCTTTAAAATGCACATCACTCACTTGAGTTTTCCCTTCAGGTACAAAGCAGATTTAAAAATAGTTTTAATAAAAAAGCCTTTAGGAAGGGAATTGAAAATAAAAAGAGTAGGTTTTGAGAATAATAGATGAGAGGGGTTTTTTTAAAAAAATAATCTTGTTTTCCTCACTTACCCTGGTGACTGCAGCTATTCCATGGCAAATTTACAAAGCCAGATAACTGAAAAATATTCTTATGGTATTTTATCATTTAAATATCTTTTCTAAAATTGCTTTTATTTATTTGTCACATGGAGAAAATGAAACTAATTCTTTATTGGTGCAGTTCCTCCTTACACTTATGCTCTAGCATGGGCTAACTGAAAAATGAAGGGATTTTTTGATTCTTTACATAAAAGATTTCTGTTGTTTTTGAAAAGGCCTCTAAGCCCCATTTTCAAAATACTAAATTATTAGTTCAAAAATTGTGTGTCATTTGAAAGTTTACCAACAGCAATAACTTTGCCCTTTTTTCCTCTATTTAAAATTATTAGATTTTGATTAACTTAGTGGAAGAGCAACAGTGTTCAATGCATTCTTAAAGATTCCTTGTGGTGAGCTAAGACAGTGACTCAACCCCTTGTGTTCTGTAATGCTATTGCCAGTCTGGCCAGATACTAGCTCCTGAGGTTTGAAAGCAAAGGTCAGTGATGACTCCACAGAGCAGAGCCATTGGCCAGTGCTTGCTGCAAAGAATTAATCCTTTTCTGGAGCATCTTGTGTGTCTTTTTGTATGATACGCAGTATGTGCTGCTCTCAAACATCTCATTGCATACAAATTGTTGTATCAACTGCTGTAGATTCCAGCTGATACAAAATGGAGAGCATACAGAGAAGAAAAGAGAAACACACATGAGATAATTGTATCTGTGTAGTGATGAGAGTGGATGGAACCTAGATAAAAATAATGTGCTAAATAGCTGCCTAAAACCAGGTATGACTACACAACTATCTCCTGACCTTTGTGAAGTCTTACATGACTCATGGAAAATATGACATAAAATACTAAACTTGTAAATAATTTTGGGTTGGATCATTAACTACTATAGTTTCATATAAGCCTTTGAATGACATCATTCAATATATGTCCAAGATTATTAAATCTATACAATCTATAGCGTGGTAATCCTGATCTTTCATCTCTACAACAGGTAAGTCCCTACAGCTGGGTATGATGCCTTAAAAGGGTAGAAAGGCTGCTGGTGGCATGTGTCACATCATAGAAACTAGTTCTGCTCTATTACCACTGGAACCTCATTGAGTATAGTTCTGTAATGTTACAGTTCTGGTTCTTTTGTTCTAAGTGCACTTATTAGTTAAGGACTTTGGGGTCTCCTTCTAGTATGACATTGCCACAATTGATAAACAAAAGAAATTTCCTGTTTCTATTAGACACTTACAGAAAAACGTTGCTTCTGAAGCTTATGGCTTATTGACTCAGTAAGGAGAGATGATAGTGGAAGTTGCTATTTGAATAATTCACTGTACTTTCTACATGACAGGATGGGGTCAGAGCAGAAAAGTGTAAACAATCCTAAGGTAAAATCTAGGTTACTACCCCTGCTACTAGCTCTTTACTGCAGCTCCTTATTATGCAAATTGTGCTGTTTAATTGAAGTGTAAATTACTCTAATGTACATCATCTCTGAATTTGGCATGCTGTTTCCATTCATTTTGCATGACCCCTGCATTCTGAAGGAGGTCTTAATTAAAGCACTATAGTCGACAGCCTGGCAGCAAGTAGCATTATTAGCTGGAGTAACAAGAACAGAACACAAATTTAAGTCATGTGTCACATCTCTAGCTTTCATCTCATCAACTTTGAGATCAAGCTCTTCTGCTCTCTTCTGCTGATCTGTGTGCTTCAAGCAGAGAGGCACTCTTGCTGTGCTATTACTTTAATGCTGAATGAGCTGGTGTAACAGCATTTGTTATACAATTTGGAATACTCTTATATGCTGGACTGGCACTTTGCACTCCACTTGTTGTCTGTTGAAGTCTAAGGAAAAAATAGAAATAAATAGTTGCATCCCACTCCTTTTAAATTTGTGTATCAATTGTTTAGATCACTGATTTTAAACAGCTTCTCTGATTCAGGCTCTGTTTGAGCCTTTCTCTCTAAACTGAAGCAGGATCTTTTGGAAGCTGTCTTTGTTAGGAAAGCTTCCAAATTTTAAATTTAAATTTTTTTCTGTTTTTTTTTTTTTTTTTTAAATCAGAAAGTGCTCAGGAGCTTATCACTTCAGTTTTTCTCTGTAGAGAAAGGTACTTATTTGTGATCTACCTATAGCACTCCTTGCTGTTGTTTTTACCTTATGCTGTTGTATGTTTGGGAGGCATCAAGTAGGGACAGAGGAACTAAAGGAAAAACATTTAATTATTTTGGTGAACCCCTACTGGCAGTGCTTATAATTCAGTAGTAAAAAAATGATTCATAAAGTACTTTTTATCTGCATGCATAAGTGCTTTCTTAATCTGTTCCAGAAGAAGCAGGGTGTGTTGGAAGATGTCTGTTTCTGAGATGCAGGTGCTGTTACAAGAGTGTGGTAATTCTGTAATAGAATTTTTTACTGTTCTGAATTTTCTCACTTGTTTTCAAGGTGAGAATTTTGAGAAGCAATAAAGAATTGAGTAAAAATAACTTATCTGGTTTAGGATAATACTTAGGAATAAAGGCTGTGGGATAAAAGCCCAGTATAAGAAAGGAATCTTTAAGCCGTGGCATCATTGGCTGGTAGAGTGACAACCACAATGCCACCTCACCAAGATTAATTTACTATGCTCTTTTTCAATACAGCATGTTTTCATTAAAATATATTTCATTTTATTCTCACCAGTAAATAAGGCAGTAAAGGACAAAAAAAAATTCTGATGTTTAAATGAATATGCAAGAGGCCAGATCAATTATTTACATATGATAGATCTGATTATTCATCTGTGATCTATTAATATGTAATTACTTATTATGAGTGTGGTAGGTGTCTGCTATAGACCACCTGATCAAGAAAGGGTGTAAAAGAAGCTCTGCAGTCTTAGAGCTGGAGGAAGCCTCAAGGTTGGAGGCCTTGCTAATCACAGCCAGTTTCTGTGGGTTTTTTCCAACAACCCTTATGCCTATTGGAGTGTGCTTGGAAGCACTTGTTTATGTAAGATTAATCTGAAGGGTAAGAATGGTTAGGGTACAAATGGCAAAAATCTATAAAATTAACTGACTTTACTGCTCAAGCATTTTTCTGATGGCTGTAAGCGCTGACCACGTGAAAGATACCTCTTATTTTCTCAGTCAGTGCCTCTGGAATGCCACCACCTCTGGACGCTTTGCAAACTTCCTTTTGCATGTCATGTCTTCCTCATTCTTGTTCTCTTGATCATAATTCTTTCTTCAGCAAGGACCTCTTTCATCTGTGAAAGACCTTGAAGGCCAGGACTGCCTTTCTGACAGCTAGCTATCTTCTGTACATAGTGTCTTCCATATCCCAGTCTTGATTCATTTTCTTTACCTTTATCTCCACATTTCAATTGGTGTGACTCTTGTTTGCTGCTCTAAAAGTCATTATTCAGTAATTGTTAGTGTATCTTTGACATAGTTGGCCTTTTTTTCAGGCACCCCTGTTTTTTTCAAATTGTTTGAACTTGATTTCTTTAGCAGAGCAGGGAACATAATACAGAATGCAAACTGAGGGAGAAAATGATATTCACCCATTTATTTAATTATATTTACCTATTTTTTTAATATAGTTTAAAAGTCTTGATATTGAAGTTGTTATCCAGAAAAACAGTGTGTGAGAAATAATAGTTTATAATATATAAATAATAATACTGTGTGTGAATTTGGGTTAAATTTTTAATGCTTGTTCTATTTGTATTCTAGTGAGATTTATAAATGTAGATGATGACTATATTTTAGAAGAATTCACCTATATATTAATATATATTTACCTATATACTAATATTTGTAGTAGATCTCTGTCTTAAATTAGCAAGCCAAATTATGCTGTTTACAACTGAAGGATCATGGTTAGGATTAAAAATGTTCAGAAATAAGTGGATTCTTGTAAGTGCTACACTCTGCTACAGCCTGGCAATTTTAGAATGTTTTCCAGTAGTGGATTGCTGTAATTATCATAATTGCTATTACCTAATCAAAGACTGGACTGACACTCATTTATGCTAGACTTCCTCTAAATCTACGTTCTGGTCTGTCTCTTTCATTTGATTAGATAGTGAGCTGCAGATAGACCCACAACACATCAAGGCCTCTGATGGATGGTATGTGCTTGTAAGAGCCTAGAAAACAAATATATTGTTGTCAGTGCTGGACAGAGAAACTGTATGCTCTTAAGCACTAAATCCTGACAGTCAGAGATTTGAAGTTTCTTTTGTTTCTGCTGAAGGATGCCTAGCATACATGAAATACATTTGCTTTTTATATAATAAACTGATTTTAAGGAGGTAGAATGTAAGCTATGCATTCCAGTCAGTGAAGATATAACCGATTAAAATTACTAATAATTTTTAAGGTAGCTTAGATTTTTGCTGCTCCAAATTGTCATCCTATTTTGGTTCACTTTAGAAAGAGATGCCTGACCAGAAGTCAGGATTTACGAACGTCTTGAGTACTTCCAGACGTATGGGAATAATTCACACTGACGAAAAAATTATTCATTGCAATGTGCAAGGGTAATTTTAAGAATGAATGCTTTTGCAATGCATACAACATGAGACATAGATGCGAGTTCATTTTGCATTTGTGCAAGTGACATAGCTATTTAAAATGGAAGTACCTTTAAGTACCTTCTCTCATGACTTTGGTATATCAAGTATTCTTAGTTAAATCACAGTAAGAGGAGATATTCCAAAAGAATCTCTGCTGGAAAAAAGAAGCAATTGAAATGTGTGCGTGTGTTTATGTAAGAGTTGATTAGATTTCACAGCTTGCTCACTAGAACAAATATCTCCCATAAAGTCATGAAGTTGTACGATGCAGCAAAAACTGAGATTGTCTCTGTTGTCCAAAATATTTACTCATCACCATAAGAAATGTATGTATATTGAAATATTAGTGCATGAGTCAACTTGCATTTGGAAATGCACTTGTATGTGCACAACAAAGTCAAGTCACCATGGTAAATAGATGCTAGCTATTGTAAACACAGAAGAATGTTCTGGGTGAGGTTCATCTTAAATTTAACTAGACATAAAAATATGATACTTCAGCCTTTGGTTTGGTGGAATGATTGCATTTCTAAATCAGAAATGATTTGTCCATTTCTTCTATATTTCTGTGTTACTATAAGGTGAATTGTCATGATTCATAATTTATCCTACTGTCCTTAAAAGAATTACTATCAGGCTAACCTTTAGATGCCTGCATTTGGGTTCTATGGATCAAAGCAATTTACCAAATTATTTACCCCAAATGTAATGTCTTACTGCAGTATAAATAAAGGTAATAGAAGTCTGCTGGAGCAAGGAACCTCTGCTGTTGACATGCAGACAAAAGTCCTTTTCCTGAATACTTGTCATTTTAGTGTTTTGAGCTGCCTTGGCAGTGACATCTTTACTACTAAGTTAAATAGTTCTGTGGATCGCCGCAAGGCACTGAAACATGCTTGTCTAAAGCTGGATTGATAGAACAGCCACTGGGCCACTTTTGCCCTGTGCTAGCTGGGATTCTCTCCAAATAATTCCTGATGGCAGCTCAGGAATTGGTGTGGGCTAGTGACTGGTCCCAGCAGGCAGTCTGGATGAGGCTGCCTTCATGGAAGATGCTTTGATAGTACAGATGCCATTTCTTCCATGCCAGTTGGCCTCAGTGCCAGGGAGCTGTCCCAGCCCCATTTAATTCACGAGTAAAGAGACATCTGTCAAATACTGTGGTTATTCTCATGAAGATTGAATTTCTTTCTGCATTGGGGTTGGTGTGTTAGCTAGGAGGCCTTCAGGAAAAGATGAGAGAGGAGTTTCCAGTACACAATGTCAAGGACCCACCACTTACTCTGAACCTGTTACTTGCTCTGTGCCTTCTTCAAGGCTGCAATGTGTATAAAGTAAATGGATCAATTCTGAACCAAAATTGTTTTTTGTGTAGTGTGATAGGTGATTAATAGGTTCCTAGGCTGATTGAGTAATTTGATTTCTGCCTTTGTGCTTATGAAAATTTTTACTTAAAATACCTGAAAGAGCCTGAAAATTCAAATAAAACCAATTTCTACACTGAAAACTGTTAAGAATTACAGATATTCAGATTGTTGGTGAATACCATGTTGTGTTTTTCTAGGATCTGCTTTTTGGAAAGGAAGTCTGGATTTGATAGAATAATTTTGGAGGTCCAACATTCTGTGGGAAAAATGAAATACCACCCTTTTTCTTAACTAGATTTAAACCTGGCCAGGTTCTAACCTAATCAGTGCTTACTTGCTTATCTGTTTCATAATTTCTTTTTTGAGGAGTTTTCTATTTTTCTGCAGGTATTTTGCTGTGTTTTACTTATGTTACAAAATGAGTTATTCCACTTTCATGGTAACTACACATCAGTAGGGTATTTGAAGCACATAGGGACAAAGATTAAAAATTTCTTCATATTCTATTTGGAAGAAAGGTAATAAAAAGCTAAGCCAACTTTATTTTTCTGGTAGTCAAAAATAGACTCGCATGTTTATATCAATAGTTATGTTCTGCTTTATTAAATTCCAAAGTGCTGTTTGGCAACTTTGCATGAAGCACTGACTGGTACATTAGAGATACAGGTACTTCTAAGAGTCAGAACACTATAAAGCTAATTTATTAAGTAATTTGATCTCATTTTCAAAGTATTTAGGGTTTCCTATTAAGAAAAAAAGTCCATATTTCTTTCAACAAACTTTTAGAAGTTAATACATTTAGCAAATGCTGAATTCAAATCAACTGACTTTGATATTTAAGCTCAACTTCTACTGTATTACTTTCAGAGATTGCTTCTTTGGTGTGAGCATACATAGTGATCAATATATGATTTATGAGGAAAAAAACCCAGTATCTTGCAAAAGCATCTTTTTTTCTGATAAAATAAAAAAGTAAATGTTGTAAGTTGCTGTTAAGTGAAAATGTCTGTAAAAAGATGTTCTTTAGAGTTTTGAAAGTCCATCAAATACCTATTTATAAAACTGAGCAACATGTTCTTGTGGAAAGTGCTTTAATGTATTTTGTTCCCTATGATTTTACAAGCATTTGTATCCTTGCTTTGTACGGAAAAACTGAAATGAGAGCATAAGCCCCCTGAGAGAGAGATCTGGAATTGTTTCCCTACTTTTACACACTTTTAGAGATATTTGTGTATTGTGAGATCTGAGTAGAGACTGGACTAAATATTTTAAATGGAAGCAAGGAACATGGAGAGAAGTGCAGCTGGGAGAAATATTGGCTTTTGATCTCTCATTGAGAGTTATTGCAGTTATTAGTGAATAGTTGGAAGTATTGTTAAAAAATAAAAGCCTAAATACCTTTAAAATATTTGTGGGATATAAATCTAAATATTTATATGAAATCTTGGGCAATAATGCTATAGTAAGCTTGTTTTCTGCAATTTATGTTTGGAGAAAACTTGTGCAAAGTTCAGAGACAGTTCGAAGTCAGGAAAAGTCAGGCTGAAAGCTAATCTCCATACTGAGAAATTGCTAACAAAAGTTCTTCCCAGTCAAAATCTTTGTCCCAGAATTTGTGGTTCTCTTTCTGAGCCAGGGTTTCACAAGAAAGAACTAGAAATTGCTGTAATACATTATGCCATTTTGTTTCCTGAATGCCACTAATGCACTTCTTTTACAGCAACTGCTGAAGTTTTTCTAGTAGGCCTGTGGGTTCAGATGCTCTGCCCTTTCCTTGCCACCTTCATTTGTCGAGTGCTCAGAATACTTTCAGGAGACAGCTTTGTCAGTTCTGTTAGAAAAATTATTTTATGGCATACTTGAAGTCAGATATTTGTCCATGTCTTTGTTCTTTTTAGTTTGTTATCTTAATCACACTTTATAAAGCCAATAAAGGAAGACATGACCCAAAAAATAAGTGCTTCTGATTAAATCATACTTTCAGTAAAATTTACTGTTACCTCAGCTCTCCAGCTCTAAAATTTAAAGCATAGTATTGGGTAAAACCAAGCAAAACAACTTTCTTACATTACACAGCTTTTCAGAGCAACAGATAAATACCAGATTCAAGAAGCTGCTGTTTCATAGACATAATAATCTTTGCTGAATTTGGTCCCTCTGAGACATAGAAGTAGAGAGGGATGGGAAAATCAGATAATAACCATTACTGGTGTTATCTGAACCTTTGGATTTTTTAGTTGTTTTGGATTTTTTTGTTTGCCTGCTTGCTGGTTTGTGGATTTTTCCCCCCTCATGGGTCATAGTTGTTGCTTTAGAGTATCTGAAAACATGCTGCTTCTAATTATTTATAAAGTGCAATGTGTGCACCTTTCTTTCTCATAGGTACTAAAATAAGTAATTAGTATCTACTTTACTTACTATAAATTAGTCATTGCCTAATTACATGTTTCAAAATGACAGCATTTTAACAATGAATGTTTTTGAAAATTTGTAGGACAGAGTATTGAATGTGAAACTACATGTCTTTTGGGGTCCCTTCATCAGTTTACTCAAGAATCTTTTAAAAGTATTTTCTGCCTCATTGATGCAGACCACCATAGGAACATGGTGTGTCTGGAGTTTATTTATTAATAACAACCCCTTGATTGCTGTACACGTCTTTCTGCTCATTGTGAGAGGTGTCCATTTAGTAACTATGCCAGTGCTGTGTATGTTTATAAGGCTGTGGAACCACACTCGCAAAAACATCCATCCTTCTGAGTGGATTGTGAACCTAGTCTGTTATTCCCGCTGGGGACTTGTTTCCAAACATGAGGCAATGATTAAGAATAGGGATTGAAGAGGAACCTGGAACATAACACCTTCCTTCCAATTTAGAGATTTATTTTTAAAGAAATGACCTTAGGACTTGTTTGCAATGTGTGAAAGTGACAACCTTACCCCACCTAGCAACTCATAAACAGTGCTACTTATTGTTATTGCCAGTAGATGGCATTCTTTATATTAACTAAATAACTAATAGTTTCAAAGTTTTTTTGCCAGTTTTTTTGGGGGGGGAGAAGGAGAGTGGATGATAGACATTTGCTTTTCATGGTATTCATGGAAATCGTACATGCCTGCTATTTTGAAATGTCTGTCAGAATTTCTTACTTTAATTCAGCAAAGCAATCTTACTGGCTTTTGTTTCTTTTCCAAAATGAAAGTAATTATGGAATAATGTAATGATGCAATTAACTCAGTAATTTTTACTTTTATTTTGGGTGAGGAAGAGGAAACGGTTTTTCTTTTCCTCTTTTGGTAGATAGAATATATAATTGGAGAGCTAAGTGTTAAATATTATTGCTACTTTCATCCTAGAAAACTCCTTTAAAGAATTTTTTTCTCCCCTATTACTTACTGTCTGCAGCACCTACAGACACAACCATTTCTTCTGTAGTAGATCTCTGGCAGAAGAGGCGATAACTCAGTGACCCAAGACCGGGTGTAGTGTATAGCTTTTCAAATGTTTGGTGGCTTTTTTATTCCCTGTTTCAATGCTTAACCCAAAGCCCAGTAAAATTAACAAGGAGATGTACACTAGCATAAGAAATTTTGTGAAATTCTGTTTCAATGCATACTGAAATAAGAGGGCTGCTCTCAAAGAAAGGTATGTTGATGGAATCTAACCAGAAGATTTTTCATGCATTAATCGTATTGGAATCCATGACCTTTGCAATGAAAAATGAACAACTGAAGTGTAGAAGATATTTCAAGATCCATTAAAATTCAAAATGTATTGCATATTCCAGTGCATAATCCCAATATTGATCATTGTGGCTTTTGCATGTGCTGAATGTTTATTTCACAGGCACCAACGATAGATAGGAGCCATATGTCCCTGAAGGTGTGTGGACTAAAACTGTAATTTTCCCAGCTGGAATACTGGAATAGAGTACACTTGGTTCAGTTTGCTATCACATGTGGACACATTCCATCACATTATGCCTGTAAAATTGATCCATACCCAGATGTGAGCTCAAGGTGAGTGTGAGCAGCAGCCTCTCATATTCTGGGCAAATGAGACTTCTCTGGCTGGAGGAGGGACTGCCAAATGCAGAACACTTTCCAGCTACCCACTATTAGTGACAATGAATATGTATCTGGTGAAATAATGAATTCATACCAGAGATTGCTCACTTTCTAAACCTAGCCTTTGCAGTGACCTTCAGCCTTTAATAAAGTACAGCTGTGTCAAACTAAAGAATTAAGTTGGAAGACCTTCTGTGTCACCAGGTCAATTGACCTGGACAGACTTAGACTCTCTAACTTAGAAGAAAAAAATTAGACTTTTACCTAAATGCACATTTGTGCTTACTGGAAGAAAAATCTGTTATTCCCAGGACTATCAGAAGCTCTGTGGGTTGTGACCTGCTTGCGGTGGTGATTCTTGTCACGACCCTGTAGTTAGAGGACCAAGTTGAGACTCAGGAAAGGTATTTGAACTGTGTTTAAGATTATGGGCTGTGACGGTGGTCACAAGGGTTTCAGGGTGAAGGAAGAGACGAGATGGGCTCCATGATCAGAAGGCTTGATTTATTAAGTTATGATATGTACATCTATTATAACTATACTAAAAAGAAAAAGAAGAGGAGTTTCCAGAAGCTGCTAGCTACAATAGAAAGTAAAGAATGAATAACAAACCAGCTCTCTCAGACTGTGTCCGAGAGATCTCAGTTCTGGATTAGTCACCAACCCCAAAGATCCAAACTGGGCCAATCCAGGCAGACCTGTTACATTCCACAGCAGCAGATAACCTATTGTTTATGTCTGGTTGCTGAACTTCTCAGCTTCAGCAGGAAAATCCTAAGAGAGGATTTTTCATAAAAGAAATGTCTGTGACAATGGGCAAAATGCCCATGGAAAGAATACTTAGGTGTATCAGTAATGCTCTGCTACCCAAAGGTTATTCCATTTACTCAGTCTTCGTTGGAAATGGCCTTCAGAAACTGTGCTTTCTTAGAGAAAATACTACCTCAATACATTAGGAATCACATTAATTTTATGTAGAGAAATAAGGTATTTATCCCCCACTGCACAAAGGTTCAGATTTTTATACAGAGCATGCTCTGAAGCATAAGTGAAGAGTAGCTCAAAATGTCTTCCACACTTTAAAGTTTCATATAAGCTTTGAATGAACTCTGAAGATAAAGGGATTTAATATAAACCAGAAATACTACAAATAAATGCAGACATTTCTAGGAATGTAATGACTTATTAGAATTCTGTTTTCTGCTTATCTGTTGAATTAGAGGTGCCATTTAATATTTGTGAACTAAAATTTATTTAATATCCTAAACCATGCCTTTGCCAAAAAGCACAGACTACTAAGCCACTTCATCATGATTGGATTGATATTTAATTTGAGTTAGCATGCAAATGTTATGAATTCTGAATCTTTTTATTCAAGTTTTTACCTCTAGTATCATTTTTTGAGCTTGTGCCCAGATGAATGAGTAATAGTTGTGTTTTAATAGTTTCAGTATGTTTTAATACTTAAAAACTGTTACCATAAGCAAGAAATATGCTGTTCTTTCCCCCTCTTCTTCTGAATGTAGAATGAAAGGGATATCTAATCTGAACAATCAGAACTTTGTTTTGTATTAGCTATCTTCTTGTTTCACACCACACATTCCAAGATTTTTTGATACCTCTGGGTGACCTTAGCTGATCCCTTAGCAATTGGAATGTGATGCATCATTGATTATCATATAATACGACACCTGCAAGATGTAATCAACTTAGAGGCCTCTTGGTCATGTATATATGAAGCTGTCAGTTTGTTTATTGGTTTTCTACACTGACTAGTCCTAGGTGACTGATTTTTGACTAGAGATATCACCATGATCTTATGGTCAAGAAAATATTTGTCTGGGTTTTGTAAGGATACAGAGGAATAGCAATTGAATAATAAACATATAATCATAACTTTATAATAATTTTCAGTAATTTACACAGCAAAAATGATAATGGTGAATAGAGGTAAATTGTAAGAAGTGTAAATATGGCTCTATCATTTCCTAAGCCATGAGGGTTCTTTGGTGGCAATGTCCACAAAGAAAGATGCAGGGGAAAAAAAAAAGCTCAAAAAGACAGAAGGAAGGGCATTACAAATATAAATACAAATGTATTAACTAATAATAACACATGTTTTACAGAGGTCTGAAATTAAGTGTTAAGTGTTATGATGAACAGTTGCACGTAAATAAAAGCAAGTTGTGCAAAAATCTGTCACCTGTAGAATAATCTTACACACCAAACTTCAGACATTAATTACTCTTGGGTCATCCTAGTGAATATATTTACAGTAGGTCACATGAATTTCAGAGTAAACCTCTCATTCCATTCATGATGTTGAGCACTGTCAAGCTTAGGAGTGTCTTGCAGGGATCTTCAGTCTTCTGGGCAGGGAATTGAACATCAGTAAACATGCAAGTTGTATCAGTTTCTATTGAGATCAGATAGATAATTTATCAGATAACAAACTTTCAAGGATGATCTAATAAGCAGGTACCCTGTAGAAAGAAAAGTGATCTACAAGGATTCGTTCTCCTGTTCAGCAGTTTTTCTTTCTTCTATGCTTAACTTGTGACTACTTAAGGCTATTCTCATTACAGCAAACAGTTATGACATTTGACATGGTGTGTTTGGGTTGGCTAGATCTAGCTGCAAAGCAAATAGGACATGCAGACATAGCCAGTGGTAAGTAATATCTTAAATGAGATCTGAGGCTCCTTTAGGTGTGAACGATAACTCACACTAAGTGACTAAATGACCTTATAAATAGTGCCCACTGATGTGGAATTGCATAAATGGACTGTCATTTTGTCATATAGCATGTATCTGTATTTCTGAAGAGCTTTTTCTGAGATGCTAAATATGGTTCTTTCTCAATGGGAATGACTCATTTAATCACAAATTTGATATTGTGACATTTTTGGGTATTATTCCATCTTGTCCATCTAGCTTGGTGTTAAAAGTCTTCAGAGTGTTACACATTGAACTGAATCAGCAAGGTGACATAATCTCGTCTCGATTAATTCAAAAGGATTGTCAAGCAATAGATCATTTAGATAATGGAGTGCTGTAATGATTTATGCTACTTAAAATCCTGTAAAATAGAAATTTCTTTCCTCAGCGATGGGTGACTTCTTGACAGCTATATTTTATGAGCTAGAAAAAGGCTATATCACCTCCAATACAGCAGGTTCTCTTTGGGCATTAACATGCCTAGATTTCCAATGCTGGAGCATTTAGTCATAGTTAGGGTGAATGACTGTAGGTGTCATAATTTCAAATGTAAATCTTAATTTTCATTTATCTTGCTTGTGACTCTGTAAGAATTCATATCTGTGAACAAATGAGTGGAATTTACTTACGCAGACATTCACAGAAGCTCAATATTGCTGCCCTTATATTACTTTAAATTTAGGGCAAAGCTTGGCTCAGAAAACCAACATAATGTTTCAGTTTTCTTCCAGAGGCAAGTAAATAAACCAGTCAGGGACCTGATTACAATCTTAACATGGAATTACTTTCTGTCAGTAAGGATTGTGCTGTGCTAAAGGCAATGAACTCTGCATTATATTACAGGGAACACGTTACAGTCTCTAAACTCTTTTGTCAGAATCCTAAATGTGTTGTGCTCTATATTTTTGAGTAGGTTTTGGTGAATTTTCATATTACTGATATGTGTCTAGAATATGATTTGCTTAATAATGGCAGAAATGTTTCAGTGTAAGGCACTATCATCAATCACAAAAAATCACATCATTCATGTATGATGTAAACCTTTACTCAGCTTTTTTAAACTCCTTTGGAGACAGTGGAGGCTGAATGTAGAAACATTTATGAGAAGGTGAAGTGTTCCTGCTGTATCTGAATATCTACACACAGCTCAGTAGTAAAGCAGTAAAAAAATTTAAAAAATAGCATAAACTCCAAATAATGTAAAATAAACTTTGAAATTGAAGAAGAAATTGAAATGCAAAAATACTGGGAAAATATCCATTCTCTTTTTCTCCTCTGCTGGCAGCAGATATCAAAGTGGTGATGGGGTTTGCAGGTACAGCCTCTGTGGGGTTGGGATTGGTTCCTGGCAACTCCAGGCAGCCCACCACAGGGCATGGCTCAGGCGCTCAGACACAGGGAGTGGTGCCACTGGGGAAGTGTATGTAAGAAAGGTTGGAAAATGATGGACAGGGAAGAGGGAAACAATGAGTGAGGAACAGCAATGTGAACACTGTGGTTAGAGAGAGGGAGAAATAGAAGGAGGTGCTCCATGGCAGAACACATCCACTGATGCCCATGGAGGACCCACACTGGAGCCAGGGGAGGAATGTGAGGAGGAAGGAGGCAGAGATGACCTGACCAGAACTTCCATTCCCCTTTCCCCTTGTGCCTCTTGTGACAGGGAAGGAGAGAAGTCTCCTGAGTGCAGTAGTGAAGCTGAACATGGGAAAGGGATAAGATATGTTTAGTTTTAATGTTTGCCTTTTTGTTTCCAAGTACCCAAATGAGTAATTAAAGATCTGTTTATTCTTACCAGATATTAAATATTCATTGCTAATAGTTAAATATTTATATTATTCTTATAATGAAAATTTTCTCCAGGTTGGGTCTGTTTTGCCCACTGAATTTAACTTTGAAAAAAGAATTCACAATTCTGATATTTGGATTCCATACAGACGCATACTGAGGTCATTACTTTCTGGTTTATTTATGAATGAAGGTGTATCTTCAAGAAAAGTCTACAACTCTCATTTGGAATGTGAAACCAGCACTTTCTCTGACTGCATTTTGATTTTAAAAGACTTTTCTTACTATAAACATTTGCAATCCAGTTATCTGACAAGTCATTGATACTGTCTCCTTTACTCCATAAAAGAATTAAAAAATAAGTAAGCATTAATTCTGGGGCTGGCCCGTTAGAAAAGAGAAAAAAAGGTTCCTTGTTCCCACAAAATCAATGCAGTTTTAATTGATTCATTTGTCAAATGGTAGTTATCCTTAATCAAGATGAAATCAAGACTAAAAATCATTGCATGAAATTTGAAATCATTGCATGAAATGTGTAATGATGGTGATTGCTGTTGTGGACTAAGACTGAATAATGACTACTAATACCTGGTCTGAATGGTACAGGTAGGTAAAAGCACAAACTGTCAATACTTCCATTGAATTTCATTACAACTATATTCTGCATTGTCTTGATGTCACATTAAAAGAAATATCTGGGTATTCCAAATAAGCAATCCAAAAATCATAATTCAGGAGGTGTACTTTCAATGCACTGTATATTCATTGCACTGCACTTGGTTTTGAGTAATAGTATGTTTGAAATAAGGTCAAGTAGTACCAAAGTCAGAATTTCTTTACAGTTAGTGCTAAGTAGCCAGCAGGATAGGAAGGAATGTTAGATAAAGAAATAAGGCAAACATTTCTAACAGTAGTAAAAGATGATGCTGTAGTAAGCATCACTAAGTGATGATTAGTGGAACCTGTTCTCCATTCTAAGGGGCCCCAAATAATGGTGATTCTAACTGGGCCTGTAGCAAAGTTTGCCGTGCAGTTTTTACACTTAAAATGTATGTAATGCTGTGAGTTTCATGAAGAAAGATATCACAGGATAGTTTTGTGGTTTGCAGGTACCTTCAAGGTAACCTCTTGCTTCAGGCTGAGATAGCTCAGATCCCTTTTAATATTTGTTTTCGAAGACATCACATTAATGTTAAGGAAGGATAAAATGCTGCATGGTGAGTCTTTTAAATGACACTATTTGTGTGAGAGTAGATGTATAATGGCAGGGTAATGATTATACTCTATCTATATGTTCAATAAACCAAACTGATGTTTATATTTAGGCTCTGCATTTAGTCACCAGCTTCATTTCAATTACACAGTCATCATTTGTATTCTCTTAGAACCTCTGCTCTCTACTGGGGAGTTACAGCAGTATTTTTTTAAACACTGTAAGCCTGTGTAGCAACAAGTGATGACTTCTGCCTGAAGAGGTTTTCTGTGTAAGGAGGGACTGTTCTGTTCCACTGTCAATAATTAAGGGCACATGGGAACAAAAGGGAACATTCCCTTCTCAGGATTAGTGTACCTGAGATTTTAACTGTTCTCTTGTCTTCGGTGTTATAATGTCACTTTCTCTGCTCTGAGGTTTGACAAAATATGTTTTATTGTGAGGCCTGATATTCCCCTGTAAGTAGTGCATTATCAAATATTTCAAAACAGCATGATGGAATATTTTCAACTTTTAATCTGAAATACTGAGTAACATCTGCTTTCACTGCCCATAATGGAGTTCAAGAACCTTTATAATTGCCTACCATCTTAATGGATCCATGAAGAGCAATTACAGTAATTGATATTTCAAAACAACACAGATTAATTAGATTGCACCATACATTTATTGCTAGCTTCATATTTACTGTGTTAGGAAATTTTTGCTGCTTTTTATTTAGTGTGATTTGGGTTTGTCTTTTGTGTCATGAACACTTTTAACAAAGAAATAATGGGCAGTTCTAGTAATGAAGACAGACTTGGTACCTGGGTGAGAAATTTCAACATGGTTGTATATTTGATTTTTTAGTTCATGCCTTTTAACTTCTGTCAGTTGATTCAAAGAGGACTTTGGGATGCCATAAGGAACAGCAAAATTTTCAAATCAAAATGAAACCTCTTGCAGAATTATTTTCGAGTGTTATTTGATGGCAACTGAAAGAAATATCTTCATTTTATGAGTGTAAAGTGCAAATGCATCAATGGCAATGATGTTTTCAATTTAACCTACAACATCCGTGTATGCAAAATCATGTAAGATTACATATTCATAGCTGCATTCAAAATGCTGTCCATGATGATGATTGTGTTTCCATTCTTAGGTGTCAATGAGAAGTGTCTACACCTGTTTCCAAGTTTTGACCTTCATTTGAAGGTGTTGAAATGATATTTGATTGTTGTTTGAATTCCCTGAGGAGAGATGAGAAAATTTTGATGATGGAACAAGGCAAGGAGTGATTACCCCCTGATCCCCCTTTTTTTCCCTTTCGTTTTACATTCCTGGAAACCTATTGCTTTGAAACCTGGAAAGAAATGGGCTTCTCTGTACATTCAACCAAGCAAGAATGATAATAGTTCATGAATTATATATGCCCTTTTCTCATCCGAATTTTTATAATTATTATGACTGCTTTGGGATCTATAAGCAATCTTGAAAGAGTCCTGCTCTTCTGTGAGGGATGCATGGTAGGCAGCTGAGTTTTGTAACACAGAGTTTGTCATAGAAAACTGAATTATTTTGAATCTTCTGGAGCTCTTCATGGTTAGTGAAGGGATACAGAATGAGATACTATTTTTATGCTGAATCAGAATCTCTGTGTGTTTTGGCAGATTTATTCAAATAACCGACTTAACAGATACTCCATGACAGGTGGTACCTCAGCTTCCAGTTTATAAACAGGGTAGCACAAAAATCTTTCAGTGTCTTTTGTAAATATAAATAGATTATGTCTTTCATCAATATATATCGTGAGGTTACAGTCAAACTGCTTTGTGTAAATGTGACATCTGAATTCCTCCTATGGATAGGGAAGAGAAAAAAAGAGCGCAAAACATCTGCATGTATTCCTTAGTCAAGTTGTTGGGTGCAGAAATATCTGAGCCCATTTACTTAGACTTTTTGTTTCTATTGAAACTATCTTTTTTTTTCCTGCATCACTGCAAAATCTACATTTGTCTTCTCAACTATTTCAGACACATCCTGCAGATACAGCTAATTAAGAGCCAACCACTAGTTGGAGTTTCCCTCAGAGCTTTCCACTGATTTGTTTTTGTTTATGATGTGCTTTGTTTGCTTCATTTCAGTGATACATTTGTGCAGTCTTATTTAGCCTTTTGAGCATCAAGTTACTGGAGCATCCGTGCACACAGCATGAAAAGAAATGAGTCATTCACCCATTCCCAATCTTTTGTTTCCTCAGCTGATTGAAGGGTTCAATAAATTACTGTGGTTCATAATGACTATAAAAGTTAAACACTATTTTTATCTATTCAGCTGTGTTTTAAATACAGCATTGGGATCTATCATTCTGTCATGTAGAGAGGCTCTGGAACCATTTGACAACTTATAATCTTTCTTCCTTCACATATTCATAAGACAGAAAAATTATGCATGCAAGCAATAACTTTACACATTAATTATTGAGCCAGATATCAGGAAGACCATAACTTTATGAAAGACAATGCATAGAATGCACTTTGATTTGAAGAAAAGATGAAGTTCAAAGGGAAAGATCTCAAGGCTTGAATAACAACAGATAATTTCCTGTCCTTCCTCCTCTATGCTTTATCTAGGTCTTGGGCCAGAATATCTACATTGTGAAATCCCCTAAGGAAGAGCAGAAGTGAGCAGCAGGAGATCCAGCTGTTCATTGGGCTCCTTAATGGGCTTGGACAATGCCTGACTGGTGCTGATTACAGATGGTGTAATGAGATCCTTCTCTCACTGAATCACTTGTGTTTCCTAGCATGCTGCAAGGAGTCAGCAGGGCCATGACACTATCACTTTCTGTATTCCTTTCTTCACGGAAAGAAGATGAAGCCAGACGACTGCCTTGCCCAGATCATGCAGCAAGAGTCATGAGCTTCTACTACATCTTTCTGCCCTCTATATTTCTTTATTATTTGTCTTAATCAATCGATGCACCTGTCTCAGTATATCGAACACTGATAAGATAGCTTCCCAATTTGTTCATGACTGTTGGTGACTCATACTACTGATTTCAAGTAATTCAGCTGGCTGTATTGTGGAAGCCCCTGTACTCATTCTTAGACTATTACTGGTTTTTTTGATGCTAGCAGTTATAATTCATCCTGGTATTATACAGGCATAATTCACTGAAATAATTTTTTCAAAAGAGAGAGAAAAGAACTTCTATTACTGTTCCATCTACATACTGCAACACAGAAACGACGCTTAGTAGGAGTTAACCCGTGCTTCTGAATAATCTTCTGTAGATTAAAAAATTGCTCAGGTATACTGAGCAATTCTTTTCATTCAAGTGACATTTGAATTTGACTCTTCCCACAGCCCTTTTTATTCCAATAACATGGGCAGGATATGAAATAAATTTAGTGCAGAATGAAAAATGGCTGATGTCTTTAACCTGCAGAGTCTCATGATAACCTCTATAGATTGGAGCCCTTTAAAATAATAAATACTGTTTTAGTGATTTTGGGTTTTTTCTCTGTGTTGCTTATGATGCGAACAAAACATTTGCAGTTATCTATATACTTGTATGTAACTGAACAAACACAGTAGCATTGACACTTTGGCACCATTGCACAATTTGTGTGTGTTCAGCTGTATATCCTGCTATACAAAGCTCAGATAAGATCTGAATTGTGTTATTTGGAATTGCTAAGCTTTTGTATTTCAGAGGCTTTGTTCTGCTGTCATACTTCTCTTGCCAGAAATTGTACTTGTGTCTCCTAGAATGCTTTATTTTTTTTTGAGATGTGCATTGGTATGCTTTACACTCCACATTCCAGCATTCTGCTGGAAAAACTGGCTGTTCATGACTTGGATGGGTGCGCTCTTCACTGGGTGAAACTGGCTGAATGGCTGGGCCCAGAGTATGGTGGTGAGTGGAGTTACATCCAGTTGGAAGCTGGTCACCAGTGTGGTTTCCCACGGCTCAGTACTGGCACCAGTTAGTTCTGTTTAATAGTTAGTTCTCCTCTGTTGAGGAGCTGGGTGAAGGGATCGAGTGCACCCTCAGTCTTCTGATGACACCAAGTTGATTAGGATGTGCTGGGGGGCTGGAAGACTACAGAGAGATCTGGATTGGCTGGGTTGATGAGCCATGGTATGAAGGTCAGCAGTGCAAAGTGATCGGTGCTGCCCTGGGGCCAAAACAACCCCATGTAGTCCTACAGGCTTGGGCAAGAGTGGCTTGAGAGCTGCTCAGCAGAAACGACTGGGAACTGGCTGACCATGAGCCAGCAGTGTGCCCAGGTGACCAAGGACATCAGTGGCATGTTGACCTGTGTCTAGAATAGTATGGCGAGCTGGACCAGGGCACTGATCATTCCCTTGTACCTGGAAATAGGTGAGGTCACACCATGAGTAATGTGTCCAGTTCTGGGCCTCTCACTTCAACAAGACAGTGAGGTGCTGCAGTGTGTCCTCAGAAGGGCAACAGAGCTGGGGAGGGCCTAGAAAATGTGTGCTGTGAGGAGCAGCTGAGGGAAGTGATGCTATTCAGAGAAGGTAAATATTCAGGCTCAGAGAGGACCTATTGCTCTCTACAACTACCTGAAAGGAGGTATCTCTACCTATTCTGCCATCTCTCAAATGAAAGGACAAAAGGAAATTGTATTAAATTATAGCAGGGGAAGATTAGAAAATAAAAATCATTCACTGCGATTTAGTTAGGTATTGGAGTAAGTTGATGATGGTGATGGTGGAGCCACTGTGTCTGAAAGTGCTCAAGAGGTGTTGCAATGTGACGCTTGGGGATATGGTCTAGGGGGCATTATAGTTGTGCTAAGTTGATGGTAGGATAGATGATCTTGAAGGTCTGTTCCAACCTTGATGATTTTATGATTCTCTGAACTTTTCTTGAGATCCTACAGTAGCTCTTGTGCTAGAGCATAGACAAACCATCAGGTGTTAATTACAGTCAGTGCTACTGACTGACTCCAAATGAGAACACTGAGTATCTTTTTATGCAAGCTATTTGATTCTTTGATCAAAGAAAACTGAAAAATAAGTTTGAAATATCTTTATAGAACATTTAGGAAGATTTATGCTTTGTTTCATTCTTGGCTTATTCCTGATGGGAGGTCTTACAAACTTTCATCTTCCCTAGGAAATACAATAAATGGGGAGACCAATTTTGGTAGTGTAAGAGTATTTCTTTCTAGATGAGTGCCATTTCTAGCTCTGAGCTTTTTTTCTGAGGTACCCAGTGGGGCAAGAAAAATAAATTACTTGAAGTATCAGTGCAAGTATCACTGTTTTAAAGGTAGCTGACCAAAGCAACACTGTTAAGAATTAATTTCTGTGTTACTTAGAAGTAAATAAAATATGTTGCTGTATTGATTCTGGCCCTAATTTATGTATTTGGAAATAGCATAGCATCTTATTAATAAAGAGTATAAAGCCTTTGCAAAACAAATACATGACTTCATTTTCAAAGAATTGTAGGGTGGGCATATTGAGTTCTATAAAAAATTCCATTTCCCAGATTTTCTTTTTTTTTCTTTTTTGATGGATCAGAAACTGTTGAGTGCAAAATATGTATTGTGTAGTTCCACCACAAGCTTTTGGGAAACCTGTATTTGTTTTTCCCAGAAGTCTCTCAAGGATCGCTAATTAATCAACATTTCTTTTCTTCACCTCCTATAGGAGAAATATCCTAATAACTCATCTTGAAATTCTGTCATTTTCCACATAATCAAAAGCCATGAACATCTTCTTGCCATGGTAGTCCGGCAGAGGAAAAAAGTTTTAAATGAAAGAAAAATGTTTTAGTATGAGAGTGACCACACACTAGAGATTTTATGTGATGTTTGTCTTTGGAGTTGTTCAAAACCAAACTCGACACCATTCTGGGCAGGCAGCTGTAGGTCACCCTGTGCAGAGGAGGGAGATTGGACTGAATGGGTCTCCAGGGGTGCCTTCCCACCTCAACTATTTCGTGATCTCTGTTGATGACACTGTGACTTAGTTTAGCTGAAAAGACTTTCCCACAAGGACACATTAATCTGTTGAATTTTGTGGCATGGCTTCATGGTAACAGTTTAATTTTTCCATTAATACAAATGAATTAATTTCAATTAAAGATAATGTATTGCAGTCCCACAGGAGTAGAATCCTTCGTCCATCTCTTTTCTAATTTGAGATGGTGTGAACTCATTTTAATAGGCTAACATCTCAGAGTTGTTATGTATGTCAATGCAAAGGAAGAGCTAAAACATTCCTCAGTGTGTTTATCTCTCTGGTTTACATATCTATGCAGACATTGCTGGGTTTCCTTTTTTACTTCTGTAACAAGTGCATGAAAACTGGATGGTCACTCATCACTTAACCACTCAGGAACTCATTCACTTGGAGCAGACACTCACCACTACTACCTGGACCTAACATTCACAGCAAGAGGGGAGCTGAAGTGGGGACTTCAGAGAGCTGCTCCTTCTGTTTTTCAGGTTTTGGAAGCATACATCCCTTGCTGGCCACATTATGGTTCACGTTAGCCTTTGTGCTGCCTGGTGGGGCTCTACTTTGCTTTGAGATATTTTGAGCCACAGGCATACTTAAATTTGAGTTTATTTTCATTAAGTATCTATATGCAGAAAACAAATATATGAACTTCCACACAGCTTGAGTTCCAGACACATCTGCTTAGTTACCATGGACTGCATCTAATCAAGGTCTTTGTATGGTATGTACAGCTGTCTAGGAATTAATATGATTCTTCAAAAAAATTTATAATTTCGTTAGGAACATAGACCTCTGTTCTTCAGCATTGGTAAGAGTTTGTCCATGGGGTCTTCTACAGAAAGTCCTGAGTTTGTGTTTCCTATGCAAGATCCAGCCATGCAAGATCCAGCTCCAGAGATGAAACCATATTAGTGTAGCAGCATGCTTGAGTTGTTGACCTCTCCTAACATCTATGTTCATGCTGATAACTTAGTTCTGGATCCAGTTTTGTTTGGAAGGATTGTGCAGATTAATCACTAAAACTTTTATATACTTCCTAGCAGAAGCAGGAGGATGAGGTGAAGGCTGACATGGAAAGGCATGACCCTTTAGCGTCAGTGCATCCAGGGCTTGTTCTGTGTGAAACTTTTTACAAGAACAGGTAGTGATAGGACAAGGGGAATGACTTTAAAGTGGAAGAGAGTAGATTTAGATGAGATGTAAGGAAGACTTTCTTTCCTGCAAGGGTGGTGAGGCACTGGAACAGGTTGCCCAGAGCAGTTGTGGATGCCCCATCCCTGGGAGTGTTCAAGACCAAGTTGGAAAGTGTTCTGAGCACTCTGGTCTAGTGGGAGGTGTCTCTGCCTATAGCAGGGAGGTTGGAAGTAGATTATCTTTAAGATCCCTCCCAATCAAAGCCATTTTGTGATTCTATGAAATACAGAATTGTACTATTTGACTTATGAGCAGATTTCGTGATGATGCAGATCTGTGTGCACACACTACTGTATCTGCCATTCCAATTTTTTTTCCATTTGGAAGTTATTTAAATTTGATATTTTTAAATTGTGGTGGGGTTATTTTCCCTAGAATTATATTGATCTTCTGTGTCTTAAGTAATGTGATTATGTGATTTTGATACAGTGTGCTGTGAAAGCTCAACATTTTTTGAGTTTTTCCTTTAAGAAACATGCATGCATATGGTCTTGCATGGGCTTTACATAAAAATAATACCTACATCCATCTGTACTACCAATTTTCAGATCAAGTTATTTTCAGGGAAGAATTCTTATGAAAATGATTGCATTTGCAGTATAGAATCAGAAGCATTGAATCATAGACTCGTTTGTGTTGGAAGGGACCTCTAAAGGTCATTTAGTCCAACCCCTTTGTAGTGAGCAGAGACATGTTCAGCCTGTTCCAGTTTTTCAACACCCTCATAATAAAAAATATCTTCCTTATATCTAATCTGATTCTACCTTCTTTTTCGTTTAAAACCATTTCCCCCTGTCATATTAAAATATTGCACTTGGCTTGTCTCTTGACATTTGAGATGGAGCTTGTTTTGTTTTGTATACTGATTTTATTGGTCTTCTGAGCACTGAACCTCTGCTCAGCAGCGGTGGCTTTTTTTGGGAAAGCCTGGATTGTCTTTCAATTAGATACAAAAGTGAGGTGGGATTGTGTGTATGGTTTCATGTGTATTACACTGTGTAAACTATTCAGATTGTGGATAGATTTCCATTGTGCCATGAAACTTCTTGGGAAAATACATTTCTTTTTCATTAATTCCAGCTATAAATAAAGTAGCGGAGAAGCAGATAGAGATGGGTGTAATGTTTCCTGTTGTGATCTTTGAGACAGAATGGATGAATGAGTCATTCATTTAAGTAGCAGCGCTGATAATGAAGGCTTCAAGGAAGATATTAAATTCTGTCATTGTGATCTGCCTGTGCTCAGGCTCTGGATCCTGAAAGCGACACGTCCAGACTGTCCAGGTCTGCTGCAACACAGCCTGCTCCCGATGCTTTGCCTGTTAACCCCTTTTACCATCAAAGCTTCTGAAAGCCAGACTATTACTGTGCAAAGTGGAGAGTCCTGATGTCTCTGGCTGTGATGCTGAAATGCATGCAGCCTCGCTCCTGGGGAGAAGGCAGGGCTGCTGCTCTTGGGAAGAAAGTAGAGAGTGATTGACTTTTAAAAATAAACGCTTCATTTATGTGTTTGTGTGTGCACTGCAGGAGTTTTGGTGTGTTTTGCATGCTACTGATGTCATAGTACATGTGGTTGCTGCTTGTTTTCAGCTAATGTCTCCACTGCTCTTTTTCCCTCTCACAACTGAGTATCAGTTTCTGCCCTTGTATCTACAATTTCCACCCCCCTGTAACTTATGCCTCCCACTGTTTCTCACAGAAAAATAATGAGTTCTACTGATTATTTTTCTTATTTCTTCCCACTCCCTCAGCACCAATCCTCACTAGCCTTCCCACTCCAGGAAGGGGGAAATGAAAGTAGCAACAAAATTAGTAATCCTTCTGCGCACACTCTTATTTTCTACTGTCAGGCTCTGCCATCACTCAGATTCCTGGGGAGAAGGGTTAAAATCCAAGCAGTTGCTGGAAACCTTACATCTTGCTGTATAAGAATCTAATAACACAAAAGTTTTTCAGTTGCATGGAGCTACTGAGGGGGAGACTTAAATACAATTTCCTTATGACTGTATTAGCGAAGAGGAGACAAACCACATTCTTTGAAGAAACAAATGCTCTTTAGATCATTACTGCTTGCTGTTATAAACAAACAGAGGAAAAGCAAAACAAAAATTTATTAGCTTAGACAAGGGTTTTGTAGAATTAATTGCTTTTTAAGTATAGCATTAAACTGTTGCTTTTATACGTCTGAATTATTTAGAGTGCTTTTCTTTAGAACAGCAGTAAAATGAGACCTCACATTCATGCTATATTTAAAGCAATTTTCAGAACTTTAAATTGGTAACACCATGTCCATTTTGTTTCTATAATGACAAGTTTATGGCAAGTATGGTATACTCCATCTAGGCCTGATTTCCAACTGAAATCAGGTATGACAGAGATTGTCAAATTAACGTGTTCTATCTGGTTAGCCATAATTTTGGGTGCTTTTTGTTTGTTTGTTTGGGCTTTTTGTTTTTGTTTGATTGGTTGTTTGGAGTTTTTTGTAGTTGTTGTTTTGGAGGGGTTTTTTTTGTATTTGCTAAACAGAACTCTGACATTTCCTGGAAGAGGGCTGAAATGAATTTTTGGTAGTCTGTGAAAATCCACATCAGCAGGCATAGCTTTAGCATTAATTCATGGCATGCTAAACTCAGATATGGCATCCTAGTGGGATGCCATCCAGTTGGGCTTTACAGCTGAGTTTGCTCCAGGGACAGCCACATTCCCTGTCTTGGGGGAATGTGAGGATGTGGGGTTTTTTCATAACGCCCCTTTGCATGCTGACTTCTTTTAATACACTGGTTGCTAGTGTTGTGCTTCTCAGGGGCTGTAATCCTGCTTCTTTCTTGTAGACAAGCCAGTGGATTGCTAATGATTGCCTGAATTTAGATCCAAGGTGAAACTCAGAAGGTGCAACCATGCACTATGATCCTGAGGGTGGTTTGGTGCAAGTGTGTAAAAGGTAGGGTGGCCATAGCAATGATGAAAAAATTGTTCTCAGACAAGAACTAATAAAGCTGGTAAAGTTTTGAAATATGGTGGTGCAGGAAATAGTGTTTCTTTCTGTTGGCTCAATGGTCTGTGAAACAATATGTTACTTCATACTTCAGCAAGGTGGATGTCTCGATTAATCTGAGCAGTCTTGTTATGGAAATTGAGTCCAATTATGTATTATGGAAAACATATTGGCTCTTTCTATAGATAAAGTCATTTTGACTTGGAAAGAAATTATTTTGCTTTTGGAGGATATGATAGCATTTTACTCTCTTCCCACCACTGTTTGACCTATCTATTGTGTTTAATTCTCTTTTAATGACACTTTTCTTCAAATGGGAAAAATTTTCCTGAAAACACCTGGGTTTCCATTTGCTGGAACATCTTCCGCAGAGTTACTCATCCTCATCCCTTTGGCACATCTTTGCAGTTTTGAGATTAATTTGCCTCATTTTGCAAAGTGTCAGTCACAGGCTTTCCTTCTTACTTTGTTCTTTGTTTTGGCTGATTATTTCACTTTCTATCCTCTCACCATTACCTGCTTATTCTTCTGTGAGCTCTGCTGCTTGCCTGCCTTGCCTGTTCCTCAGGGATGAGAGCAGACCTAATCAGTCTCTACAGCTACCCAAAAGGAGGTTGTAGCAAATTGGTCTCTTCTCCCAAGTAACAAGCAGGAGAAGAGGAGGAACTGGCCTCAAGTTGCACCAGGGAAAGTTTTAGACAGGATATTAGGAAAAGTTTCTTCACTGAAAGGGTGTTCAGGCAGTGGAACAGGCTGCCCAGGGAAGTGGTTGAGTCACCATCCCTGAAGGTATTTAAAAGACATAAAGCTGTTGCACTTAGAGATGTGTTTTAGTGGTGGCCTTGGAAGTGATGGGTTAATTGTTGGACTTGGTGTTCTTAGTGTTCCTTTCCAACCTAAATGATTTTGTGATTCAGTCACTTCTAGGCATCTTTGCTCTTCTTTCCTTCCATTTTGAATCTTAATTTCTCAGGATGTTTGGAGCAATCCAAACTTATCCTTCAAGCTTTATTCTTTTGTGTAAAGTGTTTTGCTTTTGTGTCCTGACTTCATGACCAAAGGTTTTCCATTCATCTCATCGAAGTATGAACTGTAAAAATCTTTTTTGCCAGATTTACAAGTTTTGGATATATCTGGCCTTAACTCTACTCTCGTATGATTTCATTACTCATCCAAATTAATGCTTCATCCTTATCTCTGCCATTAGTCTGGATATACTTTTTTTGGTGGAACTTAGATTACATTTCTTACGTGTACTTCTTTTCTCACCATATCCCATCTTCTGTTGCCTCTGAAACCACTCAGATAATTTTTCCTGCTCCTACCTTTACATGTAAAAGCACTAAAAAATAAAGAAATAGCTCACAGAAACTTCTCCCACCTTTAAATAGACATCTCCATTGTGATTCTACTTTGTTGACTTTCACTGCTTTACCAGTGAACTTTAGCTAGGATTAAAAATGTACTGAAATAAACTTTTATAGGGTTTATTTGAAAAATGTGGTTTACATGAAGGGTTGACCCTTGCTAGCCCTAACCTCAACCCTTTCATTCCTCTGCCCTGGAATAACCTTGCACTAAAGTTGTGAAGACCTGTTCCTAAATAGCTGCAGGGGGTAGGGAGTTGCATATGCCTTTAGATTTCTGTAATAGTGACTGCTGTCTCTGGGAACACTATGTTCTCCATGCATTCATTAGTGAGAAATAGGCAGATTTAGTTTACAGTTTGCTGGACATGCTTAGAAAAAGTACTTTGGGGGAGAAAAGGTGCACAAATTGCTACAGCAGGTAACTTGGATGCATTCTTTCTCTATACAGAAAGATAAAAACCTTCAGGGTTCACTGGATAGGCTCAGATTTCTCTGCTCAGTTGTTTTTGGCTTGGCAGATACTTTTTTGCTAGATTATTACAGTGAATATTGCTTTTTCCTTGAAAGGATTGCTATTTTTTTCCTAGTCAGCAATCTCATTTCTGATGAAGTTTTAAATATTTAATAGAGCAATTGGTCTGCAGAAAGAACTATTTGCATTGTCTTTGTATTCTTACATGATGACTGAGGAAATTGACAAAGGAGTACTTTGTGTAGTATCTATACTTATTTCCAAAACAGAAGAGGATAGATGTTTTCAATTTAGCATAGAATTCCCTACAGTACTTATCAGGCTTTACAGTCTTAACATTTTTAATCAGTTGTAAAAGATCATCTTACTCTCTGATTTATATAATAGACCTTAGGTTTTCTGGTTTTTTTTTGCTTCATTTAACTTCAGAATGTTTCCAATGCTATAAAAAAATGACATTTTGTTAATCGTACTTTCATCTTTAGTTTTTCCATGTATCAATGTTGATAACAGTATCACTTTTTAAACAGTGACTTTTAAAGACAGAAATGATTAGTCATAAACCAAATGAGATACAATATTTAATATCATGCGTATGACTGAAATTTTCCTCAACATCTTGTTGACTAAAGTTTTCAAGGGGCCATGGGTTTTGAATTCTCCAGCTGCTGGAAGGCTCTTAATATTTTCTGGGGAACACTGGGGACTCTTCTTTCTCTTCCCTCTTGAGAGAAACTATGGGAGGAATTGAGAGTTATATAAAACTTCCCTGGGACTCCCAGAAGTTCTTGTTTGGTAGTCTAACAGTCTCTGCATTAAGGGGAAAAGTACTTTCTTGCTTCCTGGTTTCCACTCAGTTTCAAGCACCTCTTTTGCCCACTGTTGGTGTTTCCTCCTCTCCTGTCTAGTGCCTGACACTGGCCAAGTGAGGCTCTTCCAGACATCTCTGTTTTCAGTGCCCCACTGAAAACAGACACAGAGCAGTTGGTGACAGAGTGGGTCAGGACTGAAAGCAGCTGGTAGAGAAGAGCCAGGTTGGCTGCACAAGACTGCTGCGTTTTGCATCTACAACTTAAACACACAGGTTAATCTGTTGGTTATGTCTGACCCACAAAATAAAGGTCAGTTCCAGCCAAGACAGAAATTCTGCAGGAGCAAATCTTCTTTAGCAGTGATCTTTCTAGAAATTTTGGGGCTAATTCACACTGTAAACATGGATTTTGCTCTCAGAATTAGCAAGGCTGAGTACAGGAGGCTGAGTACAAATACACCTGGCTCCTAATTATATCTATGCAACTCAGTCTTACCAGTGTCCTTGCCTGCTCATGAGGTTCTATCATGACAGATGAGCAAAGAGGGAATTACTTTCAAGGACTTTAAACAAGTGCACACCTGTAGAGTGATACATAATGCGCCTGAATGGTCCTTTGACAACCCTTGGGTCACTGGTTTGTCATTACTATGCACTCTTCTTGAAATCTGCAAACCCAGGGTTACTTGCAATGGAGAATTTACTACTAATACTTCAAATCATAGAGGGGGGAATGAAGGATTCTGTCATTTTCTAAAGATAAACTTTGCATTTAAAAAGCTGTTACTCCTTCAAAAACTGTTATTTCTTCGTTCCATATTGGATACTTTTCCACAGAGCCAGCATTTTTGGGTGCTGGGAAAAAGCATTATTTCACAGATGCCATTAAATCTGGGGCAAAAATTTTAAGAGCCATAAGGCAGTGTCTCTACAACAGATTAGAGAGCCTTGTAACAAGAGGCTAGTGCACAATCTGGCCAGTTGGCAGCAAAAAAGGAAAAATTTGCTTAAGAGTAAGGGTAAGAGCATTTTAGCTTGGAACAACTCAGTAGATGATGCAGTTGCTAGGAAATGTCTTTCATTTCTGGAAAAAGTCTTGAGTTGAAAGCTAATCAATAAGGTAGATACAGTGTGATGTCATTTGTTGTCATGGTTTCTGAACTTAGCAGTCTGTTATCTGCAAATAGTATTGATGGTTGCTATGCAGTTGAATATTTTCATACATTTTTTTACTGTTATTAAGCACTTTAATCTTAGCTAAAGCTTCAAAGAGCAGACCACTTAGGAGTTTAAATGTTTTAATAGATAGGCTTCTATTACAACCCTAAAATATCTTGAATTTTGCTATCTAATAAACAACAGGCTTCAGCCGGAAGTGAACAAGGGTAACATTTTGGTGATTAAATTTCCACAAAGCAGTTGACATTTTCTAGTAAATTAATCTGCAAATTAAATAACTCTGTGGAATTAGTGTTATGACTCTTTACATGGCAGATCATGTGAAAAAGGAGGGTAAGCAGTCAATCCTCTGGATGATAAGGCAGTCAAATGTATGAAGCTCTAAATGGCTGAAAAGCCATGATGGTTTCTTGAACAATGGCCTTGTGTTTCATGTATCTTCCACTATGGGATTGTGAAATCTTTATTATGTTTGGGTTTTGCTAGAAAATATTTTGTAGCAGCTGAATAAGCTGAAAAGGAAATGAGACTTATTTTTCCTGGTAGTTGTCAGTGTGAAGAGAAAGCATTCTCAGGTCAGATCCTTTAAATCAAACATAACTTCATTTTTAATGTTCTATGGAGATGTTAGTTTTAGTAGAATGCTTTGTATCATTTGCTTGATTTAGTGGCATCCCTTGCAGTATTTTTTCTTCATAGTTTGAGTTTTTGAAAGCATTTTGGGAGGAAAGAATGAAAAAGAGATGAGCAGAGGAAGGGAATTTAAAAATCAGATGACGGCTTGCTGAATTCTAGGGTTTGTACATCTTAAGTGATGAGTGAAATTTGCCATGCTGTCTATTTTTCTCTTTTTCCCCAATGTATTCCTTCTCCTCCCCTTCAATTTCCACCGCTCTCTGCCCTGACAACACATTTCTTTAGAAAGTGTTTTGCCACCTTCTTTCTTGTCTTCTTCACACATCTCTCCTCTGTGTGGTGACTTTGACTATCACCTTTCATTTGAACAGAGAAGTAATTGCCTTCCTAGTCCTACTTGTCCCCTTAATATAGGGAGTGAACTATCAAGGATGCACTCCCAGTGGGAGAGCCTGAGGAAGATGTCATGAGGAAAAGTGATACCTACAGCTAAAATCCTGCTCCTACAAAGAGGGCAGGGGTGTCCTGGATGATTTCTAGAAATTCCCTGGAACTCCTCTAGAAATTCCCTGTTGGCTGTGCAGAAATACAAAAGGAGCTTTCAAATGCATCCTCAAAGCAGGGCTACTTAGAGCAGGCAGATGGAGGAGACGTGTCAGTTTGATGATGACAGCAGATGTCAAACTAACAATCTGAAAAGGAAGCTAGCACAGCAGCAGTACTTCTTACCAAAATTTTTTAAGAGCGGGAGGGGAAAAAATGAAAAACCAAAAGTACAATAAAAAGAAAGGCAGCATGGAAAAGGAGATACAAATCAGTGTTGCTGACTGGCAGGAGCTCTGAAAGACTATCTGATGCTAAATCTGTAAAGTGGTGCTGTTGAGTGGAATTATCTAAAGAAGTATTTCACTATTAAGCTGTCACAAAGAAAAAGCATTTACTTCAGGTGCCAAATGCCAACTGTGCAATCAGACTTCCAGTCATACTTCCTGTATGTTCTAAAGCTGGGGGACAAGTCTCAGTTTTTGAAGTCGCCCTTCCATGACACTTCCTTTTACAATACTGGATGTTCAGTTGCTTGTTGTTCACTGTTGTGAAGGTTGCATTATTTGGGATAGCATACTTTTATTTCTTGAGATCTTTTTATCTTATTTTACCTTATTTTATCTTATTTTATCTTTTTCTGTCTGGGGGTTTTTGTGTTTTGAGGTTTCATACCCTTAAGAACAAACTAAACTGTCAGACCTTCTTTGGTACTCTTTCACATTATAAAGCAATTAAATTTTTAAAAAATTGAAATAAACATCTGTCTAAGAAAATATGCCCATGATACCTGTTATATAAGGGAAATCTTGTACTTTGTAGTAGTGAACAACTTGATAAAACACACCATAGTGGAAATTCTCAGGCAGCTTTAACAAAAGACTTTCTTAATTTGTGAATTTCTGCTGTTTTCCTTAGGCCAAATATTTACATACATTTACATCCATTTATTTCAGACCTGTTGATAGTTCTGAATGTGGTAGCTGATGCAGTTATTGCAGCTGAGAGTGATCAGTAAGACTAAGAAAAATATAGATATTTAACTTAATTGTATACTTCAGCTACTGTTCATGTTATTTGAACAAAAATCTCAGAACTTGCTGTTAAAAGTGTGCTTTAGTGTACAAAATTCTTGAAAAAAAAAGAACACAAAATTCTGAAGTTTGGAAATTACTTTAGATTTATTAAAGCCATTTTCATTTCATTTTATGTTGGTATGATTCAGCTAAGCCCTTCTCTGGAGCTTTTAGATCTTTAGTTGAGGTCTTGGGTCAGTGATGCTGCAAATAATCTCTTTATGAGTAGACTCAAGCATGTTTACTTTCTGTATACTGATTTAGAAAGAGAAAGCTAGTTCTCAATCCAAACCCAAGCAAGCAGTTGTTCTTGTAATAAATGCTGAATGTTTTTCTTGTGTATGAGGAGATAAATGCATACATTTATTTTTCATAATACAGTGCAGAAAAAAAAGTGCTTGTTGCTTGAACATTTTGTGGAAAACCCAATTGTGACACAATTTTCAAATTATCTCCACAAAAACAAGTCCTTCATCCCAAGCCCCTAACAGTACCCAGACTTTCATTGTTTGAGTGAGATCAGTCAGATATTTAAAGAGATTCTAAGGATACTTTGTATGTACTTAAGATGCTTCCAAAGGTTCCCTTCTTCTGACCCCTCATAAACCACCCAACAAACCAGATCCAAGAATTGCCAGCATTTTAAAACCCAAGGATCATTTCATGTACAAAGCAGAATTTTTTTTTATCTTTTCAGTTCAATATTTTTATATATATATATATATATATATTTTTTTTTTAGCTAACTGGCCTATTTTCCAACAATTTTATCCATATATATATATGTTTTTTTAAGCCAATCTAGATGGGAATTAATTCCAGGCAATTTTTGGAATAGGACATACAAAACATTCAATGCATGGCCACAGAGAAATCTGTAGCTGTTTCCTGCTTGAGTCTAAATTTCTGCACATTGATCAAGCTCAGCTGGAGTGTGCTGCTCTGTGCTGCTCTGACCACCTCGCACTGAGTGAGGCACCACCCTATTTTTCTCAAGTGTTGCATTTTGTTTTCCAATTTTGTGGTGCTCTTTGTTCTGTTTACTGGTCTTTTATTCCCTCCACCACTCAATCAGTGAATTATCTTTTGCCTTACTTGAATCTGCTACCTTCTATTACTTCCTTTCAGCCACATCTGCTTCCCCTCACCCTTTATATGCACTGAAACTTTGTGATCTTCTGTACAAATCTTCCCATCCCCCTTCTCTGGTTTGCCATTTCTGAACATTGTTTTAGATCATCTTGCTCACATCCAGCATGAAATGAGTTCTGTTGGCAGAAGGACACAGCAGCTTTACTGAATGTGCTCAAGTTGCCTGAGATTATGTGATAAAAAAGAAATTGCAATTTCTGATAGGTAATGCTTTCAGGTGTGAAGCCTGGGACAGCCATGGGGCAGAAAAGTCCTTACTAAAGGCAGATTCCCTCCTATTTATCAGTAGCCTGAAACACCATTTCTTTGATATACCAGATGAACCTGACTTGCTTTTACCACATTCTCAGTTCAATTTGGCACTGTCTTCCTTTCACAAAAAAAACAGAAACATAAACAGAAGAAAGGCTTTGTTTATTTGTTTTCATTTGAAGATAAAAATTCATCATCCTGCACAGAAAAATCCTTTATGCTATAGAGTTACAGGCAGGGAAAGACAACGAAGTATATCTTATCATACTCAGTGTTTATTTTTACATTGAAAGCTGTTACTATCTCTTACTTTGCTGGCCAAAACAGGGTAAAAATGCTTTATTAAAAAAATTATATACTTCTAGCACAGAGTTTTAAAATTACCTGTGTAAAGGAGACTTTCAGTCAATCCATATAGGCAACTGGAAATTTGTTTGAATGCAAGCAGCTAATTGTCACAGCAGTTTGCATGGGGACAGGTTTAATGTAAATCTAGAAACTGTTTAGTTATGTTTTATAAATGTTGGACATGAGGAATGAAAACATTCTA
Source organism: Geospiza fortis (assembly GCF_000277835.1). NCBI lineage: Eukaryota > Metazoa > Chordata > Aves > Passeriformes > Thraupidae > Geospiza > Geospiza fortis. The sequence continues at coordinate 3,704,304 of NW_005054363.1, forward strand.
TAGTAAGCGGGGAATAAAATCAAAAGCTAAAAGCTTACAGCATTTTTCTTTAAAATTCTAAAGTCAATTATCTAATGAACTGGTGTTTTGATGAGATGTGGCACTTTAATTCCCTTTAAAAACAAAAAACCCCAACCTAAGCTGATCTTTTGTCACTCTTCAAGCACTAACAATTATTAGTGATAAGTTAATACTCCTATTGACATCAATGGGAGGAAGAAGTGTGAGGAAATATTAAGACTGTAGGCAAATAAATGTCTTGTATAATTATTCTATTCTTAGCATCTTGCATTGCAGTAAGTAGCTTAAGCTTTTCAATGCTAATGGCTCATATAACTTCCATCATAAAGCTGCCTTCATCTGAAGCCATCTGATAATGACATTTACCCTCCCTGTTTAGTGAGGAAGAGTGGAAGCCACTTGCTGTAAAATATCTGAGGTCAACTGGTTTCTTTCTACACATAAAGTGTAGCTCTTGCACAGATGGTTGAGAAGGTGCAGAATGTTATATTCATCCCATGTTTAATTGTTTCTGTATGCCTTGGAATTTAAAGAAAATTTAGGATGTATGGCAGTAGCTTTCCCTGTAGGTTGCTATGGTAAACCTATTATTCTATACAAAGAAGGAGTATGTTTAGTAAAGTGCTGATTCCTTTTCAGTATAATGTGAGCTTCAAATTACTTTTGCATGATTGAATTTGTTTGGTAAGTATTTTATCACAATAGCTAAGAGAAGAAGATCACAGAATAAGGTGTGGCTTCTGATATTTCAGCAGTAGATACATACTATATAGTTAGCTGTTCAGAAGCAATAGGACTTTAATTCTATGTTAAATAATCTCCTTAGAGTGAGCCCAATTTACATAATCTAACCAAAACTACTTTTGGAGGCAGAATATTTTTGTAGCCAGTACAAAGTGGCATTTATTTAGTGACACCATTAAATTAATTTCTCATGCTGAATTTGTAACATTTCTAAAAATAAAGGAACTAATAATTTGAGTATCAATTTCAGGAGCAGTGTAATAAACTACTCTAATTGTATTTTTGAATATTTAAATATAGAGAAATAGCTCAAAGAAATCCTTTTCCAGAGCACTTGCTGACTGAAGTTTCTGTCTATTTTCAAGACACTTTCAATTCTGCTGAGGTCTGCAGTCAGATGATCTAAACCATATTTAGGTATAATTTAGGTGAGAGACAGGCAAAAAAAAAAAAAAGAGAAGAGGCACAGATTGAGAAAGTAGGGCCTAAATTCCCTTTGATCTTGTATCTCTTACATGACAAAAACATGCTCGATCTGTCTAGGGATGGGCTTCCCTCCATTTTTCTGCTGGTGAAACTGTTGCACATTAGTTGAAATTAATAAATATTACTTGCAGCAGGGACTGAGAGGAGCCTGTTCCCACGGCAGCACAAGGGACCAGCCACTGGACTCTGACTTATTAAATTAAGCATTACAGAAGATAATGCATAGTTACAGAACCTGCAGCATCCTCATTACAGGACCTTCCTTTGCTCATTCCTCTTGAGGATTTTCCATCTCTAAAGACTCCTCTAGTCAAAGCAGTTTGCTTAAAATGATTTTACCATCTTTAGGCATCCTTATTATAGCAATGTCTGACCAGGAGACCACTGCTGAAGATTCTTTTGTTTATGTCACAGTCTCCACAACAGATGGGTTCATCAGGAGCCTCTCAGCCTGCAGGTTCCTGACTGTTCCTTGGGACAGGCTGATGTGGCACTTTTGCAAAAGTGATCAGGTTGCCTAAGGTGAATGCATAAAAAGAGACAAATTAGACTCAACAAAATTCTCAGTATATTTAAGCACTAAGGATTTTTTTCCCACTTCTAATGTAGCTGTCCTTGACAAATAACTATAGCCTAGAGAATGCAGGCCAATATCATTTTTTCTGTAGGCAATCATGTCTTAAATTTTGACATGATTACTAAACACAACTCTATTTCATGATGCAGTAGATGCACTTCCAATAACAAGTTTCTTTCTGAAACAAGTATCCTCATATAATTGACAATGAAACATAGTTTTTAAACTATGCATAATAAAGGTATTAAGAAGTATTTAGTCTAATTCTCTTTTGTATGTCTTTGCTAAAATTCTTGCCCTTTATGTCCTTCTAGATTGAATCCTGGTGCATAAAGTGTCAGCTCAGAAGTGCAATGTATGTTGAGGCTTGGGAAGATGAAGAGTATAGAAGCTGTAAAATGAGCTTAGAATTTTTTTCCATAAGTTAAAAGATTTCTCCCTATTCCAACTTAATTACATTGTTTTCTTCAAATAAGAAAAAAAAAAGCCAAAGAAAAAATAAACCCCAAAGCCTCACAAACAAATATAACAAATTAAGGTTAGAAGTTGGGAAAGGCAGTAATCATTTGTCAGTACCTTACCCTAAAAGGTTTTATTGTCATGACACCTACAGTTAGAAAACCTTTACTGAAGTTTTCATTAACAGTCCTTTCCTGTTCAATAAAATATTTCAGGAAATGCTGGAAAGAATTAGTGCAGTGTGTTGTGAACTGTCTGGTTGCATAATGAAAGACTGCACTTGGAGGATATTCTTTTACTTTCCAGAAATATTATAGATTTGGGGGTTGCATTCAGTAGAGCAGTGACCAGGCCCAAGTTGAATTTCACTGATGTGGTGACTAAATTAAATAAATAAGGGCAAGTTTTCTGCATCCTAATCCATGTCCATGGTGGCCATTTTTTACGCACAATATCCCTTCCCAAGCCCATTGAATGTGCGAGTTTGGTCCATGATTTGTGTCATTTTCAGAACATTCTTTCCCCAACATTGCATAAAATAATTTAAAAACATACAGAGGTAAACTCTCAGGAGTTAGGGCCCATTATCTGAACTGAGTTTGTCTCAGACATGTGCAGTGTAGGACTGTTCTGGATATTAATTTTTAGTTAATTATTTTAATTAATATATTTTAATGTATTAATTTTCATTTTTCCCACATCTGGCCATTTAGTACTCTGCTCTTAGGGTTTTGGAGTGAAATCTGTGGGAACTTGGATAAATCTGGTGTCCCTTGAAGCTCTGGGGCGCTCTCCTGTAAATAGATTAAAGGAAGGGGAGACTTTGACAGAGGTTGTGCTTATTTCTTCAGATCTAGACAAGAAAAATTACAGGGATTTTGCTTTCAAAAAGTTGACAGAGTATTTGAAGAATTATTTTTCTACATGAATAGAGAGTATCTTAGATATCTCTGTGCATAGACTACTTAATTCTGATCGCATTTGTGTTGATGTTTCTGAGATACGTGCTAAATATTTTAGATCAACTATAGTGGTTAATTATGCAGATAAGCATGGGCCAGCTCAGTTATGCTAAGTTCAGATATGAAAAACATGCAATGCTAGTGATTGCTTATTCTTGCCATTTCCACTAAGATTATAACAGTGATATACTTTCCATCTGGTTGCCATGGAGGAGGAATAGTTTTGTTTTGCTATGATTTTGTTTGTTTGTTTGTTTGTTTTTATTTGTGTTTATGAGTTATACTTTAATCAATGCAGTGTGACTCATAGTTTGTCTTTGGGGTCAGGATGCAGCATAAACTTGGGGTTTATTCAATCTATTTTACTTGACTGAAATCATGACTCTAACAATTATTTATTCTTACAGGGAGATGTGAATGTGGCCAATGCACTTGTTTCCCTCCAGGAGACAGCAGAGTTCATGGCAAAAACTGTGAATGTGATGATCGGCAGTGTGAAAATGCAGATGGCGATGTCTGTGGGGGTATGTGTTCGCTTAATATCACATCACATAGCAGAATTTAGCAGCACAACAGAACTAAATCTTGACTGTATATAGCTTTCTGTTCCCCTTGATTTTATAGAATAATGTCACTACAGACTATTTACATCATTCATTGATAATAAGATGACAGATTTTTGTTAGAAACAAGCACTAGAAGTACTGAACACGTTATAGAATGTTTTTTAAGACTTTAGGTATGCTAACACATAAATAGAAGTGCTGTATTCCATCAGACACTTAAACAAAAACCTAAAACATTAGGTAACCTTACGTTGTAATTAGTTGTGATGCTTTATTGAGGGTGTTGTAATAAATCTAAAAGTACTAATGACCAGCAAAACTTTTAAATATTTTGTATTCACGAACAGTGATATGCCTGTTTTCTAAAAAAGTAGCAAAATATGTTATGAAAGAATGTAAAATGCTTGAGAGACAGTGTCATAGTAATTGTAGATGCAGATGGTTTATTTTAGTATTGACAGTGAAAGCCTTACATTGTGATATTTCAGTAAAGTATGTTGGTGTTTAGCAGTATTTCAAGGTAGTTTTGGATATGTAAGTGCATGCATACCACATGGTATTTTATAAGCAGGCAAATAATGTTTATCATTAATGGTCTGTTTCTAGTTTTTATGTGCTTTGTTTTTAAAATGACTCTTTGATTCTAAATGTTAACAAAGTTGTTGGTATGAACAATGGCACATTGTATTGTATTCCTTATTTCTGTGTAGCAAAAAGAATGTATTCCTTCATGTTCCTCATGTACATAAAAAAATTCTGACTACAGGGAATATTCCTTCAAGGTGTCTGCCATGCAGAATATAGACATATATAGAAAATTTTGCTTTGAATGTCTAACTAGCCATAAAAATAGTTTACAACATTCAGAGTAATTCAATAATGTGAGTGTGTAAAAAAATTAAAATTTAATTTTGTGTAAAAGACATGAAAAAAAAGCACTGAAAATCTGTTTCATTTTTGTTAGATATTAAATAGTTGGGACATAAAATTCATCATCATCCATGCTAAAATATCTCTTTTGTTTATATCACTCATATTTTACCTTACTATATCTCCATCTCTTTCTTTTGGGTTTGTCTATGCTTCTGTCTCAGGCTGAACTTCCTGAAATATCTTGCTGAACTGTTTATTCTTTTATCTTTCCTTCTCCTCTTTTCATTGCTATTTTTTCTACCACTGTTGCTGCCTAGGCAATCACAGTAAGGACATAAGCCCTTGCTAGTAAATCTGTTTTCAGAGCATCATAAGCTGGACTGTGTGGGGTCTGACAGTGAGGACTGAGTGCCTGTAAGCACAAAGAAGGAAGACCAGTGTTTTCAGGTTAAATGCATGCTGAACTGAGAATTGTGAGTGACAACCAAAATGATTTGAATAAGAATTGTTACTAGCCTTCTCCAGCCAGCAGAGACTGATTAATAGCTTGCTTTCCAGACCAGCTGTCCATGCAATGATAGAAAGACATGAGGTGAAAGCTATGATAAATTAGGGTACAACTGAATGAGATCCCATGGCCATGTTTCTGCATGATGGTAGAGAGTCATTCGCTTAAAAATTCAGCTGTCCATCAATGCAGTACCAAGAATAGAGACTTAATGTCTCCACAAAGACAGAGGTTGCAGGAGGACTCAGCATAGATTTCACAGCACTCTGCTATTAGAAATTGATTCGTATAATTATGGAATCACAGAACAGTTTTGGTTGAAGGGGACCTTTAAAGATCAGCTAGTCCAACCACCCCTGACATGGGCGGGGAACCTTTCACTAAGACCAGTCTGCTCAGAGCCCCATCCAACCCAGCCTTGAACATTTTCAGGGGTGGGGAATCCACCCTTGGAAGCCTGTTGCAAGTCTCAACACCCTAATCATAAAAAAAAATCTCTTCCTTGTGCCCCAGCTGAATCCATTATCTTTCAGTATAAAAACATTGCCCCTTGTTCTGTCACTACAGACTGTGGTAAAAAAAATCTCTTTCCATCTTTCTTATATTCCCCCTTCATAACATTGAAAGGTCACAGAAAGGTCTCCCCAGAGCCTTCTCTTCTCCAGGCTAAGCACTCTCAATGCTCTCAGCCATTCCTCATAAGAGGGGTGCTCCATCCCTCTGATCATTTCTGGGGATAGTCTCTGGATCTGCTTCAACAGATTCATGTCTTCCTTGTACTAGAGACCACAGCGCTCCAGGCTGGGTCTCACCAGACTGGAATGGAGGAGGAGACTCACCTTCCTTGACCTGCTTTCCAGGTCTTTCCTTCATGTTCCTTTTTTTGTGCCTCTGTACATAGACTTAATATGCTAAGACTGGAGAAGGTGTCTTTTGCAGCCTTTTTGAGATAGAGATGTTCTACCTAATGGCTCTTGCCCTACTGTTCAGGTTTTTTGATTATGTAAGATTTTCCCAGGTGTACTTCAGTGCTGATCCACAGAAATATTTAACCTCAGGTTTCCTTTGGCTTCACTTGGTTCTTTGAGTCCTTCATGCACAAGTTAAGTGGTTTTAGTGTGCACACATGACCAAAGAATCACATGTTTGCCAGCACAAGGGTTAGGCAACTCTGTGTTGCTTTTTTACACCAGGCTTGATATTTACTCATCCTGTAACCTGGTGAGACATACTTCTCTCTGCCCTCTGAGGTTATGGCTGAGCTGCTTGCTGCAGATGCATCCTAGGGTTTCAAGTGGTATTTGTTTCCTTTATGTGTCCAGTTCTGTTTTCCAGTGATTTCAGCGCTGGATGCTCCACCCCTCTGGGCCAACTATTGTCCATTACGATTTTTTTCTCTTTCAGGATTGAGGGCAGACAGGAACTCAGAACAACAGTAAAGATCAATTTGAAATGCATTTGATAATGCTTTTAATTCCATTCGCTTCAATTTGTTCTCTGGATGATTATTGGCCTAACTGTGAGTTCTTGTCACAGCCAAGTAGCAGCCATTAAAGGAATAAAACAAAACATTTGGGGTCCTCTGCATACCACAAGTTCCTGTAGAATTATGCTGATCAAAAACTCTGCAATGAAACTAAACCAAACAAAAACAGTAAAGCCTTGGTTGAAACTAGAATCACTAGCAAAGGCTTAAACTTGTAACAGGTAACTCGTGTAACAAGATATGTATACGTAACAAGACTCTTACCTATGGATGTATCCGTTTTGTATTATATCAATGTATCATTCTGTACTTCAAATAGTGGCCCATCAATAAGAACTTTAGCTTTGATAAGGCCTTTTAATGTTTATTCATAAATGTTTGCACTGTCTTTTACAATAAGAAATAACTAAGACTGGTCATTCCAGTAAACCTGTTCTTTGTCACTCGTGACAGTGGAATATTTTAAGTCTGATCTCTTTATTTTCAAGTGAGCAATTCCATTTGGATGACTTTTTAACTAATTTTTTTGGCCAGAGCACATAAAAATACAGTCATCACCAAAATGCAATTCTAACACTGTAGGGAATCTAGTTGTGTCATGCCACACCAAAGAGTAAATGCAGATTATCTTTTTTGTTTGTTGATATCAGTGCCTTTAGTTATCATTAGTTTGAAATTCTGGTTATACTAAAATGGCCTCCAGAAGCTGGAGGAGTTGACCTATTCTTGGAGCAAATGCTGAGGTAATTTTTATTTCACTCCTTACACAGATTTGCCTTCACACCTCTCTCTTCTCAAAGTGTAAGAAAACCACGCAGCAAAAACTCTGCTTGAGATTTTTTGGGAGGAGAAGTTAGTGGTTTTTTTTTTAGGAAATCCACTAGTAAATTAATTTTCACCACTCAGACACATCTTTTTTTGATTTAGTCCTCTTGCATTCTCATGCCAAATACAAGCATCAAAGTGTCTGCATATAATAGTTTGGTCAGGATTCCTTGCGTGAGGCACAGAACATGGATAAGAGATGCCACCCATCAATGTTTCAGTAGGTCTTTTTATTTCTTCTCAACTGACAATAACAAACAGGTCTTTAAATACATCTTTTATGTGTTCAGGACCCAAAAGTTAGGGTGATCCTTTTGACTCACAATTTTTCTTACTTTTATCTCTGTAAACTTGAGGCAAGTCCGGTACCTGTTGTCTGTGCTTCCTGATTTTTGACATTCTTAGTTCTTGACATTCTTAGTTTCTGACATGCTGTTCTTGTTGAGGTTATGAGGAAAAGAATGACACAATTTTTTTTTTCTGTCTGCATTGACATCTTTTGCTGTTGAGCACACATACTACTGCAAACAAGTCATTATGACATTCATCATATTGCTGTTCTGTGAGAGTGCAGACCTTCTGATTTTGACAAAATAATACATTCCTTGGTTTACTCCTGTGACTGTGTCATTGGTTATCAATGCAGGTCATTTGATCTCATTCTGGCACTTACTTACACATTTTCATCCTGCATCATTTGCGCCAGTATTAAGATTTCCAGTGTTATTCTCTATGAATTGCCAGAGAACAAGGGAAAATCTGGAGTTTATAAGGCATACATCTAACTTAAGCCACAAATCCCAGATTTCCAATGATTTAAACTTTTAAATCTGAGACAGAAACTTCCATATCACATTCTTATAGTGATGGATTCTAGGATTGCACAGTCATCACCAGGATGTACAATGCTAAAGCTCCCTCTCAAAATCTGGTATAAGTTGCCCCTAATTGCCATGTTCCTTTGAATATACATTTTCATTACTATCCAGCCAGGCTAAATAATTAGATTCAGAGGAAGGTCTGCCTTTTTTTGCCTTTTTTTTTTTTTTTTTTTTGGAATATAAGATACACAACAGGAAATGTAAAATCTTTTTTTTTTTAATGAAAATTCTAGGTCCATGCTGCAGAAATCATGAATGACATTTATTTTTGTCATCTGTTCAGTGGAGCAGAAGCATGATATTTTCAGATATCATGTTCTTATGAGGACCAGTAAGACCATAACCATAGAAATGAGAGAGCAATGATTAATTATATGCTTCATTAAGCAAAGCTAAGTATGGTACAGTTACTGTCAGACAATTTCCTCATTTCTTGCACTAATGTTGATCCACAGAAACAGAAATACATAAGACATTTGTAGAACTCTCTAATATATGTAAAAAACAAATTAGGAAAGGCAAATAATACCTGTCAATCTCCCAAACAAAGGCAGGTTTTGGCACTGACTGGTCTGAGAATTCCAAAATATGACTCCTGAGTCTACCATGGCTTCTCTGACTATATGGCACATAATTTCGAAGTCTTCAGCCATCTAAATTAAAGCATTTTTTATCACCTGTGATTCCAAAGACAGCCCTTGCCTGACCCCAGCTTGGCTCCAAAAGGACACAGCAGTGCCTGTCTGGCTGCTGCCATCATGAGGATGTCCTTGATGCCTTGGGGCATGTCCAATGCCACAGGGCATCTGAATTAAACCTCTGATTTCTCTGAGGTTCTTACCATGTTAAAATAAAAGTTTATATCCTGTCCAACAGCTCTTTCATCTGTTCTATCAAAAAGTCTTTAGAGCAAGGACCATATTCTTTTGATAGAGGAAACTGAAGAACATATAATTGTTCCAGAATTCAGTACTATATATGGATAGTGAATATACTAGATAGATATACTCTATATATATATGTATGAATAGATAATTTTTATTATGGTATTTGTTATTGAAAAATGCAATTTATTCTCCTGGTGCAAAAAAACCCCAAAACCAAAAAATACAGAAAACCCAACCAACAGTTCATGCGCATTTACTGAGTAAAACTGCTGCAAACAAAGGTGAAAATGATGGTATTAAATAGTGGAGAACTCATAGTTTAACTGGAATAAAACTAATGTGAATCAGGGTTTTATTCTGACAATTCTAAGAGGAGAGTTAATGATTCAGTGCCTCTGTCCTTGTGTTTAATCCTAGCTCTGAGGCACATCCAGGGGCAGAAACAGATAAATTTGAAACTAGTAGGTATTAGATTCGAGAGTGATGATTGCAGCTAGTACAGGTATTAATGGCATTGCAGAGTCTGTATTAAATTAAATTAATTTTAATTTTTTCTAATTTTTTTAAATGCACTACAGATTTATGTCCTGGTCACCCAGACATTCGTGTGGGTGTATGAAAAGTCAACACTACATAGATGCACAGAGAACTAAGTTTGTGTAGCTTTTCAGATAGCATAAAATATGATTCAGGTTTGCAAAAAAGCATTTTAATTTAATCTTTCTGCTCAAATGGGCAATAAAGAAATTACTAGTACATTAACATTCAAGTTGATTAATAGATATTAATTTTGTGAGTCCAAAAGGGGCTTTTCTGTTGAATGTCTTTTATTAGGCTTTAAATAGCCATTACACTATTCCCATGCTTCCTCTACATGTGAATTCTGTGCATTTTGTGCAGCAAGAGCCTGTGTCTGAGCAGGCCATGCTCTCAGAACTCCTGAGACATTTAGCCCATGCCAACACCACTTGAAAGTTTGTTCCAATAGTCATCACCCTTGTTTGAAATGCTGGTTCATTTCTTACATGATTTTGTCTGCTTCAGGTTTTCTCTCCTGCTTTGTCTTTCTCTGGTAGTTTGAGAATACCTGTTCTGATACCCCCTGAATTCCTCAGAACTTTTTAGTACCCTTCCAAGTTTTGCCAAAATCTCTTCAAACATGGATATCTCAGAGTTGCAGGACTTTAACACCATCTCATCAATGCTCTAATTTTGCTCCTCCTCACTTTTCTCCGTGTAGGTAGATGTGAGAATGACATTGGCCCTTTTTGCTGCAGTGTTTCACTTGAAGGTGCTACTGGACTGCCTGACTGTTGTGTTACTCAAACTGGAGCCACAATCCACCTTCATTAGACTTAGACAAAACTAACTGACCTACTTTGAAAATGTAATAGACAGTCAGTATTTTAAATCACATTTATATTAGGCTTCTCCAGCTGCAGTTGTTAGAACTGTTCTGGTCTTCTGGTATTCAAGAAAAAACAAAAAATAAAAATCAGTGTTCAAAGAACATTTTTAGCAACTTGTTTAGCATATTTGGGCAGGATAATGAAGCCTGCTCACCTTGAAATATTTCTTGCAGATATATGGTTTAATATTCTCTTCTGTTAATAATATAATGGAAGGTTCTGTGATTTAGAAGAAAAAATAAAAAATGGAAATCCTGTTCCTATTTAAATACAGTGAAAAATAGTTGTTTTGTTTTCTGGGTGTTCTATATCAGGTATCCTGTGTTATGCTGCAATTTTTCATATTCTTATTGCACTTCTAAAACTTTTTATTTTTCATTCATTTAAAATACATTAGATACATTACTTGTATTAGTCTGAGAAACTTCTGTTCCTGAGATGCCAAATTTTGCTTGGGTCTGGCCTCAGTTTGCCCTTCAGTAATATCATCTGTTTGCAATAGTTAGTCTGTAAATAAGAACCAGTTTCCTCTGTAATGATTACTTCCCTTTTTCATTGTGCTGGTCCTCCCCTGTAGTGGTGCCTTTTGTATTATAAAATGATTCTGCAGGTTTTTGGGGAACACTGACAACAGCTGCATGAGTAATCCTAAACCAAAATTTCCTACAACAACACAATTTCAATTCCAGGCCTGGCAAGAAATAATTCATCATGGTGCCCAGTTTGGTTCAGGTTGATTTAGGTTATAATGAGCCCCTGCTAGTAATCTGCCACATTTTGCTTTTTTGCTGAATTCATATTTCACATTTAAATCTTGTGGTTATTTGAGTTATAATCCTAAGGAAAATGACAGAGTATTTGGCACTATCTTTTTTGTATTCTTTGCCTCTCCCACATCAAAGTCTTTATTCTTTGAGATAAATTTTTAAAACATTGTTGATTATTTAAATTCATTAACATAACTTTTTATGAATAAGTATTTGCAATGCAATTTGTTTGGGATTTTAACTGTTTTCTGTTAGATCTGAAGTATTGATAGACCAACACTTTTCAATATACATGCTTAATCTGTATAGTTAGGGGTAAAGAAAAATCTCTAATTGAAGAACTCCAGCCAAAATGAATTGCTTAACATGATAAAATATTGATTTAACTATTCAGATTACCCCTTTCTTCTGTGATTTGCAAGGAGGATATTCACAACTAGACCATGTAAAGCAGTTGTTCTCAGGCTACCACACTCACATGAGATAGCTTAGATGTAACAAGCAGTGGGCTGAACACTTGTACACTTGCCACCTCAGTGGATGAGGCATCCAAAAAGCTGCAACTGCCCAAGCTGGTGTCAGCTAGGAACAAATATTTTTTTAATGGATTATTTGAGACAAAAGAATAATTTATGTTTTGAAGATTTATATGGCATAAAGGAGGAGAGAAATTTCCTTTACAGAAAAGTGCCAGTCAAATTTCATATGGTAAACTGCAAGCTCTGTTTGCTGCAAATTTATAGATTATTCATTACCTTTTTATTTGACTTGTGTAAAGGATTTACAGATATGATCAATCTCTTCATTCAGTAACACATAATGACTGAGAGAAAAATGCCTTAAAATTATTTTCTCAGTGAAATTGCCATGGATTTCTTACTATTCACTGCTAAAAGAGTAGAGGGGTTGGGATCTTCAGAAATAATTTTCCAGCAGGAGCATCCAGTTGTATATTTTGCTCTTAATTAGCTAAATTAATCTGAGTTCTAATCTCTGTGTTACTAATTAAAAATAAATAAGGTCGATGAAAATACTCTGACAGAAGCTTTATTTTAGTTAGCTCATATAGACAATTGCATGACACCTATCTGGAAGGGGCATATGGGAATGTACATATGCTTGTTTTCTACCTCTTGTCTTTTGGGTTGTCATGTAATTGTTCTTGTTTCCCATTCTGACACAAAAGTTCAAGTAGCATCAATCTTTTATCATTGCTAGTTATCAATCTTTAGAAGTGGGTAGAAATACTGTCATAATAAGACTGTGTCGTCATTAACTGAGCCTTTAATATGATAAATATGATCAAAATATAATAGACATCAATAATGTAATATGATAAAAACACCTCAAAAATCAACACATTGTTTGGGATACAAAAGTTAATTTGAATATTTAGATGCTGTAAATGATAACTCCAAGACTTTGGAGCTCCCAGTATTTTTGTAATGAAAACTTCTAAAGTATTTGACTATCAGTAAACTTGAATGAATTTCACTTTCAGCAAACTACCAGGTTTGTCTCTCCTCTGGCCTTCTACCAGTGTTACCTCTCAGTTTACAAAATCAAATTGTGCTGGTGGCTCATGAGAAATCCACTAATCAGGAAAACTAAATAGCTGGTTTGCTTCCCTGCATCCTACAGCTCCTTGCTTTCCCAGATACTCCTACAGTTTGTTCCCGTCTTCCCAGTCCATGCTCCCAAATGATCTCAGTCCCTTCATTTCTCCTCCCTTGCCCTACATAGAAGATAGGATAGGGCAAAAGTCACTGGTATGTGTTTGCTTCCCTGGTAACTAATTAGCTAATTATCGTCTCTGATGCAGAAATATTATTCAAAGCTTAAAAATGTAATTCTGACTGGGAGACATTTCTTCTTTTATATCAATTTGCCATTCCTATATTCTTCTCTATGTTTGTTGGCACTTTTCCCTTCTTCCTGGCCAAATTTTCTACTCAGCTTATTATTCAACATATTTTCAATTTTTTATTAACCTTTTTGCAAATAATTGTTTTAAATTTCTATTTTATCTTTCCCCTCCCTTCTTTAAAGTGTGAATTATGGCTTCTATGGCTCTCACCCACATTCTAGGGTTTCCTTGACCTATCCCTCACTTGTTTTCTGCACATCATTAGGGCACCCTTTTTAACAGATAAAGGAGAGAACTGGGGAAGTCCATCCTGCTGGGAAGGGGTGCTGTCCACCCATCAGTCTGTCTATCCCATAGCACACACTTCATACTGAAGAGGTCTGATGCTGTGACCACAGTGACAGGTTTCTGCTTGTCTTGCTCATAACCAACCTTGCTGTCATTACAGGCCATGGTATCTGCTCATGTGGCCGATGCATTTGCCAGGATGGGTGGTTTGGAAAGTTGTGCCAGCACTCAAGGAAGTGCAACATGACGGAGGAGGAGAGCAGAAGTCTCTGCGAGTCAGCGGATGGCATATTGTGCTCCGGGAAGGGTAAGATCTGCCAGCTGAGCTACCCTGTGTCAGTGCCTGACAGAGGAAAATAATCACGCTCTGAAAGACTAATGTGCATGGCAGGGGGTTGTTGTTCAGTAACCCTCTCTTTCAAAGGCACTCATTATTAAAAGGATGTTAAAGGATGCTCTGTAATGCACTTGCATCCATTTTGTCAATCACCCACCCCAGCCGTACGCGTTCAGCAGCGTTGCTCTCCTATGCAATTTGTTAGTAGCATATAATTTCCTGTATGTGTTTAGCTGATGGTCTGTGGGGAACAGCTGCACATTATAAACCAACTGTTAGAGCTCCTTCCACTCTGGGGAAAAAGGGCACTACCCACAATAACCCTCTGGAGGGGAAGATGGCAAATGTAATATATTGGACAACAGTAAGTGGAGGAAAGTGTTTAAAAGCAATTCGGTACCCTTAATCCCGCTGCTCCCCAAAACAGCTTCAAAGGAAAAGTAGGTGTCTGCAACCCCCACAAATGAATCCTACAAACTTTCTCATTTACTAATTTTCATTCATCTGGTTGCATCAGCCTCAGTTCAGCTCTAAAAAAAATTGCCACAGGGAAGAATAAAAGTTAGAAAATCTTGATAATTATCTGAAATTATTCTCTGAGGTTCTTACCTTGCAGTCTTTCAGGCTAGGAAATTGCATTAATGGAAAGAGGGCTTTTTAGCTCCCCCGCAGTGCAAATTGCCTATTTTTGTATATAATATGTCTGAAGGAGAATAGACAAAAAAAGAGACTGGTTGGAGGCTAGAATGCATTCAATCCAGACTCTGTGTGTCATTTCCTATATTTGTATGTCCCTTGCATAGACAGGAAAGAAATCTGCCAGCTGGAAAAACCAGTTAGGAACCCTCTACAACAGGCAGATTTCCAGTTTTCCCTTTGGTAACTTTTATTTCAGTGCAGAGGAAATTTAAATGGGGTTTCCAGCCCAGGCTTCATCTATCTGTATTATCACTTATCGGAATTCTCCCTATTGCACCATTTAATTTTGTTCTGGGGCTTCTTCCCCCTCAGTTGATGCAGTGTCATAAAAAATGAGAAATTGCACTGTTTCTCTTTTTTTTTCAGATGGGACTATCTTTAAATTAGTATATGTGTAAGAGTGAGCGAGTTACAGAAATGAGAAATGGAAATTACTCTGTTCTACTGCAGAAGTTGACCTTTTTTCTCTTAATGTGTGCCTCACTGAGATTTTTTTTATATAAACCAGGAAGGTGAAGGAATATGCTTGGTACCAATAAAATGCACTATGTAAGATTCTGTATAAGTATAAACATGAAAAATGATGTTGATTTTTAAAATATTCATATTACCTGCTATCTTTTTCTAAGGATGGCTGACGCCAGTTATTCCAGCCTGTGGGTCTTACTGTGAGAACAATTAGCTTTGAACATGTGTTGCAAGGATACCATTTACTTTGAGGCTTTGGGAGTAGATAATCCATTAGGAATTTGCAGATATCAAGAATTTTTTACCTCTGTTGGCTATGCTGCTGGGGCGTGGCTTGGGATCTGGTCACTTTTATAATCTGTAGCAGCCTGAAAGGTGCTCAGTGTTGTCTTTTCCAAACTGACCCATTCTGTGATTCTGTTACCCTAAATCCATACACAGAAAGAGTGGTGGGATTTTTATTTTTTTTTCCTTTGGGGGATATAATTTCTTTGGCCCCTGAGCACACATTAGAGAAATCACCTCCATAAGACATCTACAGTAGTGTGTGGCCAGTAAGCATCCAAGAAGGCTACTATCTCCTGCCTCTTCTTTGAACAGGATGGGAATCAGAGGCAAAGACAATCCAATTATAAATTCTATACATTATATTATTATAAATTTTGCTGCGATGCTATTTTTTTCCTTTTTTTTCCCTTTTTTTTCCCCCAAATCTATTCTTGATGCTGAGATATGTATCTGGAAATCATGTCTTACTGGATATACATAATATAAAACACCATTCATAGATAGTGAAGCACTATCCAGGAACCAAAATGGCAAATTTTTCTTTCTGATTCATTACAGTGAAAAAGAAATAAAATGATTACTGGTCAAATAAAAGGGAATTTGAAACCTGTGCACTAATGGGGGTTTTTCCATTTTTGTTGGAAACCTAGCCATGATATGCAAGTGCTAAAATGGACTGAGGATAGCTTGAGTTTCTGTATATAGGTTTTAATAGACTGTGAAGAGTCCTGGTTTTCAGCAGATAACTGCTGAACACTATCAGAAAATTGCACTCTGCTAATATAAGCAAAGTTGGGCATCCACATTCCTAGGCAGTTTTCTGAATCTTGGCTCGCTGACTGTGCCACCTGTAGCAAAAGCTCTTCCCAAGGCAAACAGCAACACCCACCACGCTGCTGCCTCCCTGGCAGTAAAGATAGGGCTGTACATGGTGACTGTAATGGTGCAGGATGTGGGCAAGGTAATGAGCCAAATCCCATCCGAGAGGAGCTGGCTGGCATCCCAGGAAACACCCTGCAACTCATTAGACTCAATTAAACTGAGGAGCCTCCCAGAGCAGCATGCCCTGTTCAGGGAGAAGACTCGATACATTTGTTTCTCTAACAGATTTTTGCATTTTGGAGCCTTATCTTCCTTGCTTGACTTGGTGTTAAATTTGCTGCATCTTCTGCAAAACAGTTTTAAACATCATGGGCATCCCTCAGTAGCAGGATCAGTGCTTGCTGATGCAGAATCACTTCAGGCTTCTTACAGTGTAATACTCTTAAAAACTGCTGTAATTTCACTAAAATCCTCATACTATTCCTCGTTATTTTCAGGTGTCAGTACCTTGCAGTTTCTATAAACAGAGGTATTTGTTTTAAATTGCCCTCAAGTATATCTTTGTGTACCTCTTACAGAGCAACCCTGTGATATGTCTGCTATCCTCCACTGCCTCCTTATACAGCAGCATTTTTGATCCTTGTAGGGAATGTCAGTATTTTCTATGCCAGTGGCCCTGTAAGCAATACTCAGAACCCACAGAAAAAGTAGATGCTTAATCAAATACTTCCATCCTCAAATGTTCTAATCACTAGCTCTTCCTGAATATATTTACATGTTCCATATGTTACAAGTTAAAGCATTTCCCTAAAATTAGGCAATGAGTTAATTTTTGTGAATTTGAAATAAGCATTAAATTACATATTTAATTACAAATTAGATACTCTGCTGGGGCTGTTCTGAAGTTTTCAAGAATTAAGCTTCAGTATTTATGGGAAAAGGAATGGAAAATTTGTTGCTCTCAACAGATGCAACTTTTTTTCTTTAAATATATTAGGATTATTACTATGGATTTTATTCAGAGGTCACTGAAAGAATTGGGAAGATGGAAAAGCATGATTTTATAGACTTTGGCTCAGGCTCTGTTGAGTAACCCATGAATTCTTTTTAGGTTATATTCTGACATAACCAAGCTTCCTTCTATATATTTTTTCTGTAATAATGCATTCAACACATTGGTGACTTTTTAATGGAATTATTCTGGAAATATTGCAGGAGGCTAGGATTTTCAACTGAGTTGAACTCATTTATAAGCATCTTCTGTAAAAGGTCAATAGCTTCTTTGGTGAGATTTTTTTTAACTCAGCCCCTCACAGCTGAAAATTTTGCACATATTCTTTGCTATAATTTATCTGGGCTTTTTACAATTATTTTTTTAACGTTGATTTCTGCTGTTACCCCTTCTTAGGGCTAGGTCCACAGAAGGATTTTTACTTAGCAGTTAGTAATATCCCCACTTCAGTGTTTAAATGTCTGAAATCTGCACAGGGCCAGGCTGCAGAAGATGAGATCTGTAAAAGCCAAGTCTCTTCAGCCAAATGCTGGAATAGTTCAGGAGGAATTACTATCTCCTTGTGGCATTTCTAGTTGCAGAAAAGCCTCTCTCACACCCTTCTCAGGCTTCCTGACACATGATTGTCCAGGGGCACATGTCACGTTCCACAATTCAGAGCCACGAACCTTCTCCTGAGGGTAAGGATGTCTCAGAGTCTTCTCTTCAAGGGAGGCTCCTGGTGCTCTGTGGGTTATGGCATCACCTGAGTTTGAGCCCACAGTCCCTGCTTTGCCTGTGATGGTATGGCCTGTCATCCTTGAGAAGAAGAACAGCTTGTCCCAAGAAGGGGTGTTAGGGCACAGTGCAGGAACGAGCCAATTGCTGAGCTGCCATTACGTGCACAAACTCTTTCTGACCTGAGCAAATGTTCAGTAAGTCCATGGGAGGTGGAGAAGCTTCATTCATGATAGTGAGGATTTTGGGGGCCTATAGATGTTAGTCTTGGGCACTGCTGGTCTTTTGTAAGCTCACCCCTAACAGCTTTAGATGAGGAGGACTATTTTCCTCCTGGGTGTGATTTTACTGCCTTCAGTAACAACAGGTTGGGGAAAATTTGAGCTTTGCTAGTACAAAAAAAGTAAAATAGAAGTTACTGGGGACAGAAGCCCTGATTGTAGGTCTCTACAACCAAAAGAAAGCTTCAAAATGTAAGTCCTGATTAATTGAAATAGCAGGATCAAAGCTATTAGTGGTAACATCCCGTCATACTCCAACTCATGCCAAAAGAATCCTTGCATTCAAAAGCCTTTTAGCTTGATTATTTTCTTTTATGCAACAGCCTCTTAGGCGGCAATTTTGTGCACACGCACATGTGCGTATGTGTGCATATGTGTGACTTGGGTTGTTATTTTCTAGCCTGAATGTGCCAGTACTCTTTGACTGTGAGTAATAATTTTTGTGATTTCAGGCTCCTGCCACTGTGGAAAGTGCATCTGCTCACCCCAGGAATGGTACATTTCGGGTGATTTCTGTGAATGTGATGACAGAGACTGTGACAAGCACGATGGTCTCATTTGCACAGGTGCAGTACAGGCTAACACTTAATTGCTTCAGGAAACAAACAGAGTTGATGGGAATTATGTTAGACAAAGCCCAGCTTCTCCTTTCCCCACTGATGGAGGAAGCACATTTGCTGGTTATTCAAACCTGCTGTAATTGTTTCTTCATGCAGCGCAAAGATCAACTTAAGGTTTCAAAACAACAGTTAAAAGCCTGAGTATGAATTTAAATAAGTAAGCCAGCTATGGAATCTACCAACAATTCTCTCTGCAATAGACTACAAGTTACTGGTTTTTGGCAAGGAACACAGTGCCATCATTATGGTTTCCTTAGCCTTTGTTCTTTTACTGGGCATTCCATGTGTGTAATGCATTTAAGTCACAGAAAAAATTCACTGGTGGGTTAGTAAAATAGATTTTTACAGGTTAGGGACATAATTGTGTGGGTTAAGAGAGCTTCCCAGCAATCAGACAATTGTCGGTGGGAGGCTGGAAGAGCTGATAGCTTTTCTTGTGATCTGATGGTAATGATTCAAGCAGCTTC
Organism: Geospiza fortis; assembly: GCF_000277835.1. Classification (NCBI taxonomy): domain Eukaryota; kingdom Metazoa; phylum Chordata; class Aves; order Passeriformes; family Thraupidae; genus Geospiza; species Geospiza fortis. The sequence goes on from NW_005054363.1 coordinate 3,723,621, forward strand.
ACCTTAACATTGTCTGAATATGCAGGTGGCAGATGTTGATGGAAATGGGCAAGCTGCCAACAAATCCTTGTGACAAGCATAGTCACAAGAAGCAGCATGGGAATTGCTAAATTAACTCACTGGCTGCTTCCTGTTACAAATCTTAATTTTAGAAAACCTTTGCTGAGCAATTATTAGATGTGGAAGAACTCTGCAAGCCAATTAGAGTGAGAGTGGGAAGGCTGACACTAGTAAATTGTGTCTTCCAGCTAGCCCCATTAGCAAGGGTCATTTTCTGGAGGCAACTAGCCAGTATAACAAGAACAGGAGCTTTATCTGTAGTTCTGATGCCTAATCATGGATCTTCATAAAGTCAGAAGGAAGAGGAGTTTACATAGATACAAAGGTTATAGAGGTCTCAAACTCAGCATCCAAGGGTCATAAAAAATATTTAAATAAAATTAATAGGTGAATCTTGACTGTTCCACTGCTGCAAAATAGGACCAGGACATTTTTCACTTAATACAGAGTTTGAGATAGGATTTATTTGTATAGCACTTCTGAGATTTTAGGTTTAAAGTTTTTCATGCTCAAAGCCATGGTATAACTGCTATTCTGTTGATAGCTTTTAATGGCTTTTTCTTTATGAATAATAGTTAATCTTGTTTTTCTTTGTACCTGGAGGCACAGTGTGAACACTTAGCCTCACCAGCTGGCTACAAACACTGGTGTACAAAATTACACTTCACCATACACAATTTCAATATTTGCAATGCTGCTGATGGAATTATTGAGAACATGCTATTAATGCCATGTAAGTATAGGTGTGGGGTGGCTTCTTAATGCAATGGTACAGTAATTGCTTCCTTCCAAAGGAAAAAGGGGACAATAAAGGAACAATACATCTACTTTAGCATAGCCTTTTACTTCCCATAAAACACATTCTAATGTAGTACATTCCAATTATTATAATTGTCCTTTATTCATTCTATTCTAGGTAACGGTGTTTGTAGCTGTGGAAACTGTGAGTGCTGGGAAGGATGGAATGGAAATGCTTGTGAAATCTGGCTGGGGAGAGAATACCCTTAATGGAGGATGTCAAGGACTGAGGAGAGTTTTTTTTGTTTGTTTTCCCTTAGGCTGCTAGGACATTTAATTTCCGAAGTATCTGGGTGTGGGTATGCATGAACGCACACATACATGGATGTAAATACCTTAGAACACATTTGAGGATCTGCTCCTTAAAGAAATGCATCAGAAAACTAAACTAGGGAGCAGGACAGCCCAAGCTCTAGACGTGAAGTCATAAAATACTGGCCCTATGGAACTTCTCCAGAGATTTTTTGTCAATTCAGTGGAACCGATATTATACCTGTAATGACTATTTCTTTGAGCAACCTGAGGCAAAGGTATAAGAAGACCCTTTTTTTAATATTATTTACTTGGTTGTCATGTCTCCTTGTCAGTATGCGACAATTCACCTGTAGAAGAGTAACACTAGTGGAATATTGTCAAATAATTAGTTTGATTTGTTTTATGGTATTTGAAAAATACATTATTTGGCCCTTTCCAACAGTCCTGATTATGAACCAACTCATAAATTGAGAGAAAATATTATAAATATAATATTAATGATTTTTTATTTGGTCGGTTGTGTAACTGAGGTCCAATTACTTGACACTCATAGGCTGAAGACCCAAAATGTTTGAATGAGAACCTTTTCCACAGGAGAACTTTTAGTTTCTGTGGTTGATATGTCAGAAAGTTGGTTATCTAATCTACATATTACAATACTTTAAAATACATAACCTATAGAAACATATGGAATGAAACTAATAAAGATATAAAAGTATGATTGCCTATTCTGCATATATATTCTACAACTCACATGTACTTCTCTTGTACTGTTCCACATATCTACAGCTGCCTCCTACATGTAAAGCAAATGAATTTTTTTATATTACTAACTTTTAGGATTTTACTCTTAGAAATCACTGTTCAGGACAGATTGCCCTGTCACACATGGAATTCATTGAATTTAACTGCATTTGTAGAAGTAGGGAACCTGAACATCAACTGACTTGAAAAATCATCTGTGCTATGCAGTACCTAGGTCTCAGCCAAAGATGTTTGGACAATGTTGACAAAGTAATTAAAGTTTTAATACAGTAAATACAAACAAAGCAGTGGTATGAACAAAAATTTTATTTTTATTTTCCAATGGTGAAATGCTGCTCAGTGTGAAATTCACATTGAGTTATGAACGATGCACAACTATTGGGACTTCCCTAACTTATTTACATATGAGTCTCTCATTTTTTGTACATGTAGATTTGGCAGCCCTTGAATTCTTTAGAGCAAAAAAAAGAAATATACATTTTAGTTTCAAAAGTGTTTACATTTTGTGAAACCATGATTGAGCAATAAATTGATTAAATGGCTCAAAAATACTTCTTTTAGATACCAAACTTTAACATTGTGGTTTAGGTGCCAAGGTCCTGATTTTTGAAGAGGTGCATGACTCAGAAATAATGGAACTAAGTATTAACAAAAAAAAAGTATTTCCATTATTAGTCTAGAAATTACTTTTCTTTTAGAAAGAACAGTTTTGAAATAGGAAAATACAGTGGTACAGAACATGGGACAGAATGCAAAATTTAAAATTAATTTATTGAACTGCTTTATTATTCCCCCGTCCCATATAGCTTGCTTTTTAACTTTAACCACTTTTTTTTCCCTCTTAACCTGGATTCTTTCTTTCTAAAAATGAAGCTTGTGAAGCCCATATTCTCAGGGAGTACCATTACCAAACATCCAACTTATATATAAGCTATGCAGATAAATAACTAGACCTACATCCCAAAGCTGCTAGCTACTCTCTTACCAGATAACCAAAGTATCAGGCAGAGTTCTAAACTGTATTCATAACACATAAAGAATCCTCAAAGTGAAATTCATCTTGAAATTTTAATTTATGTTTTATACTTAAAACCCTAAAATTCCATGGAGCTCAACAGGAATATCTTCTTAAGTTTTAGCATATATGCATTTTGCCAACCCTAGTGTCGGGAGAGCACAAATTGTTGCTTTTATTTATATTTATGAATAATGAATACCGCTGACCTGAATCATCTCATAATCACTGGGTTTTTTGCATATACATTCATCTGCTGAATCAGAGTGTAAACAATGAAGGATACAAAGTTCTCCTCGCTTTCCTTCCATTTATATTAAGTTGTGTATTAAGAAAATACTACATAATCAAAACTCTATTCTGGTGTCAGTAGATGCTTTTGACTTGTTTCATGGCATCAAAACATTAATATATACTGTAGATCAGCTGTGGTATTTCAGGTACTCATTCATATATAAAAGAACAATTCTTTAGGTGGTTCCAGTGTCATATTTGATGCATTTTTGTCATTTATTTTAATTTTAAGTTTATATACTAAAAGAGTATAAAGTAATTTTTACTTTGATTTTTTTATACCAATCAGCTCCAACCTTTTTGACTACTGGATGGATTATGTAGTCATAGCATTTCAAAAAGGATTATCCAAGTTGTTTTTAACTTACATATGGAAAAAAATCAGAATATCTAAGACAGCTACTCTCTGTGGTTCCTTTAAATGCAATTATCAAACAAAATGGTGCTATTACTATAAACCTTAAAGTATTAGCTAAGACTACTAAAAATGGAATGTACACATTAATTCTTTTCCAATTTTTCTTTTGTTTCCTATAATGTTGCTTGAGCATTTCCCCAGCTCTTCATGCTGAGGTACTGGTGATGTGACACCCAGCTTATCTCTTTTGTGGCTCATTTCCTCTCTAGAAAGATGAAATCAGAAGGAATATGATTATTATTCCACATATTTGAATATAATAGCTGTATTAATAAAATTTTATCTTTTTCCCTTGTGTCATTCCCTGTGATGGGAATTCCAGGTACATAAACTGTAAATGCAGGAAGAGGCATAAGAAAGTGAAACTTACTACTTGATTTTTCACTCCTAGTGACTGTAAAAACCTGCTTCCAGGCCTGTGGCAAAAGGCAAAACCAAAATGGATAAATTGGGACTTTTTACTGATTAGATTGATAAACCTTATAAACAAAAAGATATTACAGCCTTGTTTTCTTCTTATGTGAGAAAGAACACAATCCAGAAGTGTGCCAGTGCTTCTATAATAGACTTGCAGGATTGCACCTATTGTGTATAACGTATCTGTAATATCACCTATAAAAAACCTGTGGATTGATTTGCTTCTATAATTTATTAACCTGCTTGTGATCCTTTTTTTCCCCACTAGCTATATTCTTTCTTAGAAACACATAGATGCATTTAATCATGTACCTGCTCTCACTTTCTGATATATTGCCCTTGCTTCTTTGCAGAATGACATCTCACTTTGTAGCTAAATGATACAGCTAAATGATACTGGGATGAAGAAAGCTAAGTTGAATATTTCTGTGACTAAGTAATTGAACAAAAAAATTTATTACATCTTTAAAAATAAGTCATAGCACTTGCATTAGTCATCACAGAAAAAAACCCCTGTTATTAAACATTTTAGAATGCATTGCATGAAATACAAATTTATCTAAAGAGCCATTTAAAAGAAAGAGAACCTTCTTATGTAGTCTAATTTTGCTTCCATTCCCATTTGAATGTAGCTGAATAATGTATTCTTTATAGCAATAAACAGATGGATCATCATGATATGCTTTTACTGCATGGACCAAACTGTCTGCTTTCATACCTCATTGCTTAAACTAGTTTTAAACCAAGACAAAAAGTTTCCCCATATATATAAATGTAAAGCCAGGGTTCTTAGTATTGTTTCAGGTATATACCATAGTCAAAGTGAATTGCTTTACTTTGTTTCTGGTGAAGGGCCTGGGAGGGGTTTATTACGAACCAACATTTATGAAAATGACAGTATATTAAAAATCAATTGAGAATGGCTAAAAAACCCAGAAAATGAAGCAAAAGCTCTGTTATGTGAACTACAAAGCACTTAAAAGGAGCTAGAGACCCTTCCATAGGCTCTATCATGTGATCAATCTCATAAGGATTCTTGTGAATTTATAAAATTTTTGAAGTACAGCAAAATGGTGCTTTGTTGAAGTAGTTTATATCTCCTCAAAAGTGGATCTTTAAACTGTGCAGGTGTGACCAATTTTGCCAAATAGAACTGTAGCTGAAATACAGATCAAAAAAGAGAAGAAAATGACTGTGCAGTGTTAACATATAAAATGGCAAGATGAGGTTAGATTTCAGTGTGAACAGTCTCTAAGAGATTAGAGAAAACCCAGAAGAACAAAATACAATGCAAGCATGCAAAAGACCTGGAACGCTGCAGATTCACGGACAGCTGCACATGTAAGTACAAAAACCCCAATCTGTAAATACAAATTGATTCCATCAGGTTTACTATACAGTACTTTAGTAGTAACAGACAGTTGAAAACAGCTTTCACTTAACAGCAAAATTAATTTTAGAGGGAAGAAAATGGTGAAGTCTCATCCTGGAGAACAGCAAGAGAGGTATTATATTAAGGAGCTGAAATTTTCTTTGGCATGGTAAAGGGGGAGAACTGAGTTTGCCAACCTATTTACATGAAGTTTCACCATCCTGTGGCCAGTGTAATGATGCTTTGCACAGTCTACTTCTTACATAAACTTTTCTGTTGGTTTCCAGTATGCCTTCATATAAATGTTTTATTCATCATGTTGAATCTGTGTATACAACAAATAAGAATAAACACAAACTGTACAATGCAGACAAACTCTTTGCATATATGTATGTAAATTTGTAACACTGACCAACAGTTCTTTGACAGACACAACCTACAACATGCAGTTAGTTCATCCTTGTCGTACTCTTCCCATGCAACAGATGAGACAAAACAAAATTAAAGGGAGGAAACAAAGCACAAAGTATACCTGTGTTATGTTTAAACAGACTGTAGAAAAAAAAATTAGGGCAATGATTCATTGGATTAAACACTCATATGAATTTAGCCCACAGAAACAAAACCGGAAAACAATAATTAAAAAACAAAAACAAAGGCAAAAAGCTGTATTTCCAGTATGTACTAACTGCTTAAAGAAATTAAATCTGCCCTTAATTATAGCCTCACAAACTGGTTCACAGATCATAGTTACTCAGGACCAAAAGGTTAATGCTGAAAACAATGTTTATATAGGATCAGGCACTGAACCAGATCCTCCTTGCATGGCTCAGCCAAGTCTCCAGCCCTGTCTCTCCTCAGGCTCTTACACTGGGTCTATAAGAAGGCAGCTGAATGGGACATGAATTCGTGTATTCCCTCCTCATGAATCAGGTGAGAGAGAAGGTAGCCTTCAGCTGTTTTATCTTACGTGAAATATTGTGAAGTTCTCCTCTCACAATTGCAGGAAGGCCTGGGGCCACGGCGGGACCTGGCCGCCAGTGCAGCATCAAGGCTGCTGCCTCTCCTGGGTCCTGCAGCGCAGAGCAAGCCCCCAGCCCGCCATCTGAGTTGCTTTGGTTTGATTTTGTTTTCTCAGGGATGGTGCACAAATCCCATTGGACCAGATGGGATGAGAAGGGCACACTGAAGTTTTTAATAAAGTGTTGTTTTTCCCTGCGCACACAGATTTAGTGCTAGCAGGCAAGGGCACAGTCTTAAGTCAAAGTTTCTTTGCATTTTTATCACAGTTTTAGATTAGGTTTGTATTTTTTTTTCTCTACATGGAGAACTCATTCCCTCCCTAGAAAGACCCAACATCAAGCATTATCTTGCTGTTCTCATATCACACTTACAAAAAGAAGTCTGACCTACAGAAAAAAGAAAAAGTTTATGTAGAATTTAGCAGCTTTACAGTAGCCTCCTTGAAGAGTGCACTAAATGTTGCTTATAAAAACAGAACACATTTGAAAACTAGTATGAAGAGTTCATTCAGACTGAATCAGACTGTTCAGCTGAGCAGACAGGGAGTTTGAAATAATCAGCAGTCTCTGTCAGGGACTTCAGGACAAAGATGTGATAAAACAAATTGCCAGAAATACAGTGCTAAAAAAGGAACGGATGGTTTCCTCTTTTTGTCTTAAAATATCAAGGTAACAGCAAGAGGCCAAGAGAGTGTTGCCACACAGTTTCTAGACTGAGATACAGTCTGATCTTTGCTGCCATTTCTAAGAAACAAATTCCTTCTTAAGCATACAGAGAGTGCTTATATTTTTCAACTTCTGAAAGCCTGTGACTAAATGTGCAAAAACTTCAGTGGCATCTCTGTGGCATTCTCTTAATCTTTCCCCTGCCCTCCTTCATCCCCCGCAACACTGGCTTAATTGTTCACAAGTGACAAACTCAAAGGGTTGATGTTGTTCCTGGTAATATGATCCAAGGCTTCAATTTTATGATGTTTTTGATTTCTTCTAGGTTCATGTAAGAGAAAGTACAGTATATAGAGATCAAGGCAAGGCACCTTCAATCTAGCAATTTGGTGGGCATGTTATCCTAGGAAGCTGGGTGGAGGTACATACTGGGATATCAGTGAAATACATAGGACTGGACTTTGCATGCTTAGCTAAAAATAAAAATAAAGTTTTGTAATATGTCCAGTTTTAAAACGTCTTTTTTTAAAACACCAGAAATATTAAACTATAATTTGTAACTACCCTTTGCATTGGTGCTGCAAAAAAGAACACAACAACATCCTTGCCCATGCTTTGCTAAGTAGGTGTGGGATTCAGCCAAAAATAACAATGGCATTAAGTTCAGTTCCTTAAAAACAGGAAAGGATTATATTTAAAATGGATTTAGGTAGCGCAATTCTGATTAGTCTTACTTTTTTTTCTTTTGTTGGTGGTGGTTGTTTTTCAAACAATGAAGATTTAGTAGATGAAAAAATGAGCCTTAATTCAGGCCTACAAGGCCTACAAAATTCTTTGGACCCACTTTTCCAAAAATGAGTGGGTCTTGCTCGCTGGGCAAGGCAAATGTTACCATTACCAGTAAGCCTGTGATATGTATAAAACACACACACAAAAAGAAACTATAGGGATGCCAAACACACGTTTCAGAAAACTCCCCATTGGTTGTGTTTGACACTCTTCCCTCCACTTTAATGCCAACCTCAGAAGCACAGTATCTGTTACTAAAGAGTATTCACATTTAATCAATATTTTAAGCCAGAGACAATGATCCTATTCTTTATAGATATAATTTTTTATAATAGGTTTTTGAAGGCTTCCTGATTCCCTGATTGCTTTCAAAACTAAGCCACCGGCAACACTTAAGTTATAGAGAAACACAATCCCTGCAAAAGGTCACAAACAGTGGAGCGAGCAGCCTTATAAAAAAGGGAAGAAGAGAAATCCATAATAGCACAGGTTTACAGCATCTAACTAGAAATTACTTGATTATTTGTGTGCTACAAAATAGAACTTAAACACATGGATTTTGCTGAAACTGGACTCAAAAAGGGATTATGGGCAATTGTCAGCAGGCAAGGTATCAAGTGTACTTGTGAAGTATGTCATTCACATGAAGTGTCACAGTCACAGAAAAGATATTAAAAAGGCATTCCAATATCTGGTAGGGCATTCCATGGTCTGAGTTTAGCTGGTTCATCCAGGTGTCTTCTCATTGTGGTGGAGCTACATGTTGAGATTTATCCACTTGCAACAACTCAGTTCAGAAACAGGAACGGGCAAGCTGGTGACCTGCCACAAGCTGATCCACAGACACTGCCGAGGGGAAGTCTGGCAAGGATAAATCACTCAACTGTACTTGGGACTCGGTAAAGTCACAACACCTGTGAGGATCTGGCTATGTCGTCTTGCTCTTATTCACTGGTTTGCCTCCATTCATTATTGCAGATGCACTTGTGCTTTTACTTGGAGTTACCCCAGCCTTTGGCACTGTTTCTCCAATATCATGCAAAGATGGTTCTCGGTACATGGCAACTGAGGGGAGGGAAGAGAAAGAGAGAAGCATTTTAAACAATGTATCACATATGAGGGTTCAGCTCAAATAGGATTAATTTTCTATGTTCCCCTTGCATACCAGGGAAACTGTTTCTTTTGACGATGCTGGTTTTGTACCACTGATAGAATTACTTGACCCTCCAAAATTCTCACACTTCTGCCTCTGACTTAAAAATTCAGTAGGAAACTGCATTCTTCCTTGTTTAATGGACACTATATCTTCTTGGAAATGAAAAGCTGGTGTTGATTCTTTGCATAAGGCACACAAAATTGTACAAGTGAATACCCATGTGTATGTATATACAACCCTTAAATAAACATTAAATAAACATGTGAACTTTTAGAAGTAAAATGTGTTAAGACAGATTGTAATTAAAAAATGGGATCATACAATACAGTTGTCTAGACTTAAGTGTTTTTTCTTAGTCGTAGATTGCAAGACTAGGCTAGGGTCCAGTTCTACAAAGTTATATGTACATCAGTCTTCCAAATCTGGGGAATTTGGCCATGGTCTTTTCTTCAGGTGTGCCCTGAAGAAATATCCAGGATATGTGGAGAGTGCAAAAGTTGTTTGGGGGTTTTCCTACCTCATTTCCAAAAACATATGCAGTAGCCACTGATCTCCACTGAATGTAGAAGTGCAGAAAACTCCAAATTAAACTATTAACTGAATTCTTAGAGGAATTAGAAGTTTTTCCTTTGGCTTCAGTCCCTATCTCACCCCTTCAAATCCTTTGAGGGAAATACATGTATTCAATTACACAGTTCAAGCATTAAGCTGCCTTAATGATTAATGCTCTTGGATAATTCAATTTCATTTTCCATGTCACTCCATCAGGTAATATTTCCACTTATACCTAACTCCAGTTGCATTTATTTATATCAGAGCAATGTTAAAAGAGGTGTCACAGCAGTCAAAGGAATTAATCATCACACTGATTTCCAGACTGGGTGTGTGCTACCACAGAGAGCACAATTCCTTCATCCCTTGGCTAATTAGAGTAGGAGGCTGGAAGATCAAAGTACTGACCTTGATCTTCGATGGTGTGAAGTTTCATAATAAATGTAAAGGGCCCCATAGCATCATTAACTAATCAAATACTTGTTCTAACATTTCCAGTGACATAATCTAAATCCTTTTACAGCTTCTTAAAGACGGAAATTAAATGTCTTCTCTAGAGTACATAAGGCTGGTTATGATCTATATCTTCAGAGTGGCCCATAAATGTGTTTAGGGCACTTAGCTGATTAATTAAAAGAGCTTAGTGAAATAACACTGTGACCTACAAAATTATCACATTGAACAACATGAAATGGAACTATGAAGTAAGGAATTATATAGCAGAGCTGTCATATTTGATGATTCTCATAGGCAATGTAAATCAAGTTATTTCTAAGCATTGTCTAAGCTATTTTGATGAAGTCTGATCATCCAAAAATTATTTTAAAACTTAACTTCTTTGCTAGTACATACAAATTTGCATTGCTTTAAAAAATGCACTGGCATTCCCTCTCTATAAGTCTTAGTATAAAAAGATCAAGATATAAATTATTAGTATTGTTGAGAGCTTATGAAACAACTGTAAACTTTCACAAGACAGGGAAAGCAAAAGGCTGACTTCAAATAAACATAAGTTTATTCTGATTCTTTCCTTATGATGAAACTAAAGTACTTGACAAACTGATCCTTCAATCAAAAATTTTAAGTTAAATATCAAAAGAAATTGGATTTCTAACCAAAGCATTACTCAAGTATATGTTTTCAGATGGTAAGAAATGAGATAATTTTCAGAATGACTATGACTATTTTCAGAGGCTATGTGCAGGAATTAGGACAGCAAGTAGTGCCATCAGGACAAGAAGAAAAAGGCAGCATATAAATACATATGTATGTATTTATATATAAGTACATACGATAACACAAAAGTTTCAAGATATTAATGGATTTTTCAGAGAATGTGACATCATTTTGGTGTGTAAGGTTACTGTGATTGTTATTTGCTCCTATCTTGGTTTAAAGGCCAACTTACATTATATCACTTGGCATAGTGATACATCATGATTTATAGAGAGACCTTTGTGTTTTGTATTAGAAAGCTTTTACTTTAAAATGCTGACATTTCATCCATTCCCTATATAACTCCCAATCTTCAATATTCATTATCTCATTCTGCCCAATGAAAGGACTATTTTCTCACTGCAAGTTTCACAATAATTTTTGTCCCTAACAGTGGAATATTTTAAAAGCAGCACAATGCTATTCCACAAAAAAATTCTTTTCTTGTAGAATGACCACTTAGTCCATGGAAAAATGTTTTACATATGCCCTTTGTAGCATCACTACACGGAAGCACACAACTGCTCCATGAAACTTGGGAGTGGCATTGGGATGGGCCGCTATGTGAGGCATGCATATGGAGTAAGGGCAATTTGGACACCATTCCCTCTTCTTGTGAGATGTATAGGAGTCTGCCAGAGATGGACTGAGCCTCACCTTCCAATGGCTTGGGTAGAAAATGAGCTGCTGGTTTTGTTTTCTTCACTCTGTTTCCTTTCATGACCTGCCCCTCTTTGTTCAGCCCCAAGAACCAGGCCCTTCCGGACTCCTGTTGTCTGTAGAGCATGGACGAGTAGATTACATAATAATTTTCAAAAACAGACTCCTTGAATTTGCACTCTGGTGTAAAAAGTTCCTGTGGGAAGAAAAACAAATGTTAAATGGTATCTCTAAAGTGCAGGATTTGTTTTGTTAACTTACAAATACCTTGTGATACGTTTTACATATTATTTAAGATAAGGTTCTGCTCTAAGATCAGGAGTTCTGTCTTTGTCTGGAAGACCTCCAGTGAACTTATTTCACTTCCCATGCATGCCTCAGTTTACCCATCTGTGCTACAGAGATAGTATATTTTTAAAGTAGAAAGAAAGCCACACAGGCATAAGAACACTATTTAAAATACAGGCATAATTAATGTTATTATGCTTCTTTCTCTGATAGGATGGATTTATAAAGATTAAGAAAGTCTATGCAAAAATAGTATTAATAAGATAACAGTTGTTCTGTTTTAACAGAACGCAGCAGGTTTCCTCTTGTTTACAGCAACTAATATTTGATGCTTAAGGTGCTGCTACCAAAATTCAGCATTCCCTGTAGTCCAGGAAAATACCACTACAGGGAAATACTATTCTGATATACAAATTTTTGGACAAAGAATAGTCATTCTTACTGGCATCCTCAGCAAACATTCCAAAACTGGATTTTTTTTTCAGAAGTCACATTCAGTAACAGCAGATTAACCTAGAAAGAGTTTAGGATAACTAAGCATAAACATCTGTAGTCCAGTAGCCAAATAATTTTAATATATATATATATAAATAACACAAGTAACTAACAAAATAAACAGTATGAATATCCATTGAGATAGAAATTACCAAAATTCTTTGAAAAAATCAGCAAGTTAATGAGCAAATAAATATACATTTAAAATATCACAGGAAAATAGGATTCCATGTGAATGTGATTTTCTGCCTGTGGACCCATCTGCTGAAGCCTGTAGAAAAAATAAGACATAAAAGGAGGAGGTAGATGTGGGAAAGGGGGAAGTAGCTTGCTAAGATTTCAGAGCTCAAAGTTCTCAGCTCTGAATACTCTTTATATTTCTTTTAGTTTTCTTTCCCAAAAAGCAAAAAAAAAATCTGGAAACTTCACATCTTTTCACTTCTCTATTCACAGTATTTTTTTCCATTTCTTTTTGTTCCTGGCCCCATGCAGTACTGAGTTAACACCCAGCAGGCAATGTATTTTCAGGGTCTCTATGCCATCCCCAGCTGCCTATATATTGTAAGAATTTCACAGCTGCTTCTGCCACAGATTTACTTTCTGGAAATCAAAGTCCTTAAAGACACAGTTCCCCATACCAAAAAGCACAGATTAAAGGCTTTTCTGAACGTGCACTGAATGTCACTTGGTGCACAATCTAGTTCTCCTAATACAGTGGGGTACATGGTATTTGTCCTGCCATGGCTTAAGTTACCACCTGTAAGCAAAGCTGTCTTGATGAAAACCAGGCATACTACTAGCAGTCCCAATCTTTGAGCTTCAGATTTAAAAAAATTATGTATTTTATGCATCAAGAAACTAAAAGCAGGGATCAGCTTGGAAATAATTTGCGAGCCTGCCCTAAAATAGGTTGCTTTGGCTGTGCCAGCCAGTACACTTAGTGTCTACAGGTCAGACTCTTACAGGATGCAAAAAAAATTCTGAATTATGCAATGGCCATCTTTTTGCACTACCACATCTTTACCCTCCATGTGTACAACTGCATACCAACTGCATATATAGGGATATGTATATATACACATGCAAAAATGCAAATAGAGACTGTACTAGAGGCACTGAATACTGATGACAGGGAAACACCTTAACTGCACAGTCTCCTTTGCCATGGGGCTTTTTCTCTCTCTGTTCAAAACTTTAAGACATCTGTTGTTTGTGTTACTCTCCTTTCTCCTCCACTGATCTCAAATCACAGTAGGGCTCAAGGAGACTCAAAATAAAACCAGAAGGCAGGGAGGCATGCTAGAGGGAATGCCTGTTAAAGCCTAGCACAAGCATTTACATGCGAGTCATGTTCCTTGGCTGTTGAAACAGCAGATGCTAATCAGGAAATGCCTACACAGCTCTCCTTATTGCCTCCTTCACTGAAAATGCTACCCCCTGTGTTCCCCATGAAGTTTTACTTCCTTGTAAAGCTCAATTACCATAAACACTACTTCTTAGCCAATACTCACATTTTTGTGCTATAAACAAAAGCTGTTTGTCATTCTATGTTCCTCCCTACTAGAGCTGCTTGGCTGCCTCTAAACACTATTTGTATGTTTTCCCTAACAATATCCATTATGATACTTAAACAAGGTTCCTTCAATTCATATCCCTTCCCTGAATCAAACCAGTCTCTTTCCTCTCTCATTTCTTTGGCATTGCAGTAATGTTTCTGACAGTGCACAGTATATGAAGTGGTAGGGATTTACTTTACCAAGTAAAAATACCAAAAATATAGATTATGGCAATGCAATTACTTAGCTACTCCTGGTTGTAGACTAATATACTGGACAAACTGGCATCATTACTACTATGTAATTATAAAAAAAAACCATAATACTCTGATTTTTTTTTTTTTGGTACAAGGAAGAGTCAAACCCACAAACCTAAATACTGTATTCTGCCTAAAACTACTCCAGCTATCCTACTCCAGATATTTGGGTAGGACAACACTTTGGACAGAGTTTGCATTCATCCAGTATATTAGGAGGCTATTCTGCCTGGGTTAAACTCTCAGTCAAAAAGCCCCTTAAATGTATGTTACTTTAAGACAGACTAATAGTTCCAGCAGTGTGGGGAGTATTCATTAATGAAAATCAGGCACCTGACAATTACTATACTGAACTACAGACACCAGTTCCTCTAAGGAAAGACTTCTGAAATGGCCCCTTCCCTGGGGCTTAGGTGAAATTGAACATTTCTAAGTTAAGAGTGATGCCTAAAGTCTTGCCTCAGACACTGTCTCAGCTGGCTGAAAATTGCTACTGTATTTCATACAGTAAAGTAGCCATAACACCTAAGGTGTTGGTGCTGCATGTACCTAGGTCAAATCTAGATCTGCATATCTTAGACTTAACCCAGTGAGAACTCCCAGAAAATTACTAATGTGCTAACAGCACTGACCTTAAAAAAATAATCCATGGGTGACTTTATTTAAACCTATTGTTGGAGTAGAGGCAGTACAGGGTGTTTTACAAGGGAAACTGAGTGGGGAGGACACTCCCCTAGGCTACCTCCCTATCTGTATCCAACCTGAAGCAATCCAAATCTGCATCTGGCTGACATGAATAATTTAGATCTTCCCTGCAAGAATGACTTTTTGGGTTTTGATCCCAGGACATTTTGTATTAGGAAGTGAAAGAAAAAATTGCAAAACCAGATATGACTTGCAAACAAGAATTTGCGCTCAGGATTTCTCTTTCAAGGTCAGAGCCCAGATTTAACCTGTAGTTTTATATTAAAAGTGGTTTTATCCTGTCAAAGCAACATTTGAGAAATAAAGTGTATACCAGCTGCCAATTTTCAAAACCCCAGGCATGGGCTTTGGCTGTGAAGTGCAATCTGAGACAGCTTCCTGGGTCCCAGAGAAGTGAAGGACGTGTTAAATTGCACTTCGCTGAGAAGAATTTTCACTTGGATATTTTTCTAGATTCTCATCAAATTTTTGCTTGATGTGAGTCCTATTTGGAGATATTTTAATTCTAGCTGCAGTAGCATTAATTGTTAATTAAAGATTGTGAGTTCAAACTTGTGGAATCAAAAGTTCTGTCATTGCAGAATTCTTAGTTTTGGGGCCCCTGCCAGCACTGCCAAATCTTAGCATTATGATACTTAAACAAGGTTCCTTCAATTCATATCCCTTCCCTGAATCAAACCAGTCTCTTTCCTCTCTCATTTCTTTGGCATTGCAGTAATGTTTCTGACAGTGCACAGTATATGAAGTGGTAGGGATTTACTTTACCAAGTAAAAATACCAAAAATATAGATTATGGCAATGCAATTACTTAGCTACTCCTGGTTGTAGACTAATATACTGGACAAACTATTCCAAATGATGGGATTTTACCTCATGGAATCATGTGGTGGTATCAGAATCTACTTTCATATAAGAACAAAACACAAAAGAAATAAAATAAAAAGAGCCATTATCCACTTCTAAATTCTGTGAGTTTCTGAGCAAAAGAGCTCAAGTTACTTGTGGTGTCAACACAAAGATATACGGGGTTGTTGGAAAGTAATTCAGATGACAACTGAGATGAATTCCCTACCAAGTAATGTCATTCTGTCAATCAAAAGCTGAGGTCTGACATGATGAAGCTGAGCCTCAATGCCAATCAATAATATGGCCCTGTAGCAAGTGGCTATCATTCAAAATCAAAGTACAGCAAACTTAGTTGTCCCACAAGCCATCAAGTAATTGAAAATATTTGAATGGATTATTAGTGTAACCTCCCATTGCTGTGATTTCACAATTTAGTTTGTTCAAGCTAGTTAGCTTTATAGAAGTTACACATACCCATTCTGAGTCATGACTTTTCACTCAAAATAAACCCCACAAAGCACAGCATTTTCCTATACCAGTTCTCAGAAAGAAGAAATATGCTGTGAATCACAGAGTTACAAAGCAAAACTAGCATGACAACACAGCTAGCCACATAGCTTCCAGACATTGTTTACAAATTAGATGGACACCTGCAGTTTTAAATTATACTTCTGGTCAGTAAATCAATAATGAACTGAACAAAAAGTAACCTTTCATTGCACACCACGAGGGACAGCATAATAACCTGGCTCTGCAATGGTCAGCTGTACCAACAATAAGGGCTCCTACAAAAGTTTCCTATCTTCTAGTCCTGAACCTTTAAGCCTCTTTAGTTTTGTGTTTTATTCTGAAATATATGAAGGAATGGCATTGGTTACAGCTCACAGAAGTGATAAAGCTAGTAGATATCCTCTTGAATTGTAACCAGCAGCAAACAAGGAGGCACAACAGGACTTGTTAATCAACCAGGCAGCAAAAGCACAGCTGTAAGCTGGACTAGCTGCAGTTTCTCCTTGGAGCCATGCAGAAAACACAATTGCAATACAAACTCAAAGAGACTGCCAGGCAAGGAACAGCCAGGCTAATCAAGCACTGTAAAAAACCCTGACACTATTCATTACTTGCACCTAAAAGTACAGGTATGGAACAGGACCTCAGAACTTTTGAAGTACAGTCCATGTGGAATCTGCCTGATGCAAACACCTCACAGTCAAAAAAAACCCAACACATCCAGTCAATGGTATCAGCACAGTAGGAGGTGGTTATCAACTTTTTTTTTTTTTTTTTTTTGTAGAAATGATGACAAAGAGTTCTTAAGAACAGACTGGAGAAAGGGCAACATGAGCTTTGTGGAGGCTTATAGGAAATTTCTGCAGAGAGAGAAAAGCAGCACAGAGTCAGCACAAAAGTGTTTTGAGAGTTAGAGGATAGCAACACAGGAATAAAAAAAAAGGAAATGACATTTTAATAGTGGATAGAAAGGTTGGAAATGACTCATGAAGACTGGTCTTAAGGTTGAAAAGAAGCAGTCTGCTTAATGAGGAAAATGCACTCAGAAAGAAGTTAAAATAGTCAAGGTGGGAAATGAACTTTGTGGCACAGTTCTGAACGGAGACTGTGGGGGTAGCACTGTGTTCCTCAGTGCAGAAGGGGAGGATGCTGCAGTGATCAAAATTTGAAAGGATAAGATCCCAGAAAACAGCTGCAGTGGGTTGGAACAGCAAGAGGCCTTGTCACAGACATATTTGTGTAGCAAAACCTGTAAGAACAGGAGGCTTCTCCTGCACATTACACTTGGAATACACTTAAATTAATATTCCAATGACTTGCTGCACATTGAATTAGGTGAGTTAGACTACCTTCCTACAGTAAACCTAATTGACAAGTGCTTGTATAGGAAAACAAAAAGCAAAAAAAAAAATCACTTAATATTTCCTGTCCATAACACCAAATTTTTTCAAAGCTAAAGATGTCTTAAGAGTCTGCAGTTTGAAATCATCTTGTGCATGAGCTCCTCTTCAAATGGCAGAAAACACAGCAACACATGGTTACCTGCTTCATGAATTATATTCTATTCCTGCAGGTTGAGAAGACATTTAGTGTATGTGGGCCTAAAAAAACCCTAATAAAAACATAATTTTTAAACATCAGAACAAGAACAAGCAAAGTTGGGAGAATTTTCTATGTGCAAACTGTCCAAGTAAGATACCAAGGAACACAAGACTTTAGTTGCCACTGCAAGCTTTGCAGTCAATTACTAACGCCAAAAGTAAAGGCAGTAACAACTGAACCTGAAAATCCTATAGATATCCTATAAAAGCAGCAAACACTCACAGCCCCTTTCAAACACTTTCCACCATTTTCTGACAGAAAATTTCCTCAATAAATTACAACAGCCAGAGAATGCCATTATTGTCTCTAAGCTAATGTTATTTCTATTTCTGAAGATTACTAAATGTGGTCTTTTAAAAAGGAGAAAGTTATAAAAAGAGTATTTGCTATCCTGCAGGTTAAATTCAGGGATGATTCTTACTGGTTAAAGAATCACTGAGAGTACATTAAAATCTCAGTGTGTAAAAGGAAAATTTTATCTACGATTTCTGTATCTCACTTTCAAGTTTTTTAAAGACTTGAAAATGTGGCTACAACTGCTTATACACAAATAAGACACTTTTGACTAAATTTAGGTAAAAGTCAGTGTAAATTAAGATTATTGCAAATATTACCACTTAACTAGGATTCTAATTAGCACACATATGAATGGTAATATTGATCATGTAGCAATTCTTTTATTCATGTACATTCATAAGCACCTCAAATAAGGTCATGAATAAAATTCACATAATATACATAAAGATAAGCTAACAAAAATAGTTTGAACAGATATCTGTGTGTTTAAGAGGATCACAGAATCACAAAAGAGTTAGGAATGCAAGGGACCTCTTGAGATCACCTAGTCCAGCACTCATAACACCGATCAAAGTCTGGCTCAATTTTATGTGCAGATTGGAATCATGGAATCATTAGAGTTGGGAAAGGCCTCCAAGATCATCAAGTTCAACCTTTGACTGAACATCACTACGTCAACTAAACCACAGCACTAAGTGCCACATCCAGTAATTTCTTGAACACCTCCAGGGATGGTGACTCCACCCTTTCTCTGGGCAGCCTGGTCCAATGCATAACCACCCTCTCAGTGAAGAAATGCCTTCTGATGTCAAACCTTCCCTGTGCAGTTTAAGGCCATTTCCTTTTGTTCTGTGTCTGTTTGCCTGGGAGAAGAGGATGACCCTCACCTGCCTACAACCTCCTTTCAGGCAGAGTGATAAGGCAAAACCAGAATATACCATCTTGGTTTACAAAAATTTCCCTACTTCACAACAGATAGGTTACCTTGCTTACAACTAGAAGCTATGACTATATTAATCTAGAATTTATTAAAGGCAATAACATTTTTTTATGGAAGGCAGAACACATGCTCTTTCATAAACTTACCATTTGAAAGATGAAATAATGATGTCAGATAAAAGAATATTTTAAATAATAACTGCATGAATGATACCAAATTACTACTTATATATACTAGACAGGAGAAGTCATATATTTCTCTCTCCTTCTTAGATAAAAGCTACTATTATGTTACAAGCAGTGCTCTGGTATTAATCTTTTTTTGACCACTATCTACAATTCATAGCCATCAACTCAGTGGGACACAGCTGAAATAGAACAAATTTCTTTCATATGAGCATTTCCGATAAATGTTATTTAAAGTTGGACGATTTGACTCAAAAAAAATGACTTCATGTTTGTGAAATGCAGCCCATCATGAAGATCAGAAACGTAATCCTCACACTGGGAATGAGTTAGTAGAGGTTGTTTAAACACAAGTGAAAGTTTGAGGCAGCAGCCTGGAAAAGGTTACTAATTTTCAAAACTGTCTTCATGACACTCATTTCAAAACTAGAATGCTTCACTAAATGCTCAAGAGTAGAACCACTAAAAAGGTGCTGCTTCCCCTGAATAAAAGAAGCAAAATTTATTTTAGAAATATTATTAAGAAGCCAAATTTGTACCCATGGGTTTGGTCTGGGAATGGTCTGCAGCCCACCAAGAGCCATCACATAACCTATGGTCAAGTATCCTCACAGACACATGAAGGAGAGAGGTTATTTTCTGTTTCATTTCTACTCTGAACTTTCACAGAAATGTGTAATTTTTTGCTTGGGTACATCTTTGGCTTTAAATGAAACTCAGCCAGAATCCTTGTATCACTGAAATGAGATATTTGTTCTCCCGGAGCATAATCTGCTCCCCACCTAATCCTCAGCATCTACCTTCCCTTAAGATTCACATATGCAGTAAAAATTGCTTTAAGGCTTCAGCTTAAACACCAACCATAACTCCTTGCTGTATCAACACAGAGAGACATCTTTTATCTCCTGTACAGCATCTGTGATTACAGGAACCCAGTATCAATAAGAAAGGCAGATGCCCCAAGGCATGACTAAGAGAAATTGCTTGTATTGTAAGAAGTATTTCCTTCCAGTACTGTCAGGGGGGTTTTGGAGAAGAAGATGAGTAAACCAGCCTATATTTGATGGTCACTTCAACTCAGAACAGCCATAATTCATCAGCTTGTTGACAGCACCAGGCTCTCATCTAGAAAAGGTCAATGCCAAGGGAAAAATGGGATGGCACTAAATTAAGAGACTGAAAGGAGGATTTAACAACATAGCTGTTGAAACAAACCATGATGGGCTGGGGAGGAAATTCTCCTCCAGTTGCCTATCAATTCACCGTCCTGTCCCTGGATGAATAATGCAGGAGGAATGCAGAGACACTCAGTCATAGACCAAACCTTTCCAAGTGACAGTGGAATTTTTTGACACAAGTTTATCCAGACAATTGCACTCATTACTGTAGACAATCTTCTGCAATGTAAATGTCTCACATAAAACAAGGTATAAAGAAAAAGTCAAAAATAGCTATTGAAATGGCCAAAAAGAACAAAGGAGGATGTTTTTTTCTAGTTGTTTCCACAAGGAAATTTCTGCTTCTCTCTAATACTCTGAAATATTGGATAAAAAAAACTGTAGACAATCTTCTGCAATGTAAATGTCTCACATAAAACAAGGTATAAAGAAAAAGTCAAAAATAGCTATTGAAATGGCCAAAAAGAACAAAGGAGGATGTTTTTTTCTAGTTGTTTCCACAAGGAAATTTCTGCTTCTCTCTAATACTCTGAAATATTGGATAAAAAAAATGATTAGAGTTTTTGCCATAATTGTGCAACATCAGACGGGATGGTATTTTTTCATATATACAGTGTTTTTGTAGACCTCTCTCAGTATGATTGTATACATGTTCATAACTATGTACAAATGCAAAAGTAAACATAAATAGGTGCAAATTTAGAGGTATTTTTCAAGGTATAATTTAGGCTCTTTCAGTTCTACATGTTCCTTCCAAAAGATGTGTGAACTTATGAAAGTTCAAAATGGGTGTAATTTACAAGCTGAGAAGCTAGAAAAAGTTGCAAGAACACTCAAGCTGTATGAAGTGGCCTACTTTAGTGTACTCTTTTCTATTTCTTTTTTCTGTACAGTTGTGAGCCTGTTTTTCTGCTTGCAGCCTTTCTTTATGACCTGTCAGTGTATGAATTACACTGTCTAAAAATCAACTATTATAAAAGACAGGGGCTGGAATAAATAAAAGCCAGGAGGGTAGGTTTTATGAAATTATATGATTATTATATGGCATTCTTGCTAATATCTCTTTCTCATCCTTTTGCTGTTTTACACTCCCTGTTCATAAGAAGAGCATGAAAGGTAAATTCAAAGGAACCTGAGTCTGAGGAGACTTTTGTAAGGCAAAGCTATTGTGTAATGAATGTCATCCCATCTCTGAGAAAATGCAGTAGCTAAGTCTTCTCTTAATCTCACAACTCAGTATGAGCTGCAGTTGATCACTAAACACTGGGAAGCGCAGGGAACAGAGATAACTTTAACAACAAACCTTAACTGTTTTGTTACTTAACTCTTGTTATACAGCAAATATGTGTTTTAGGAGAAACCACCAATTTCTTCCTTCTTTCACTGTGCATCTTTTTACCCATCTTTGTTCTTCTTCTTTGAATGCACAACCAAATATTCAACAGGCTTTCTCCATTTCCTTCCAAAGCAGCTTTCACATATGAAGACAAAGGGCTGTAAATCCATTCTCTGTTCTTTCTCATTCTCTCCTTCTCCAATGAGAGGATAGAAAATGATGGACATCAAACCAGAAAGACAACCAAAACCTGACAGTCTGACAAGCTCTTAAATATTCTGTACCGTTTCCCATTTTATGCATTTTCATTCTTTCATAGAGATAGATGCCTACAGCACTTTCCACTTAAAAATAAAAAGTCAGTGCCCATACGATGGGACACCCAACAAACTGCTGCCTGCCATGAAACATCTGTCCAGAAAATAGAACACAAGAACAAACTTGCCTGTTCTGAAATTAATAAATGTAAACAAAAATCCTAAAAGTCTTTCTAGTATAGGAAATATTCATATATATATTTATGTATACATAAAATGCAAAAAGCAGTGTTCACTTAAAATATCTTAGTTCATCTAGAAATCTAAAAATGTTTCTATTATTGTTTAATTTTCACACATCTACATAATTGTTACTTCAAGTATCCATTATCAGAAGAAACTTGAAGTACAGAGGCTCACACCCAAACATTCAAAAACTGTATCACAAATCAGTACAAAAGAAATCCCATTATGTCTCCTGTTTTAACTAAACAATTAATGGGATATAAAATGTCAGCCACTAAAAGGTATTTTTGTAGAATGATTTCACATCATTAACCAGTTTGAAATTGTGAAAAGAAAAAAGTCAAACACTTTTGGGTATATGTTTATATGCTAAAACCCCAGAAATTTAATGCATCTCATTAGAAAGGAGATGATTGCATGCAACTCCTAACACACTCAACAGTGATGCTTGTTTTTGTTATGCATGGGTAACTCCAAGGTGGCTATAGCTACATCCTGATATTCAAATAAAATTCCTCTTTCAGCAGCAAACTTTTAAGGGTTGATTATGTACAAGATGAATATAAATGCTTGGAAAAACCCATAAAGGTACAAAAATCAGAGTGGTAGCAAAAGGTTATGGCTTTTTATTTTCTTCATAACAAGAAACAAGGCAAGATTTTTGTCCAGAGCTGCTGGCGACTATGTTATTAATCAATGCCTCTACTTATTCAAGCTGCTAGAAATCTGATAATTTCTTAAAAAATCAGTTGTATCAAGCCACTTTGTAACTCACTGTCTATTACAGGATATTCCTATAGCCATCCTGAAAAAGTCAGCACTTAGTGTTGCATGGACATAACACATTTATTCTAGACCAGTTGCAATCTATTCATGAACTATCCTGGTGAATAATGAGATGAAAATATCCAACTTTTAACCCTTTTAATCTACTCCTGAGGAAGGTAGACTGTAAAACATAACAGCTTCTTCAAGGAGGCTCAGATGTTTTGAATATATTTCCAAGAAAGCAATGAGGTTTTACTTGAGATTACAGTTGCTTTTCTGGCTGCTTGGAATTTATTGTTCATCAACTATGTTCTTGAAAAATGGAGGATCTTCCTCTTTGTCAATATGGCAGTAAAAATGCACTATCTACAGACTTGAGTGGTTAATTGCAAGGATAAACTGAGCTAGAAAGCATAAATTACTATTGAACTGTATATAAAAACAGTTGGAGGATCAGGGTCAAAACTCTAGCTAGTTCAAAACTGTAATGTGACCTGTAACCTGCCATCAACTGGTAAAAGGGACACAATGGGTACACATATTAACATGGTCCCTGCTACATCATCTGTAAGAAGCAGGGACAAACTGCTAAATGCAAAGAAAAGACCATTTTAAGGTCTTTTCAAAGAAACAGCCCTCTGACTTCTAAAGCAAAAAGCATGAAGGTAAAATGTCAGGTATTTTGATTTCCAAGTTTCTTGGAAGCACACTTTTTTACTGGTTCACCAAAGATGAGCACAGTTTTCATATGTTCCTGCCACAAGAAAGGTGCATCAAGCCATGCTGCACACAAATTATGTACTTCAAGAAATAATTCAAAAGAGCAGGAAAGAGGCTGAACTTCAGCCACTGAGTTGGTGAGCCCCAGCTGATGCCTGGTGATTGATGCCTCTGTAGTCATCCTGATCTCAGCTACCTCCTTGCTTACAAGATTGTGGGATTTTTTTTTTTTGTCTTTTAATATTTGTTGATCTACATTCCATTTTCCTTGTCCATTCCCTTCAATTCTTTCAAGACTCTTTTGAATCTTTCTCCTCCGATAATCAAAGCATCAGCATATCAAAATATTGCTACAGGCCAGAGCAACTCCTTGTCCTGAGAATGCCATAGTGATTGCACACCTATTTCTATACCTATATATGCTGAGGAACAAACTGTTTACTTTGACCTTAGGTTTGACTGCCTGCTTATACTTTCATGTTTAGAGCTACAAACATGCAATTTGCTTATCCTCAGCTTTATCTGGATTTCCAGTTTCTCCCCCTGTCCTAAAGGCATTGTATGACAGGTGTTCATAAAATCTATCAAAATTACATGTATGTTCTGCTGTTATTCGCATTAGATTATCTCATTAAGTTCTAAAAAAAAGCAAAAATGCAGATGAAACCTGTGTTTAGGATTAAACTTCCATTTTTACATTAGTCTTAGCTTCTACTATTTACATTGGTCCAGATATTTACAAGGAGTCCCATGTGAGTCTTTGTATAAGAACCTATTTTTCAATACTTTACTCATCTCAACTGAATCTGGTTCTCATGCTTGTAATAAAGAATTAGATATGGATGTGTTTCTTTCCCCTGGAAACTCCCAGTACTGCTCCTTTGTATAATCAACAGATTATTTTTGCCTTGCTGCTCGTAATTCCTTACAAAACATGATTTTTTAGATACATGAGCTCCACAGAAGAGGCCAGCAAATGTGACCTTTGGGCTGGGACTGGAGCAGTTGGTGTGACTCAGTGCCTGCCAGGGCTGATCTCACTGGTGCTGACTCGCAGGGGCCCCAGGGACTGCCCCGTGCTGCCACATCTCCTGCCCTGCCCTGGGCAGCCCTGGCACACCCCATGCAAGGGGCCAGCCTGCAGCAGTGGGACAACTCACAAATGAGCAACACACTGTCTGTGCCCATCATCTGCAGGGGCCAAGGTCAGAGTGGAACACAGACACAATTTAAAATGCATAAAAACAATGACTTGGGGAAGAGCAAATGAAAGAGTGGACATGGAAAAGAGCTTTGAAAGATCTGAAAGATTTCCCAAACTATAAACTATTGTCTGTACTGTGCTGCCCTGTTTTCTTTTTTTTTCCTTTGTCTCTCTATTTTTTTAGCTATGATCGGTTAATAAATACCATTATATAGGTGATAGGTTTTAACCTATCACCTATATAATGGTATTTAGTAATGCCACTTCTTTTGCAAAGACTCCAGACAGCTACTGAAAAAAACCCCACTGAAGTTTAGAGACTATTACCCACTATTGTTCTGTTCAAATACCTGATTTCTGTAATGGATAGGGCCTAAAGGGTGGGAAAATAACACTAAGGAGACCAAATCTGCTCATAAAGGGTTGGAGCTGCTGTATTTCATGTAACAAAATTGAGATTACAGAGTCACTACAGAAGGAATCAAACAACTGATCATGTAATTGAGCATCTAAAATTTACAGCAGGTAGCAGCTCCTTTTCTGCCTCTCTAGTTTGCCTGTCAGGTCTTTTTAATTGCACTCTTGATCTAACTAAGTGCAAATAACCAAGAAAAAAAAATTACAAAGCAAGCCAAACTATATAGATATTTTTGAAATGTGGGTAGTTTTCTACTGTAAAATTTACAACAGCTTCTACAGATATATCACTTGGCTCATCCAAGGTTATTTCTTTTTTCACTGAATCTCTCAAACAGCAACAGAAAAAAAAAAAAGACAATTCTTATATGTGAATATAATAACAATCATTTGGCAGATCTACCAGTGCTTAAAACAAAATGGGACCAGCAACTGGTTGGTTTTTTTTCCAAACAATAACACAGCCTTATTATTGAGTAAAAAATAAGCATTTCTCTTTAAATACAAATTTAGAGATTGGGTCATGGTATAATTTGTCTGAGTCCCAGACAATGTAACATCTCCTTGGCATTTAGACCTGATCCTCTGCACTGACACATCACCTTGCACATTCAGTACTTCACCAAGCATTCAGAGGTGCCAGCGGGAAGCACCAAGATATTTGGGAAATCTCAGGGTGTGAATCAGGCTGCCAGTAACAGGCTGTGACATTCCAAATGAGACTGCTAAGAAAAAGGAGAAGCCCTCTTCTTGAGGATGTGCACAGACACGATGCTCTGTCAGTGATGAAGAGATGAGTGTTGCTGCAGGGAGCTGCCTCTGCAGTCGTGCTCACAGGTGTGCCTCCTCTGCTGCTTCTGGAAACCCTTCAGCCTGGCAGCTGAACTCTTCCATGGAAAAAAAGCAGCGACTGAAACAATGCTGCCAGTAAACATAAAATCAGAGGCATTATATATACCTGCCTACACAAGTCACTAATTTCAGTGAATAAACTTCAATTCCTTTATGTACTTGCATGAGATCAGCAATTAGAAAAGAGGGAGTCACTGTGAATAGCACTCACAGTTTCTGCTCAGGCACTCAGTCCCCCGCAGTAACAAGAACATGTTGTTTACATTCTACGCGATTTACATCAATAACAAAACTGGTGTTTCACAAAAAGACAAACAGAAAACTTTTTTAGCCTTTTCATTTCTGTCAAGCTTTATGTCTTCAAAGGTCTGCACTAGTATTTCCACCCACCATTGCCAGCAAACAGAATCACAGAATCATAGAATGATTTGGGTTGGAAGAGACCTTGAAGATCATCCAGTTCCAGCCCCCTTTGCCATGGGCAGGCACACCTTCCATTCAATCGAGTTGCTCAGAGCCCCATCCACCCTGATCTTGAGCACATCCAGGGATGGGGCATCCATGACTTCTCTGGGCAACCTGTTTCTGTGCCTCACCACCCTGACGGTAAATAATTTCTTCTGAATTTCTGATCTAAATGTACTTCTCTTTCATTTCAAATAAATAAGTTGTGAAACAGCCTTTGGAGTACATCTAGAAAAATCTGTAAAATTGAGATTAAAGCCAGTGCTCTCAAAGGTGATCTCTGATTTTGAGATTATTTTCTAACAGCAATACCTGGAGGCCAGATGGTCAGCCATGCAATGCTGGGCAACCTCTGCTTCACTCTCAGCTGCTCTAGTGCTTCTGAAAATCAGGCCAGGAATTTTGGTGCCTCAAATATAGAACTGTGGAAATCTACCCAGAAACATTTTCCCCTAAACTCACAAAATCAGTCCCATTTTTCAATCCAGCTGAAGTCCTCTGCTTGCCAGTGCTAGGTCTCCTCAGGAAGCCCCAAGAATGGGCAGGAGCATTTTCACCACTGGTTGTCACTGTTATCCCTATGCTGTCCTGTCTATTCCTCAATACAATACAGCACTCAAAAAAGAGTTAGATATCTCACTATCAAACTTTAAAAAAAACAGTCCAGATCTAAACACATATGCAGATCAAATAAATTCAGAGCTGTGGTTGCAAATCAATCCTCAATTGATTTAATGTGAGGGTGAATAGATTTCCTATTGGTTTCATCGGTGTGTTTAAGAAAAAGGAAATCCACTAATTGAGTTTAGAACCAAAAAATAGATCAGAGAAGTGCATAGGACAAAGCTGTGCTATAGGACAGAGAAAAAGCAGTACAGATGTGCAAGGTCTCAAGTCATAGGAATCAAAAGCAGATTTCATTTGGGCTGAGACACTGTGGGTAAATGAACAGGTACAAAAATATTGCTTATAGAAACCTCTCGTCCCATATATCCAGCGAAGTGCTAGTGTTTGTTTGCAGAGCTTCCTGTGAATTTTATCACTGTAGAAGGGCATTTTTAGTCATTAAAAAAGTACCTGGGATCAGCTAAATGTATAATGTGGTCCTCAGATGGTCCTGAGGACATCCTGATACTCGTCTGTACATGCTGCAGCTCTGCCTCATTTTTGGCAGGAGGGGAGCACTTTAGCTGTCAAATCTTCCTGCCACTTCTCCCTTTGTAAAAACCACTCACCCAGCTTTCTCCAGAAGATGCTATGACAGACACTGACCTCAGGATGGAAAGACAAGCAGATAAGAAGAATCTCCCTGCTTTGTCAGCCTTCTTCCCAAACTGAATCCATGCAGGACACTTATCCAGATCTGGAATGTGAAAGGGTATGTTCACAGGATAGCTAAGTTGCCACAGGTCACAGCCTGACACTCTAAAAGGAGGCAGAATTCTATATAAAATATTTTATCAGAGTTGTGAAGTGAGCAGGAAATTCCTGTTGCTCTGAAGTGATATCCAAGGGAGAACAATCCATCCTCTGCCTCAGCTGATCAATTTGTGTTAGCAAAGCTTTTTCAGGAGCTGAAATTAAGTAAATGGAGTCATGCTTACAAAGAAAAGGGGAGAAAAACTCTCTCTGCTTTATTTTTCTAACTTATCACTGCCTCCAGAATGCTATTTTAAGTATTTAATTATTTACTCTTATCAATAATAATAAAGTGCTGCAATATTTGAGAAAAAAAACAACATCTCCCTTCTCTACTCCCAGAGTATCTCTCTCTTGCCTGACACTACTAAGGCTCATGACTTGTACAACACCCACAGTCTGCATAACTTTTACAAAAAAGTTATCTGGTACCTCAGCTTGTGCATCTATTAGATATGACTGACTCAAACCCCATCTACCTTGGGTTACAAAGCAGAGGTAAAATTTTGAAATATTACAACCCACAGAAAACTGATACAAAAGTACTCAGGATCCTCACTGGAAGACAAGAATTCATATTTTAAGTGTTTGGCTCCATGTGTCTGATAAAAGTATACTTGATTTTAGTATTGAAGGTGAGTTTTTCTCTATGGTTAAATGCTAAATTGTATATTGAGATTAAAGGAAGAATTAAACAGCTACCCCTGGCTAGAGATTTCACCAAATACCAACCAGTAAATACCTGACATTTCTGTCTGGGTGTTCAGCATCACTCCATGCCCACCATCACCTAAAAGCAATAGCCAGCCTGCAGAGTGAGATTCACAGGCCCTTAATGAGAGCCCTGAGTTTAGGATAAACAGTTTGCACCATGAGGACACTACAGGGATGCCATTAAAGGCAATTGCTCCAGGAGCAGCCTGGCTCCTGCTGGGGATACTCCTGTTCCTGGCATGGGGGAAGCAGGAGTTGGTGCTGGGGCAGGGAGCAGGCTCCATCCCTGGCACCTCCCCAGGGTGTGCACAACCAGAGCACAGGGATTGTGGTCTGCTTGGGACTGGTCATGGGGCACAGCAGCTGTAAACAGGGACCTGAGCCTCCCAGACAGATGGATTGAGCCATGACAGATGTCCAACATAATCTTTTTGGATTTCTCCAGGAGGTCCAGCACTAAGGGTGGGCAGATGAAGGAATCTGTTTCTGGCTGGGTCATGGCTCAATTTATGAATATTAAAATAGGCTCTCTCTCCCTTCACTGAAACTCAGCAGATGCCAGACTTTCTTTATCTTGGCCATTTCTTTATTATGCTTTTATTAGATTCCACTTCTAAAATCATGCCCTCAAGCAATTTAATTTTTACATATTTTTAACTTTTGGGGAGTGTTTTCAATCATAGGTCACTCCTTGTTTAATTCTCAGGATAAAACCCTTCTGTAGGTATCACCACATTTAAAAGTAAATAAATTATTCCTTGTATTTCATGAAATATATTCTTCTTCATTTTTAATTCACTGCTCCAAAAGGAAAACCCAAATAGAAAATGAAAAAAAAGGGGGAAATCATTCCTTTACAAAATTCTGGCTTGCATCCATTTAAATAAAATGCTAAGCACTGTGCAAAAATTATGTTAGCATAATTTTATGTATTTTAATAGCCTGAGTATTTCCCAGACTTGCTGAAACCTCTGTCAGGAGTCAATCTTCAGGGCCAATGAGCAAAACAGCATATAGACAGAACGGAGTGAAAATATCCTGGAGTAATTTATAGTCTTTAATGTGTTTATTTATCTAAATATAATATTTATATGATTGTCATTTATGAAATAAGTTAAAGAAACATAACATGTTATGAGCTGTAATTTATTTTATTAAAATCAAAATCAGGAATGCATTACTTGTATGGATAGTCTCATCTGAATTTGATCCCTGTTGTTGCGCACTCTGAGTCTTTCTAAGGCTCAGAAGCTGCAGGTACATTACTTTCAGAAAAGTGTTCATCATGAAGAATAGAGAGGCCTTACCACACTCAGGAGAGTTCTTATTATGTTTACTTTCTATGGATTAAAACAGTAGCCTTAAAAACTCTCCAGTGCCTTGGATAATAAAGACCCAACCTGCAAACATTTATAAATATAAATAACCCTTATTAGTATTGCAGATGTCAGAAGGACACTCATACATGTACATAAACTAAAGCACATTAAAAATTCTTTATTTGAAGAGAGGTACTCTGTGAAGAATTCCATATATTGATCAATGCCGGCTCCCTTAAGCAGTCATGGAGATGGCCTCACCTCTATCTGCCACTGAGAAAGTCACAGCTGAAAACTGTAAGATTTGGAACCTGATCTATGGCAAAATGCCTGGATTGGGATATATTTCTCCCCTGTACTTTCATACCTCAGATATTTACTCTGAAATGAAAACTGCTCTCACAAAATATTACTCTGCATGAGTAAGTTAGCTGCACACAATGTGAATGACAGTGAAGGGAACTAGGTCAGCTGTGCTGTTATAAAAAAAGAAAAAAAGAAGAAAAGAAACAAAAAAGGAGAATACAGCAGCTAATCTAAAACCAGAACACAAATAATAAATACTGTTTAAAAATGTTTGAAGTCCCTTCCTTTTGTTTTATTAAATTTGTATTTTTTTCTGTGTTTCTGTTTTCCTCATACTACAAGATGATCCAATCTTTTTCTTGTGAAAGGGCAGATGTCCATTTCCTCAATGGCAAAAAAATTCTCGCATTTTATTTGTAACAGAGAAAATATTATCATTTAAACATCTGTTTTGGCAAAGAAATGAGCCCTTTTTCCATCCCAAAAATTATATATTTCTCAAATACAATCCTTGCTAAAATATTCCCTTCCACTGCCTCTCTCTTTAACTATTGTAGATGCCAGTCAAGGCAAAATTGAACGGTTTTCTGAGCTCATCTGGAATCTGAATTAAATGAGGTTCTTCCTCCAGTGATGTGTGTCTTGCTTCTTGTGTACCTCCTTACAAACCCACTGAGTGGTATTTGGATTGGGACACAGCTTATTAGGAGAGAAATCTAAATATATGGGATATTGTATGAGACCAAAACTACAGGATGTTAGCATATTATTTCAATTATTAAGAAATAATTGATTTTAAGCTCCAGTTCATTAAACTAATTTACAAGAACTTTTTGAAAGATAAATTAAACTCCTGAAGTGGAACAGGCAGTAACTAACACAGAGAACAAACAAAACTATTTCCTCTAGTAGCATTAAGTGGTTTAGATGCCCTGAGCAATGCTTTGTTTGGATTCAGAATGCCTCAGTGCTTGAACACATCCGTGACATAAAAAGTCAGTCAGATCTAATGTATTAGCAGGAGAAAAACATGCTATTACTTCTAAATCAGAACATGGCACTCAATTGTCAAAGGTAAGCCCAGGCTTCACTGAACAAGCTATAGGCACCGTGCTGTTACTTGGTCACTTGGTGCCCCTTCCAGTGTGAGCATCCAAACCAGCAGTCATCTCTGCCTTGAGATGAATCTGGTACAGCCTTTAAAGACATCATTAAAAATACTTGACTTCTTTTATATTTTCCCTTTGTGTACTTATTGATGTCCTTATTCATTACGATATGTCCTTATGATTAAGGACATGATACTTATGATGTCCTTATTCATTAAGAACAGGTTTCAGGGGTTCCCTTGTAGTTGCAAAGAAAAGCTGCAGCATCTCTTGGATTTTTACTGATAAGCAAATGAGACCAGAGTACACAGAGAGGTGATGACCTGTTTGGAGAGGTGAGCTGAATCATTTTACTGCTAAGAACTACTTGTTCAGAAAAACCCTGCAACAGAAGGGGCTGTGTGGAGCAAGAATAAGAAAGATGAAGGTGTGTCCTCTCCCAATCAACCCTTTATGCTTATTACAGCCACAAGAATCAGACTGAAATAATGGGTTTCCCCATTCTTCTCCTGAGGTAAAGGAGACCCTGCTGTGATTTCCAGAAGTGGAGGCAGGTAAGGGTGGCCTCATTGCTTCCATCAGGCCACTGGCTGAGTGTTGGGCTGGTGAACAGTATTCATGACTTGTCAGGCTCTATTTGGGCTTCTCCTGGTCTGCCTGGAGATTTGCTTGTTTAGCTGTAGCAGCAGACTTCAGCATAACTCAGGTTAAAAGAGGCTTCAAAAGGCCCAACCAGTACTTGAAAGTGTCAGATATGAGAGGATGCTGCAAACGCTTTTTCCTTGCTATTATTTTATCTTCTACATTGTTGACAAGGAAGGAAAGAAAAAAATTAAATTAAACTCGATACTTGCTCTCTATTTCAGATATCATAATTTTTAAATCAATGTTTTTCAATTACTTGTGAGGAACAGTACAGTGCTGTAATAACAGCAAAATGGTTTTGCAGTAACAATTTTCTAAGGCATTTCTAACTCAGGCCATATTTAAATCAGCTTTTCTCAGACGCTAGTTACTGTACTATGAAACCAAACTCTTCAAATTCCAAGTGTTCACTTTAAACATGTGAAATTTCCTCCAAAATAAGTACCCCCTCTTAAGTGAATTAGCAAGAAAAGAAGGAAAAGCTAGAAAGATCAAGTGGGATCTAAAAATCACAGAGATCTGATATTAATAGAAGAGTAAGAATGCTCACTGAAGTTGATGCCAAACAATAGTAGTTATTAATGTAATTTAAAATTACATATTTTAGTGGCAATCCCTGTTGACAAGCCTTCTTTCTGCTTCTGAAGAAAACCAGAAGCAGAATTCTCAGTCAAAAAAGGCATGCTACCATTTTCTGTTCATATTATTTTTCTGATTAATTTTATAGATTTAGAAAGAAATTATTATTTAAAAATATTTCATTTCTGGAAATACTAATAAATAATTAATTACATGTACATTTTTTAAAATTTGTGATGAACTTCTGCAGAGTATCAGCCTTGATACTCCTATTCACCATATTGTTAATGACCTTTATCATACCATAAGAAACAGAAGTAACCTACTGTCCTAATCATTTACCACTTTTAAAACAACATATGGCTGAGTTTGAATACATTTTTGAGAATTCTTTTTGGCAAAATTACAGCTTAAAATTATCTTTCCTTTAAATTCTATTAAGATTATATCATTAATATAGCTTAAATAGATAGAT
The DNA here is from genome assembly GCF_000277835.1 of Geospiza fortis. Lineage (NCBI taxonomy): Eukaryota > Metazoa > Chordata > Aves > Passeriformes > Thraupidae > Geospiza > Geospiza fortis. The sequence continues at coordinate 3,756,765 of NW_005054363.1, forward strand.
ATTATTTTAAAGTATTTCAATCATAACTAAGTAACACCAAGGGAAGTTTTTGCCTTATATGTTTTAGGTACTTCACAGAACCGAGTAAATGCTTCTGTTCCCATCTTCCTGCTGCACCAAAAGCAAAGAGAGATCCTGAGATTAAAAACCCTGTGAAGTAAAAGCAAAGGCATATTTGCATCTTCTAAAATACCCACTCAGATAAAATCATTCTAAGCCTGCCTAACGCTCTGGGCTTGCCTTATCTTATTTACTCTCTTTTCTGTACCACTCTTGCTTCATCTAAATTCCTGCAGCCCCTTCCCACCTGTGCTCATCAAATTCCCTAATGTCACTTCCAACGTCCTGCACCTCTCCATGGCTTGCTGAGGGCATCACCTGAGCCTGGGACTGCTGGGAAACACAGCCTTTGAAAGCACCCAATCCAACTGGGCCCTGGACTTATTACCCACATGCAAATCTGATTCCAAGATGTCCAGAAAAATTACTTTATTATTAAATACCATCATTTTACCCATAGTAACTCTAAAGAATAAAATGGATGGGAAAACACAGATTTGCCTTTGCATCACTTTGCAGAGAGACAGGGAAACAATAGGATGGAAAAGTGCAGGACCCTTCCTGACATCTCTTCCACAGCCAAAAAAACTAAATGTTGACTGAGATAATTTTTGTGCCTCGGATATGAAGCCTGTCAAGGATTTTGCAGCATATGTGCAGCAGTACATAGAGAAATAAGCTTTGCAATGACTTTCAGTCAGAGACTAGGACTGTAGCCAATCTTTATTATAATTTTTCAGTGCAGAAAAATTACTGTTTTGGAGGCAATCACCTCATAATGCTTGAGAGCAGATTTAGCTAACAAAAACTGCACAAAAAACAAGACAAAGTAGCAAAGTTGTTATTCTGAAAGTGTGGGAGGGAGCAAATGAGCATCTTTTTGTGAAGCACATAAGGAGAAAATTTTCAGATCAGAAGCAAATCAGAGTGCAGGTGTATACATTTACAGTTAAAGAAATAAAAGAACAGCAGGCTATTGCAAAAATAGAGCCACTCTTAGACCAAGTATATAAGCAGCAAAGTGAGGATTCTGTCCTGCAAATTTCTGAGCTCTCCTGCCCTAATCTAGAATAAATGTAAACTGATAACATGCTATTAGCTCCATGAAGACAAAAACTCGATCTCCTTCTGGGGTGTTTGGACATTTTCAAAGCGCATTTTTTGAAAATAACAATTCTGTGTCTCATTCACTATGTAAAAGGTCATTTTGATCTCACTCCTGGCAGACTAGGGTAAATAAATGAAATGAAAATTATTGTTCACACCCTAAGAGTAGCAAACTAACTGCTGTACTACCCAGCAGGCTTACTGCTGGTCTTAATTAAATACTTTCAGAAATTCAGAATCCTGGCTTTGATTAGGATCAGCATCTTCTCCCTGAAAGCTCCATCACAGGGCAGATTTGCCCGGCCCTCGGAGGAGACGCGGTGCTCATTGCCCGTGTGGCTGCTTGCCAAGCGATACTTTCGTGGAACTCCTGGAGCAAAGCATCACACTCTGACACATTCTGCCAGCTGTCCTATATTCTCCAGCACAGTCACAAAATAAAACATCTCATTATTTGACTTTTCCCCATGCTAATCCATGCTGCTTGGCCAACCACTGTGAAACTAAATAGCTGATGGCATTTTTTAGGGGGAAAAAAGCCCAAATCTAGGGGTTCGCAGGACTGTGGAATTACTCCAAAAGGCTTTCTGATGAGTCATTATCCAGCTGTTTGAAGCTTTTAGCAGAAAAGACATTAAAAACATATTACCACTGCACAGCTTTCGCTCCAGGTCCTTGCTCCAGATGATTATTTTGCCTCTATGTACTGCTATCTACATTCTTTGCAGGATATTTATTCATGTACTGCTAACTACAATCATTGCAGAATATTTATTCGCTGAGAATTCTGCTTATACCTCAATATTAAAGAGCTGTTGGATGGCCTTGGATGGTGCTGTTTAGAACAGTGGTTGTAAATCTATTATTTCCTCAGACTACATCTGCATCAGCCAAATTTTCCTGCTTGTCTCTTTTTCCACAGATGCCTTGAGGAAAAGTTTCATTCTAGGCAATGACCTACATTAGGGCAGGCTTGCTGCTGCAGCCCCGGGGAGCACCTTTCAGTGATGTTCTGCCCCCCCACTGCTGAGCTCCAACTCCAGCTTGTTTTTCTTGCAGTCTCTTGCTCAGCTTCAGTCTTCTAGGAAATAACCTGAATAGCTTAAGAAAAATAATCCACCGGAACTATTCAGGAAGGATTTAATTACTTGATACAGCTGTCGCTGAAAAAACCCTCTGCTCATGCCAGAGAGACAAAAAACATCAAGAAAGAACAGGAACGCTGAAAGTATCAGAAGAGGTGATTCTTCCCCTCCACTCCACATTCATGAGTCCCTGCTTGAGTGCTGTGTTCAGCTTTGGGGTCCCCAGCATAAGAAGGATGTGGACCTCTTAGAGCAAGTCCAAAGGGTGTCCATGAAGCTGATCAGAGTGCTGAAGCATCTTTACTATGAAGATAGGAAGCCAGGATAGTTGGGGTTGTTCAGCCTGGAGAAGAGAAGACTGCAGAGAGACCTTCCAGAGGCCTTGTAGTACCTAAGGGGGGCAATGAACATGTGGACACCAACTTTTCATTATAATAACTGAAAGAGAGTAGCTTTATATTAGATATTAGGGAGAAATTCTTTACTGTGAGAGGGAAGAGGTACAAGAGGTTGACCAGAGAAATTGTGGATGCCAGAAATTGTTCAAGGCCAGGTTGGGCAGGGCTCTGAACAACCTGGTCTAGTGTAGGGTGTCCCTTCCTGTGGCAAGGCGGTTGGAATTAGATAATCTTTAAAGTCCCTTCCAACCCAAATCATTCCATGATTCTATGTTCTGTTTAGGGTATAACTGCTGTAACTACATCCTCCTGGAACACAGGAAACACCCTCTACACTACAATAGATATATATCCAGTAGCGGTGGATATAAAGGATCTCTCTGGTATAACTTTAACTATCAAGTCTTATGTAGCCAGTTGAGAGACTGATGTACCTCCACTGAGAAACTCCTTGCAACCTATAAGTAAAAGATAAGTAAAACTAGTTCTCTTGTACTGGTCATAAAGAATGCATAGGACACTCTCATAGGACAATCATCTCATGCTAATTGCTGAAGTTCAGAAAAAAAATCCAAAAATACCGAATAGGAAACCCATTGAACAAGTGTTATAACTGTAAGTAGCATGTCCTTGAATAACTTATACAGATGAATGTACAATCTCTCTTATTTTGTGTTCAGTATCACAGGGATCTATACTGCCAGCAATCCATCAGTATCTAGCACAGATACTTCTCTATAAATAAAAACTCTGGATGAGCACTTAAAAGCAATTGGCATCAAGGCCTCTCAAGGTTTGAAGTGGTGCTGGTGTTTACTACTCAGCTTCACTGAGTGCACACTGCAACAGAGAAAAACCCTGAAATATCCCTATATGTTAGAAAAAACTAATTATCAAAAAAGTATATGTAACTATTAAAAAAGTATATGAAATAATCATTGGCTCACGCTCCAAATTGTGTTCAGATAGAGAGACCATAGGGTCCACACAATAGGAATTGTCCTCAAGCCCTACAAATACAGCCCACAAGGTTTCAATTATAGGATCAGGCATAATACAATTTGTAGAAGAGAAAGGGGAAAAAAAAACCCAACAAATGACAGTTGTTTGGTTTGTGGTAAGTGAAGTTTAAAGATGATTGGCTAGGATTGCTCAGGCAATCTATCTACATCTCCATACTACATCTATCACCATAGCAACTGCAGCCTTGGAAGTGTTTCCAAGACTCAAAGAGTAATTAATTTTACAGGAGATGTAAAACTGGTTCCCTATTCTTTTATAAAGGAGTTAGACTGATCATGCCAAGTACCCCAACAGCCTAAATACAATAGTTATCACAATTTACTTTGTAGGATCATTTACTTACAGTTTAGATTGTTATTTAATAGCACATTACATGCATGCAATTTTAGGAAGGTGGAGTAGAAGAACATGCTCAGTTCACAAGGACTGGTAACCTGTGAGCTAGTCCAAGGCAAATAGGAAGTTCTGGGCAGCAGTCTGGTCACTGCTTGCAGGTGACAGGGAATCCAGAGAGCAGGCAGTGTCTGCTCCCTGCAGGACATGCAGCAGCACACGGACTGGGAGAGGTCTGTGCTAACATATCTCTTCTCATCTTCTGAACTTGTAGTACACAAGCTATCTAAAGAAACCATTATTCCATGCAAGCAAAAGCTAGCTCCACAATTGTATGGCATCACCAACACTTTCTCTTATGTGTGGCAGCCAAACAGGAACTGGCACCAGTTTTTGCTCTGGTCACTGGCTTTAATATCAGCTAGAATTGTCTCTACAAAAAATCATACTGCTGGAAAAAAACATCCTATTAATCATCCCCCTGCACTGCTCAGTCTTTCAGAAACAGGCAAGTGTGTTGAGAGAGACATGAGATACTGTGATTTAATTGAAAGATACAGATCCTTTCTGGACAGAAAATTTTTCTTCTAGACAGGAGCTTGAATAAAACAATGATTATAAATTTATTTAAGTACATTTTAAAAGATGTGGTTTTCTAGAGATGGATATTGCATGAAAATCCAGGTGCAGAGGAACTCCCTCCTCCTCCTCATCAGTCCCCCTTCTCTAACAGTGCTCTCTGTGTTCCCACCTGTGTGCTTATGTATTTTAGCAAAACATGCATGCTAATACATGCTCTTCATCTCCACCTTGTTTCTGGCTCACAACCCCCTAGCTTTAAAACCAGCGTTACCAGTGAAACTTTAGGCAGAATATTGCACTTAAATATCCATTTCCTGAAGTAAAATACAGAGAAAAAGGGCAACATCCTCAAAGTCAACTCGTGCATATTTCAGAAGAAGGACAGCTCCCAAAAGTCATGTCACTGGCTGGTCCTGGTAACATCTGATTTGGCACCAGCCCAAAAAACTGCTGCTTTTTCCTCAAACTGCCACTCATCAGCAATGGTCTTCCTGCAACCAGGATTTCACATGACAGCTCATCATCATTAGTAGCCTTATTACATTGCTTTCATTACAACTGACTTCTTTTTCTTTCCTGCCTTGTAGTTTTCAGAGCCAAATACTTGGGGAGCTTCTAATTATCACTATTTCCTCTTCACGAACTGGTCCTAAATTGTCATGGTGTTCCTCAGTTGGTATTCATTTACCCTTTTAATCTCTTGGGCAGGCAGCTATCACCACATACCTACTACTTACCATTATCAGCAATCTTTTCTTAAATGTTATGCATAAATGTGAAAGGGATTGGAAAGGTCATAGCAAGCATAAGAAGTAGAGTGGTGGGACTACACTGAAGTAGCAATTAAAAAGCCCACTTCAACAGATTACTTATATTTGAAAAAAAAAAAATTCCTGTTCACCTCAGCTTTTCATCAAGAAGGGATGAGGTTGGAAAAGATTTTGAACCCAAACCTATAGAAAAGTGTCTGAACCAGCTTCTCAGACCACAAGGTGGTCAAGTTAGCCCAGATACAAAAGTCCTCCTGGTCATGGTGCAAAACTGTCCCAGCTTTACCCAGCAAATTCCAGACTAACTTCACCATGGGTTTAGCTGGAAGCTGCATCCCTCTTCTGAAACTTTAATGAGTGTGTGCTAGATTAATTAATTGTAAGAGATTTTCCCAGGAGCAGAGAATGCCCCAGTGACCCGAGATCGGCACAGCAATGCTATTTACATTCATACGAGACAAATCATGTCTGCTTTGGCTGCTCTCACATAAACTGCCCAGGCATATTGACAAACAGGGGACAATAGTCTCTACAGCAATGTGGTATCACATTATAAAGCCATTTACCCTGATTTAAACAATTTAAATTAGATTTGGCATATTAGATTTTTCTACAGTCAAAAGATGTGCTTGTTCACAGTTGTTTTCGTGCAGTAATTTTCATTTCAGAACACCACAGTCAAAATTAGCTACTTTTTAAAAATAGTTTGACAATTAAACATCTCTAGTCACTAAATATACAAATAAATAAATAAAAAACCCCATAACAATTCAGAAGACAGAAAAAACTTAGAACTCCGGTGTCACTACAAACTCCCCACTCAATAGAAGACCTGAATGAGGATGTATGATCTTCCACACTTTAGGTATCTGAATTTGGAGACTTTCTAAAGAACAGTTTAGTTTAAACTAACCTACAGCTCTTGAGCTCACTGTATGTCACCACAGCATCTCCTAAAACCACTATGGCCCAGGGACAAAAATGAGAGGCAGGCAGCTGAATCTCAGCTTGATGACAACAAACGTCATTCTTAAGTGAGAAACGCCCAGTTAAATATTAATAAACTTAGTTAGCAGACAATGTTTATCATTACAGTAGGGCAAAAGAGCTCAAGTAGGAGCCAATAAAACTTTTCCTGTAAGTGAAATGCCCTGTAATTACTTGAACTAAATTACATTATTAATAGTCTGGGACATGCAGTCACTTCCCTCTTTTTTCAGAGAAAGAACTTGGTCTTCTCTCTTCATCTCTCTCACAAATACATTGTAATCCAATTAACACTTTATCTAACCTTTATCAGCACCTTCTTCAAACAAGTTCTGAAAAGGAAATGAAAAAATATGTTCAGCTGTGCATAACAAGGAATTCAAATAGTCCAAAGTACTTTTCTATAATTAGTGAGAAATAATTGAGAGTTTTAAAAGACTTTTTGTCTCCAGATACATGCACTGAAGAAAAATATTTGTGTACATAGTACATGCTCCTCTCTATACAAACAGAAAACCAGTTCTCATGGGAAAACTCCATATTAAACAATTTACTATATTTTTTAACGTTTTGCTCTTCAATTTGCACAGGCTCCAAAGACTGCACCCAGAAAACCCCAAAAAATTAGTTCTGGATTATAATTATCAAATGTATGCTGTACAAAAATGGGGTCTTTGGGGCTAAGTTTTACAGTGATTATCCAAATTTCTGGTGTGCTAATCTTTAGAAATGAATGGAATATGCATTGCAGGGGAACAAGACTACAAAAACTTTAACAAAACTATTAATTTCATGCTTAAAAATCTCTTTACCACCAGAAATTAAATCTACTGCTGCTACTTCTCAGTACTTTTTTTTGGTCTGGTGGGTGGCATCCCTGCCCATGGCAGTGGGGTGGAACTGGATGATCTGAAACATCCCTTCCAACCTATGATTCTATGATTCTATTTATGTAGCTAAACACTCTTTACTTTAAATTTTTTGCTGACTGACTTTGCAGTTTGCAATAATTCTTCATCAGTATCCTTGCTTCCAAAGGTGCAGTTCAGGATACCACGTCAGGCTGATTTTACTCTTGCACTTTCAGGCATAGTTTTGCTTCAGCAACGGTAGGTTTTTAAATATTCAGGCACATTGCTGTTATGATCCTCAAACTGCATCAAGAATTCAAATAAAAACTATTTTTGCTTTGGTCAAATGAAAGGGACAAATTTGAAAAATGTTAAACACCTAATTGCCTCCTGAGTCTGAATAAAAAAATTGAAAATTGCCAGTGATTGGAAATTATATATTTTTGTCTGTAAATTTCTGCTGTTGAACGAAATCTTTTTTTTTTCTGTTTGCCAAAGTAAAAACTCAAATATTCAGAATACTGTTACAGAAAGCATCTATCGCTAAGCTAGAAGAGTGGTGTGCTACTATGATGCTTGCTAAATGGAAGAGTGAACATAACACTCAACCCAGAAAGGAAAGATGAATTTTTTTTTACCTGGAGTAATATTGTAATTTATATCTGAATTGAACTTTCATTCTTTTAATTTACTCAAACTATTCAAACAATTAAATTTGAAAGATTCCACAATACCATATCAATGCCAACTTGACAATTTTTTCACCCTTGTCTGGAAATCATGATGGTCCTTTTTTGCATCACTATTCAAAAGTGCCTCAAAAGTAATCTAAGAAATCTGAGAAATATTTGTCTTGATAAACTGAGGTCTCTGCAAATGAGACTGAAATCTGTGAATAACCAGGAGATGAAATACAAAAAAACTAATGAAAAGAAAGTCTATGTTCAAGCATTAACATGCTCTCCAAAAAGAACCGCCCAGAGGGTGAGCTTGTGGTTGCCAGCAGGATATATAGAGCAAACAGCTGGAGGAGCTGGAAGACCTCTAAGGCATCTTTACCCTGTGTTTACCCTCTCCAGAATGCCTTTTCCATCATTTAAAGACACAGTGAAGAGAACAGAAGTCTGTTTACTCATTAAATTTCTGATTGATGAGCAAACAAACCTTTCATATTCACAGTTAGAAGCACATGGGGCCCATGCATAAACCTTTACCTGTAGGCTCTCACTTCACTTTCAGATATCATGGGTTGCCAAAGTGAAGCTGAAATCACCAGCATGCTTCAAATACCACCGGTTTGCAGCTGTAGGTCTGTAATTAAAAGCCATGTTTGACGTCTGATTTTAACTGACACCCATATATATGGCTTTAGGCTGGTCTCCACTCTCATTGTGGTTTGTGTAACATTAATTGAAATGCTTCCCTTGAAGGGAAACTTTCTGATGGCCAACCGAGTAAACAGCTTGGGCTCCAATTCCCTTCAATCATCCCACTGATGTGATCCAGCAGGAAGTGATTTTAAACCCGAACTGTCACTAAAGATCAAAGCTCAAGGTTAAAATAAGAAAGAAACAGATATCTGAAATTTTTCCATGACAAAAAAAAAAAGGTTCAGACAGAACTGTATTTTAGAGATGCCAGCTTGGAAACAGACCAAATGAATAACAGCCTGTACATTACAGAGATGCAAAGAAGTCAGGAAAACCCAGTCAAATACACCGAGGCAACCTAAAAATCCCTCTAATGCCCTTCTGACCAAACATGTTTATTAAATTATGATTTGTTCTAGTAATGCTGGATTGAAACCACTGTAGATTTGCATAAGAGAGTTTTGGTATTAAACAGATTAGCAAGAGCTCTTGTTTATTAAGTCAGAATTGCATCTATACATTGAAATTCAGTGACTCTTTTCACAATTGTTGTTAACTAAGAACAATTAACAAGATGTTTTCCTGGTACTTAACAGCCTTTCGCCTTTCACTGCTTTCATTTTTTACTAAGCAAGAATTGAAAAGAGTTGAAATATTGCAACTGGTTTCCAAATCAGAAGATAAGATAGTGTTTTGAGCAGCAGACAATTTTAACTAGCCATAGATGAAATGCAAGTGGAAACTCCCTTTTATTCAAAGTATTCCTTTCACTGTAATTAAGAAAAGTGCTTTTTCAGACTATACTTTCTATGCATGATATGCTGTGAAGTAGCTTTTAAAGAAACATACACTTCATGTTGAAAGAATTTCATTAGACAGATATCTCCATCTACACTGAAAATACTGGAGCAAGTCAACCACCTCTCTTCTTTTTCACACATCAGCAAATCAGCCCTGAAGTGCATCTCCCCACAAGCTCACCTACCTGACTGCACTGAAGGATTTACATCCTAATGACAACTGAAGCCAAGAACAGCAAACACCATTTTTTCCCTTAAATTCTGAATTGAAAGGTATCTATAAAATTAAACTAAGCATCCAACTGCACCAACAAAGGGCAAAAATAAACTGGTTTGTTTTTTTTTTAAGATCAGCTTGCACGTGTACAAAGGCTTGGACAGACACAAGATTTTCCCCAAACAACTGCTGACATGTCTCCTCAGACACCTCCACAGTAAATATTTCACTGCACACACGGCTGAAAACACTATTTCCAGCCTTAGGGGACTTTGCAGTAAATCTGACAGTTATCAGCCTTTAACTTAAAAGTATTGTTCATTTTAACCCTGGAAGAGATTGGTCACAAATCACCAGATTTTGAAATGTCTACAAGGGCTTTTTTTGTTCAAAGTTTTTCTTCATAACTTATAACAAGAAATTTCATCATAGACTACTGGAACCAGGGTATTTAGGGAAGCAGGAAAATACACAAACATGAGAGAATGGAAACATACTGCTACTTTCTCAAGATTAAATCAATGTTTCTTATTTACTTAGCGGGTAATAAAAGTCACAGGCTTCCCAGCATTTGGCTTGAAATTATGGGGACATTGCCTGTTTTGATTTACAAGGTGTTGACTTCTTCAGTGACACCACCAAGGGGGACCATAAAGAAGTTCTTCTTTACTACTCTGTAGGCATTGCCATCTATCTTACCTTAATCACTTTGAGCACTATTTCAGGAATGATCCCTGCCATAACTCAAAAGCCATGCACAAGCACTTCAACCTTTTCAAAGCTTAGATACAATTTCAAATGCTTTTGCATTTTAGAGCAAAGATTTCCTACTGGGTACACAAAAACCTTTAGCATTCAGCAAGGGAGGCACAGAGGTACCATGACTGTTCTTTCTCCTTACTGACCAAGGAAATAATTACTACTGAGAGCTTATGAAGAGACTGTTACAGAATGTGAGACAAGAGTGAAAATAATATATATTTTGTGATTAATATATACATATATATAAAATAAAAGCTATTTGGTTTACATCTCTAGTTGACAGATCATCTATTTAGAATGGAAGCAAATATGGCCTACAAGAAAAACTGCACAGTAACACACTGTAAAGAATTTGTGTTCAGATGCCTTTCAACATGAGTGATTTAGATGAACAATAATAAAAGTTTCTTTTAATTCTTAAGAGCGTCATTCAAGATTTGACAACCAAAAAATTGTCCAACAAGTTGCACAGTATAGGATGAATGCAGTTACTGGGATGCCTATTTTATATATAATAACAGATGCTTTAGTTTCACAAGTCATTAGAATAAACATATGTCATACTGCAAAGAAAAGAGATGAGAAATTCTTCCCATTATCTTCTCTCTCTTTCCCCTATTCAATGACAAGATTATTAATTGCAGATGGCAAAGTAAAATGTCTTCATGTGCACAGCTGCATATTTATGTGGTAGTGATATTCTATGATTATATGAACTTCAGATACAAAGTAAAATTCAAAATGTCATGAAGCAACCTTCCAGGGCTGCACGAACTGATTTTAAACCACAGAAACTAACACAAAAAGTAAATTTAACTTAAAATCCTGAATACTTTTCTCTCACTTCAGCAAAACACTTGCTGAAATTCCCAGAGTAAATCTCTTGCACTATAAATTTTCTCTTTCCCCTGATCTCCCACCCACGGGAACCCCTAAAAGGGAAGCACTGGGACAAGTGCACTCACTGAAACACTGCCTGGAATAGTGATTTATACATCTGGCTGAAATAGCCAACCACTGGATGTCACTGTTACTCCACACGAAGTAAGCAGATACAACCATGAGATTTCCACCACCCCAGAGCAGCTGTCTCCTGTTAGATACTTCAGAAAACAACAACAACAACAACAACAATAAAAGCCCTTTGAAAAATACAGTGAATTTAAAATTTAGGAAGAGTTCAGGGGAAAACCATGCTTGGAAAACAAAGTCTTAGGGAAACTTCAGTTCAAAGGGTGATCATGGTAGCCTATATAACCATGCCAAATTTTGGCTTTGAAAGAAACCAAAGGAAAAGTTGCTTTTCCTTCAGAATGAGTGAGCAGTTCCTTCTTCAAGTGCTTTATATTTCTTGCTTCTGGAACTCCCGACTGTTTCCAATTGCAACCAATTACATATAGCCATTGTTCTGCAAGTATTTTTCTAGTTGGAAGAAGAGTGACTCACATCACTTATTTAGGTAGGACTACAAAGACATACATGCACATGTTAAAAAACTCCCGTCAGTCCTCAGCTGAGTATCCTTTCAGAGAATGGCTTTCAGTCCCATTAATTTCCCATGAACAAATTGTTTTTCTGGTGTAATATGTTTTATGCTGCTTCACATTGGATTGCAAACAGAAATTACAATATTTTTACAAAGAAAATAAACCAAGAAGCTTATGTTCTCCCTAGAATGCAAAAACTCCCTTCTTGATCCCAAGTGATTTTCTCTGCACCAGCTTTGAACATGAAACTGCTTCAATCTACTGGATAAGGCAAAAACCTATTTCTTTTTCTTTTGTGTATCATGCTTCACCAAGCAATTGTTTTATCCTTATTTTAACCTCCTCACCTAGCTGTCTCTACTATTTCCAGTAGCCCTTGAAAATAAAGAAATAACTCAGCTTGCTATTTCCAACATCACCTCTGAAAAGCAAAATGAATCGGAGGCCATAGAATCTGAAAAGAGACCTTACTTCAATTTAATGTGTAACTAATTGTGCTTAACAAAAAGTATGCTCCTAGTAAATGTGAGGTCTGTATAAAAGCAAAAGTAGCCCTCATTTTTAAGGGGTTATGATTTGTTAATTAATATAGTCATGTTATTTTTTTTAGAATCACTTCAACTTCCATTAGAAATTTAATCTGATATTTCTTAGATACTTTCTTCTTCAAATTAAATGTGTTGGGAATCAAGAGTTCATAATGAGAGTTTTGAAAGGTGTCTAAAATATGCAATCATAAATAAGGAAATATAGTTCCTAAATACCAGAATTCATACAGGTTTTTTACTACAAACTGCAGCATTGATTACATATTTTTACATAGCAGAAAAACAAACAAAAAAGGTGTGGGTCAGGAATAAGGGAAGATTGAACAGTCATGTAAATTCTTTGTGAATTAAAGATGCAGGAGATAAACAGCCATGGTAAAGATATTTCAATCAAACACAGCTTTTTCAGTGTTTTTCTAGCTCCACATGAGTGGAGATGAGAGTTGACCTTTGCTGAATAGCACATCAAACCTGGTTTGTCACTGAAATTGTCAGGACACATGGCCCCAGAACTTCCCAGTGCATACATGGAGCCCTCCATGTGATGACCACAGACTCTGGCTGCCTGTTCTTGTGACCAGGCTATTGACCACAGTTTAGTAATGAAATTGAGTTTTGTGGAAGCATTTGTATTGATGGAAATCATTCACTGGAATAATGGACCGTAAAAGGCAGACAATGATATGGCACATCACATGTTCTCTGGCCATAAAATAGATTTTTGCCCATAGTTTACAGTTGTTTGACTTCTGTTTTCACTTACTGACTAGCCAAAGGATATGTGGGTCATTCAAAACTACAGTCAGCAACACAAATTCTGCCACCAACTGTGCTTTTAACTTCAATAGAAAGGCAGAAATTGATCAGAGAAGATTCATGAAAGCAGAAAAAAAAATGTTTTTCTATTGTCTTTACATTGTCATGAAGATGAAGCCTCGGCAATAGGAAAAGGGGCTTGAGGGTACCAGGGGAGGAGAAGCCCTGATTACTGGAAGACCTCATGCAGTATATTACCAGACAGTGCAAAATACTGAAATTCCACAGAAAGTACCTTGAGGCATTTTCTGGCCTTAGATAAGTTCTAGTTTGAATTTTTCTCCCTTTAATCTTTTTGTACTGACTTTAAACAATTCCCTCTTCCATGGTGGGTACTCAGAGCTTCTGGTGCTGTCTGCCACAGAGGAGCTCTGACATTGAGAGGGGACTTTCTTTGATGAACTGTAACAAAATGTGTATGAGGCTGCATTCTCTTCACCCTTCATAAAGGGCTTGCTCATTAAATGGAAGGTAAACATATTAAGAATGACAATTTCCATCAAATCATTCAATTTAGGAAAGGACAGACGCTCCTTGCAAAGTCAAATAGTATGGCAAGGTTATCCAAAATAGGGATTTTACAGTACAGCTGTCAGCATTGAGAGATCATCTGTTTACCCACAGGTATCACTGTCACTGTCCTTGGGCTTTTCCTGAGGCAGGGGAGAAAAGTGACAAAGGACAGAAGCAGGCACAGGATCTATGGCCTTGTGCATTCAACAGATGTTGATCCTGCAGAGGTGACCACTGCTTTCAGACTCAATTGCAGATGCCTCCTTTGTTTATGCAAGAATAAAATAGAAAAGTTCAGTGGCAAAGGCGCCAGAACTGCACGAACATTTAAATACTTTAGGGGCTGATTTGATTTGCCTCTGAGCTTGGTGATTATTACTGTGAATAGTCTTACTAAAATTAATGGAAGTACTCAAGCAAATAGAGCTTCTAATGCCTTAAATTTCCTGAGTCTTGAGGTCCACAGGTGCATAAATGCAGATCATTACACCCACATGGAGTCCCCTGACTTCCCCCAAAAAACCTTCATTTAGGTGAAATCATCTGCCCACACTGTTCTTTTTTTAAGGATTAGAGATGCAGTTTGTGGCATAACATACCAGGTAATTTTTCTGAACTTCAACAAGAAATTCATTGTTTCTTGTTCAGACAGACAAGGAGAAGCTATTGTAAAGATACAATTTAAGTGCCAAAATAGAATAAAGATTGAAATAAATGTGAATATTGAGACTGTCCAGAATTGGTTTTGCAGCCATAAAGAACCCCTGCTTTTATATAGTCATAAAAACCTCAACAACAGTTTGCAGAACAGATCTAATTTTTTAAAGGTTTTTCTGCTCTTCATTTGGAAGCTGCATAGTATTTTGGACATGTTGATGGTCACTCACCAACATTTGCCTCCAGCTTCCACTTTACAGAGACAGAAAGCATTGAAAGAGTAAAGACTACAAATTTTTTTTTATACCAGTGTCTCAACATGGTGCTGTTTTGTACACGCATCCCTGCCCCTCTTCTACCTTCCTCCTCTTTCAGGTTTTAGCCAAAGCTTACAGAAATTTCAAAGTAACTGAGCACATGAAAGCTCAGAGAGATGATAATGTGCTAGATCCAATCTTTCTGTTTGAATAGTTCCTAGTGGATATGCAAGTAAAGATTACATCAAACAACTTCTAAGACTCAGTTCCAGCATTAAACTAGCCCTAAAAATTCATCATATGATATTATTCTGATCAATTGCAACATAAATTATTATGGATACTGTATTTGGTTAATGGTTTTGTATACATTTATTTTAAGAATTTTTCATTTTATCAATTAAGTTAGAACTACTTTGAAGACTGCATGCAATATTGGATCTGGTAACAGTTCCCCACCTGGAAAGAGAACTAAACTTAAACAACAGGGATTGCTTATTGCATATTTAATTCTGCACTTAGATTAGATGCATTATATTGGTACATTGGATTCACTCTGAATCCAAATTTTCTGTTGATTTCTGTAATGTGTGCCAGGCCAATCCATGAATGGGTTGCCTGTACCAAACTCCACATGATACAACTCGAATGTAAAGCTTTCTGAAAATTCCTGAAAGGGCTCCTTTTCTCAAAAGTCACAACTGCAAAATGAATGCAACCTGTCACACTCAATTAAGTGCATAATAAATGCATAGGAAGCCTGCTCTCACCTAGACATAAAATACACATGCTCCCAATGGGCTGCTGAGTCTTTGCTGACTTGCAGCTAGGGACCAAGTGTGGGCCCATTGAAGTCCTGACTCCAGTGACACAGAAACCAGCCAACAGCTCTGGAAACCAAGCTACTCTAAAGACTACAAAATACTAAAACCCTAGACAATTTTCTCAGGGCATGAAAACATGGGGATCATTCCAGGTTTGTTGAAATGCTGCTCAGCAGGCAATTAACTAATAATGAGCAGGAGACTCCTCTTGTCAGTCCCTTTTTTATCTCTCTGGTGAGAGAGAGAATGTAACATCACTGTTTCTCCCCATGGAGAAGAAAGGATGTGTTTGCAGGTATGTGCAAATATTTATGACTGACAAGTAATGTATCTTGTAAAATCTTTCAGGCAAGAACCATATTCTCTATATTTTGTATCATTTTATAGCATCAAACCATCACAAAAATCTTTACAAACACCTGACAGCTTATTTTGCACAAAAGAACTGAACATGCATTTTTCTAAAAGTGAAAGAGCTGACTAAGATGAATCTCCAGCAAGCATTCTCCTTTTTAATACAAATAGGTATTACTAGGGAAATCCTCATTCTAAAGCTGTGCCAATATTTGAAAAGGGTAAAAGGACTGACTGCATGTCAGTTAACACAGCAACAATCAGGGGCATCAATCACCAGGCAAGAAAAGAACCAATCAGAGCAAAAACTGGACTGGATTTAATTAGTAATTAAAACTTAGGCATTTAAGTAGTCAATTCACCATCATACCATGGAGAACATTATGGAAAATGTTTGGGTTTTTTTTAAGAGAAATACCAATGTAATCATTTTCTTAAATTTGGTAGCTGACAAAGGAAAAGAAACTCTGTCCATACATACCATATTTCAACTTGTAAAAGCATCTTACTTGATGCTTAACAGAATTTTGACTGAAAAAATTAAGACATGTCTCAGAAATATCTCTCCTGGAAAACACCCCAAATGAGAAAAACAGGTACTGGGTGAACTGCTTGTAAAAGGGGCAAATTGAGACAAAATACCTTCATACAGCCACGTGGAGAGTCAGCTATTTAGGGATAAAATGAAAATAAAAATTCTAAAACAAAGATTACCAATCTTATAAAACGCAAACTTTTAACAGGGCAGATGGTCAGTGGAGATGAATTCTCTGTGCATAGTGCTTTGGCAAACAGGGATTACAGTAGTCTGGACTTAATAAACCAAAAGCATGATCAGATGAGTGATGGAAAAGGGTTTTCATTTCTGACGCCCATTCTTTTACCTTTGGAAGCTTGGGAATAAGCAGCTGTGGAGCAGGCCAGCATTGCATTTGTCTACTCTTTCATCACAGTTCTCTTTGGAAGATGTATATCACATACCTTTGAGGACTGATTCAATGTTCACTGGTCAAAATGGCTGTCTGAATGGGGTTGTATTGTGTGTCACAACATTGTGTGTGCCCTACACTTAGAGGAAATGCTAGTGATCTTCCCTTTGCCCTTCCCTAATATCCACGGTGTTATCACTGATAACTGATGCAAAATTGATACAGAGGCATCTCCTTAACAAAAACTTCAAAGAAGTTTGCTGTATGTGGGTAAGGAAATAAATATTCCTAGCAAAAACACTGAACAACTTTAAAAGTTCCTTATATAATTATTTTATACAAGATCTGAATATTAAAAATAAAAATACTTTTTATATTCCATTTTTGCGAAATCTCTAGTGTATCATTATGAAGGCACCTTTGGCTTCCAGAATAAGAGTGTAAAGCATTCAGATGTGAAAAAAAATTTTTTTCAACTTATATTAACATGAATTATCATCATAGGTTATACCATGAACTCAGAAAATGTTTCTACAATTTATTGCATGCCCACAGAGAAATGATCTCTGACTAAAACTGTTCTAGCCACAGCAGTATCTGCTCAACCAGGAAAAGAATCAACATCATAGCTTTGCAAGAAATAACTTGATATGACAGAATATCCGATAAAAATATTCCTCTGCAAAAATTCAACAAAATGCTTCAATTTTACTAAATCCCAAAAGGTTGCAAAACCACCAGAAATTGGAAATTATTTTTGGTTGCCTTGTGAGAGGGAAAAAAAGCAAGTTGCAACTGGGATATAACCTCTCCATTCTAACAGAGAGAAGCTTTTCAAGATAGATTTTATGCTCCAGAGGATGCAGAAGTCTGGGGAGTGAAAAGAAGGAGCACTGTTGCAGATAATTTCTAAACCATTCTGAATTCAGGACAAAATGCAGCCTAAATGCCACAAAATCAAAAACTCAGGCTCCCCAGTCCATTCCCATCCTAAAGCAAGCATCAGTCTCATCAAGTCTTGGGATGTCCTTATCATTTGCATTTATCTCCTTTTCATTTTTCTATTATTCTATATTTTCTATAACTTTTCTCATTAATTTGACATTATTTCTATATTTGCAGCACCATCTCTGGCTCTACACTGAAAATATCATCCAAGGTTTCCTTTGTATCACCACAGAGCAAGTCAGATAAAAAAATCAATAAATAATGCACAAAAGAGTTCAGATGTCAGTGTTCAAAACTTTTTAAAGAAAAATAGGTATTTTTGGTCATTCATATAGGTCATTCATTATAATAAACATATAAAATATACTCATTTTGAGTGCTCAGGTATTTCTCACTTTCATAGTTAGCATTAATGTTTTTCAGTTGGGAAGGATAGAATTATAGGGCTAATTCAAATTTTAATTAGCAATTTCATAAGTAATTGAACAGGATAACACTAATTAGATTCACAGTTTATACTCAACTGAAAGTTTCTGTAAATCTTCATGGGATTGGGATATAGTGCAAAGGAACAATAACTTACCAAGAGCAACTCTTCCCTAGACTTGAGGATTGCCCTATATTAGTAGCCTCTATTAAAAGCTAATCGAAAGCTAAGTTTTTAAATTCTCAGTAACACACACCATATTTTATTAAAATGTGCCCACTCTGATATAAGAGAGTAATGTTAAAGATAATACACATGGAGTAAATGTGAAATAAAAGCACGTGCTTTGGAGAAAGCATCTCAGAATGAACAAAGTAGATTTTGACAGCACTTCTCCCAGTGCAAGTCCCAAAGAGACTTGGTTTGTAGGGATTTAAGGAATGTAGAGAGGCATGCATAGCACAACTTTCTTATTAAGAATTTGGGATCTTGGTTATACATTGCTGTATTCATATAACTGATTGCTTAAACCACATGTCTTTGCTGATTATACTCTCAAGAGTATCCTGTGCAGCTTGAAGCTACTCCATACTGCTAAATGGGAGCAATTTTGGAAGAAATGCACAGAGGTGGTTGAAAGGGTTCATTCATTCATTCATACTTTTTAAAACAAATTTAGAAAGGTTGCTGAGAAGAGGACAAAATCTAAAATTCCACACCCAAATATGTATGTAGAAAAAGGAGTGCTCAAAGAGATAGAAACAGACATAATTAAAAATAACAGGATTCACATTTCTGAAAGTAAAACCAGATATTGATAAACTAGATGGACTAATGCCTTTTCAACCATTAAATTCCTCTTCATTGTCTTACATTTAATTTCAGACATCATCTAAGAATTAATATCAGCTAATAGACTTGTTATCTTCCTTATTAGTGCTCATTATGCTAAGCTACACTGCTGTATTGGACAGCTGCCATTCCTATTTTATTTAAATATTGTACACTAAAATATTTAAGCTGTTAACTGTGGCCAAACACTAAAAATAAAGGAAAGAAATCTGGGAAAGAAAGTGGAGTTTATATGTCTAAATGAACCCAATCCATTTAATAAAGCATTATCAAGTAACCAAGAATAAGAATAATCCTATTTGACAAAGGAAAATAGCAGGTGGGATCAGTCTTTTATATCATAAATATCTATCAAACTGAGATGATGCTAAATCCATTTTAAAAGGATTTATCCTTTAGAGGGCTTTAGAGGATAAAGTTTAAAATTTATCCCATATCTCACTAGATGCTTAAATGTTTATATCAAGAAAGAGCTGCAATCATGGCAAGACTGAGTTGTTATTATAGAGAGGTGTTTTGAAATGTGACCAACAACTAGCTAGAAGACAATGTAGATCTTGGTATTTTCACATAATTTTTCTTTTAAATTTTTTATTAGTTCATCAAAAGCATGAATTTTTATGCTATCAATACATTTGGTTCCATATTTTTTTTTTTACTTTGTGTTTTCTGTGGGATGACTTGCAGGTAGCTTTACCATTGCCAATATCTTGTCATAACTTCAGTCTCATGTTTAGGTTGAAACTTTGAATTTTTATGAATTTTTTTAAATCCTCATATTGAGACAGTCTGAACAAGTGGACCAAGACTGAGGATCAGCGTGTGAGTAATTGAGCAGCACTCACTCCTGAGGGTGCTGCACAGTCACCTGGGGGGTGCTACTACAAATGGAGGCAGTAGAAGGATGGCAACCTACAGCTTCAGCTTTTCAGAAGTTTTTGACCCTGTCAAACCAAATGGCACACAAGGACTGACCGCAATTTTTTCAGTACACAAGAGGAACAAGAGTGTCAAAGATGAAGCACTAGAAGCCAAGAGTAAAAGATCTCTTTTGTATGTGTAACTTATTGAAACTGAAAACTGAAGAAAACAAAATATATATATATTTTACACTTAAGGTGTTTTTAAATTTTTTTTTTTGAAACTAAATATAATTAATGCTAAACCTTTTGTAGAAGAAATTTATTTCTCTCAAAAAATTTTTAGTTCAATATAGGTTTTAGTTTTGGTTAATCAGATCACAGTTATAATTTAGAAACTACAAAATAATCACAACCATTTCTAGAGCATTATTATCCAAATGGATGGTGAAAAAGATGAGCTAGTTGAGTGTGTGTACCTCATTATCTCAGTACTGATGTCCTGCCCTAGTAAAAAGATTGATTATGCCAGAATTCATTGCACCAATGTTGGACCCGTACTTTGAAGGTTCAGAAAACAAATATAGCCTAATTAAGAGACTTTCTAGTGGCTCCTCTATCCTCTATCTTACTGAATAGGGTGATAGAGGGACTGAACTTGTGAGTTAAGCATGCCAATGGGATATCTAAAGCCTGGGGCAAACCTGGGCTCTTTCTCAGTGTAGTAAGGCATTACTCCCTGTTTTGCACAACCACAGGTAAAAAATAACACACTTCACTCACCACTGGCTTTCATCTGAAAACAAACAATATGGTACCAAGTCAAGGGGGATGACAGATTTGAATTCAGGCGATGCCCTGCATTATTACATAACTAACCTTTCCTGTCCAGCTCCCATACAAGGTTTTCCTGTGGTTCTCTTGCATAGCCAGTGCCCAGTTTTAACACCTTAGCAACTAAAGAGATGAAGAGACACAGACAATTGGCATTGGCCCTCTACAGCTTTTATATGTGAAGGCAAATACAGCTTCCTCAGTCCACAAGCTTGTAGAAATGCTTCAGATTTTCTCTTTAAACCATTTTCCGTCTATTACACCAAGTTCAAGTTATGTGAAGTGCACTATCAAAAATCTGTGATCAGGAAGCTCAGTCAAAAGGTATCTCTGAATGAAGAATAGAATCAGTTGCTGTTTTCTTCTGGGACTCCAAGTTCCCCAAGCACAAAAATAGACAACCAGAAAGCAAGGAAAAGATGCCCTAATTTTATCTGCTGGTAATGAATCAACTAGAGGGCAGGCTTGGGTCTTTTGGGCAGCTTTTCTCTTTTTTAAATTTATTTTTTAATTTTTAGATTATAATAATAAGCAGTGAAATGGCAAGAGTTTATGTATCAGTCCACATATAGATACCTTCAGCATGCTGATTCACAAAACATAGCTGAGGGTCACAAGTGTAAGAATACTCCTGGGCAGACCCTTCAGAATATGCAGCTACATTTACAAAACTGTTTATTTCTTTTACAATCAATTCTGTTTACTCGTCATTCTAGAAAAATCATCCACTGCTGAAATTCCTCTGGCTCCTTCCTTCTTCCTAATTTCACCTGCAGTTTTCAAAACCATGGAATACCCACTGAACCATGAGAACCTCTGCTTCCTGCTCAGTGGTATGAGGACAGACCTGTCTAGCAGAAATAGAAAAGAAAGAACAGGAGAGAAAGAAGGAAATAAATTGATATTTTTACTTGCTGGTCTTGTCTAATGCTTTTAGGGATGTATGAGCATAGCCTAATCCCCTCAGATCACTTCCTTTTCACAGAATTTGATATTGTCCAAGCTAGGTTATTTTGAAATATCATCGCTCCCTTCACAGCTCTAATGCAAGGCATGTCACAGTAAGCAGCACTCAAATAAGTAAAACATGACTACCCAAATGTTTAAATTATGCAAAATGCTAACAATATTCTAAATACAGGAAAAGTGTTTCTTTAATGCTCTTTTCTGACAGTTCACCACAACTGCATCCATTTCAAAGGCTTCTGCTCCCCACACAGAATTAAATAGCTGCTACAAAGGTGCTTTGAACAAGAGCTGCCATCAGTGGGATAGGAACACAAGCAGCCTGGGGACTAGTATCAAACAGTCCCCCAAAAGAAAGATTATGAAGCAACCAAGGACATCTAAAGAGAGAAATCTAGGCTGAGGAATTATCTTGAGAGACATTTCTTCCAGAAAATATATCACATATGGTTTATGCTGTAAAGTATCTTCTGTCAGCACGGTCCAGGGCATACATGTATTCTAGTCTAATTTCAGTCCCGACAGCTGAACTCTGACCTTCTGCAAGTAAAGTAATAGCAATCCTTGGAGTTATGTGACCCTTTGATTAATGCTTGTGCATTGTGATGGTCTGTGTAGGTGTGTGGCAGCACAAACAGCTCTAATGCCAACGTGGCAGTGCCATTGTGTGCATAAGACTGGCATTGTTGGCTGGATTTTCTAACTCAGCTACCCAAGGATTAAATGACTATACATCCACAAGCTTTAAGATGTCACTGTGTCTTGGAAATGCCCCTTCTTTGCCTAGGTCATCAAGGGGATTACCACAAGTAGATGCTACTGCCCTAGAAAAGGAAAGGTATCCTGGCTGTTTTTTCAGTCTGAAGATAAAATAAAACAGTACAGAAGGTCAGCTGCCAGAAATCAGAAGGAATATAGATGTTCCTTTGGATATTTAAAAAAAGACACAAAATCTAATGGAAGATGCTCTTCACCACATGGGGAAAACTGAGATCTGAAACAAGAAAACAAAGGACATAAACAAAGGAGTGCTGCCACAATGCAGTGTAGTGCTTAGTGCCATTTTGTACTGGGATCAGTGCCATTCCAGGAACAAGGAATACTCTTGCAACACTCAGGGAAAGGCCACCCAGTATCAAAAGGCAAGGAAGAGTTCATAGAGTTCATAGAGAAAGGAAACACAGAAGACACAATAAAGTCAACCAGAAAAAGTCTGGATTTACAAAGAAAACATTTTATCAGAGGCTTATAATGTAGACAAAAGCAAATATGCTCACAAAGAAAACAAATAGAAATGTATGTGGAACATTACTGATTTAAGTTTATTTAAGTGTGGTGAGAATCTCAAAGTTTATCAGTAAAGAATTCAGAAACTGGATATTTGGACTATGCCACATTGCAAACATACTAAGAACTCCTCAAAAGTAGTGTTTCTAACTAAAAATACAAGTGTTTTTTGCATTCAAGACCAAAATGTCAAGTGCAAAGGAAACTGCTTGCATGTTGCACTTCAGTTTAATAATCAGACAAATTACAGAATGTTGTAAGAACAAAACATTAGCAACTGTAGTTCCTCTGAGATTAATTTTAGATGTTTTTATACCAGCACACAGCTATTTAAATTTTTCTGGAGTAATGACTGATTTGCTGTCTCACTTTTTTCTAAAAAGAAAATAAATTTTGTCATACTATGGGGGAGGAAGGAAAACAAAGACTCTTCTCGTGTTCAGATGGTAGTGGAGGAGGAGATGCTGGCCCAAACCACTGGCCCACATTGTTATGCAATGTCCTCATGCTCCAGTGAGGAAAAATGTGTGCCACAGTGAGTGTGTATCTGCCTTCCTTTGCTGCTGTGCTTCAGCAGGTCACCTCTGAGTAACACATGTAGGCATTGTTAGTTCTACAATTTCTTGCAGCAACAGCAGCAATATTTGGTGAGTTAGGATCTGGATGTTGTCCTGTGATACTTGTGCTGCCAAACCAGCCTGTGCCTGCTCCAAGAATAAATAATTCTGTGTCATCTCTGTTACAGTTTTGTGAGGTAGAGGCCAGTCTGGGCCCAAAAGAGTGGCTGTTGGGATAGTAACGGCACTGAACACTCCTGCTTGGCCTCAAAATTTGCTGTCTGTGGATGATGAACATGCTTATCCTGGATTTTCTGAGACCAAAATAATGACTGTTGTCCAAATCTAGGCAGGACAGCAAGCTGCATTTCCATCATCAAGCCAGCTCTTGCTTGTCTCACAGCTGATGGCATTGCAGGGACAGGAAGAGCATGATGCACAATTTCAGGAATTATATCCCTCTGTTTGAAAGTTCTGCAACAGCCAAAACACAACTGTATTTTCCCACACTTGCTACTGAGTATTTTATGGGCTCACAACTACTACTCCACCATAAGCAACTTGTATGGTATGTAAATGCCGGCGTCATCTGTTGACTTCCATTTGCTGTCTTCATCATGCATTTCTCAAATGATCTAATTTCCAGCATAGCATGATTGACTGCTCTAGCAGTTGCTTTGAATGAAGGAAAATAAAATAATTTGTTACACATACTCTAAAACAAAGTACCTTAGTTCATTTTTCCAAAACAGAAGCTTCTGATGAGGAAGTTGTAAAGAGAGTGAAAGTCAGTTTGAGTAACAGTGGTCAGGAAAGAAGCTGGAGATAGTGGCTGGATGCTTTTAAAAATCCCCATAACAGAGAAGACGAAAAAATTAAATTTTAGGAAGTTTGATCTCATCACCTACCACACCCTGAGAGAAGCTCTTTTATAGCAAGACACAATCTGCATACCTGGAAATATTAGGACAGTAGGGTATGTAGTGCTGCAATTAATTTCTGCCACTGCAAAATGTTGTTGCGAGAAATGAGTGTCTTAGAAAAGATTAAAATATGAAAAAAGCAGAAAACCATAAAAAACTTATGCTGGATTAAAAAATAAATAATCCAGTCTGTATCTTTTGAAATCCTAGAAGAATGAATGTGAACTCTTACCCTTATTACACAACAAGATGCAATAAATAACTTGAAGTAGCACAGAAATGCTTATCACAAAATAAAATATTTTTAAAGGCATATATACTTTTAAAAGGAGTATGTTTGACTCCTACTGATTTAAAAGTCTATTGATTTACTGACTGTTTAGGAATATGAATCAAGACTCTCATATAGACTAATCACTAGGGAACACTATCTTCTACTGAGTGTACTAAAATATCACAGTGCCAGTAACATATGAAGGTAAATCCTACATCTGCAATGGCAGTTCTGAAACACACTGGTGTACTTGTCAATCAAAAGATTGTACAATTTCCAAATTTAAAGCAATTGAGAAATAATTCTGGATTACAGCTTTCACCCAGTTACTCTGTGCATGGGGAAGTCCCTGGGGTTACAAGACTCCTTTTATAAACATGTATAGAACAAACAGCACTATATTAAGAGATGTAGTACAAATATTTGGCTCATTGTTTCATGGTTCATGGATACTTTACTGATGGAAAATTGGCTGCTTTTGTGTTTCATTAACCTTTTCATTATCTTGAGCATAAGTCAACGCTGCTCCGCTAAGAATGAAGGGATAGAAAACTGTGAGGGGAAAAAAATGAAATTCAATGATCTCTACAATTTAGTCACATGTCCATATCAAATTCAGGACTGATGAACAAATGCTGGTCATATATGTTACACTACACAGGTATTAATCAAAATATTTATACCTTGCAATCATGCAAGCTGGTATGCATAAATTTTCTTATTAAAAAGAATATATCAAGAATGTACTAGGAATTGTAAAATTATAACATTAAATGTGTGCTTCTCATTCTTCTGAAAGATGTCTAAACTATCATTAGTAAAAGATTAAGCAAGAGCCCTAACACTCTTTTGCTTTTGAAAACAGTATGATATTGAATGCCTTTAAGAAATAAATTTGGTGCTGTGATCCAGTGAGAATCTGGAAACCCTCCAATCCCACTCCTCAAAGGCAGTAGACACAATACTTAGAAGCAATGACATTTTAAGGCACAGAAAATCTTCTATTGACCCTAAAGTTATTCCTGATTGCCCTGGGGTACAAGCAAACCTAAATCCTTATTTTGGGATATGAGCAGAAAATGCTTCTCTGACAGAATCAAAAAGAAAAATCAAAATGCGCTTGTTCTGCATTCTCTGAAGAGATTCCAAATAAATCCACCCAGATCATAATGACAGAAAATAAGTAATGTACATCTCTCTCTAGTCTGCCACAGTTTTGTTCCAGATGGATGGAGGGAGGAAAGAGAGGAGGAGATTTTATTAATCATGATTCTCTATATAGCTTTAGCTATCTTCTTAGAGAGCTCATTTCAGAGGGCTTTTATGCTGGAGATCTGTGTCAGAAAAGTTATGTAACAAAAATTCATCAAGACTAGGCAGCCACACCCAAATCTGGATAGATTTATGTGTGTGTTAATTCTCCAAACTGATCTAAAAATTCTAACTATTTTATCAGCCTAAACTGACTTTCTAGAAGAAGAATTTCTCTGCTGCTGGGTTGGAGACAATTTATAACAGAGTGTGATGGCTTAATTATAAAAGATGGGCATCAGGGAACTGGACCAGAATTGTTCAGGTGGAACTCCACAGCTGAGAATTCCAACATGCTTTTTCAGAAAGCATTGCCACAGCCAATATTTGAGTAAGCTGCCTCTAAACAGATGCAGCTCTGCTTAGGGTGAGTGGAACCAGGAGGCAAAGAAGCTCTGTGACTGGTCTCTACCACCACTCCAACAGGCAGCGCTGCAATAATGCTGTGGGTCCATGATAGCAAGAAAACCATGTACAGGCATGTAGGAGAATAATGAGCATAAAGTGTGTTAAATATTTCAAATAACACAGGTGTTGAATGTTGAACCATTAACCTTTTTTTTTTTTATTTGCCTCTTCCTTTTCAATTGCCAGGTGCATGAACAGACTAGATTTTGTCCTATATTACATCTATAAAATAGCATAGAGAAAAGTGAAGTTTCATGCATGGGAGGTGTTAAAAGGTGTCTCTAATCTGGGCTAGGATGCCACAGCACACCATAGGGAATAGCCTTCCTCTTGCTGGGGATCCTGTCACAGAGATAGCAGTCACCTGTGCAGGTGACAGTCAAGGAAGAGTTCTCAGGATTTTTCCAGTTACCTGTAGAGTTTAGTTACTGCAGTTTTCAGGGACTTGCTGGCTCTGCTTGACTTCCCCTTACTCCAAGGGCACATCCTGCTCCTGAGAGCGATGTTTCAATATTGGGAATAAATAGAAACAAAACTGTTTCTTATTCCTTAACCTTTTCACCCATAATTTTGCCCTCAAGACTTTATTCAGACCTTTGGCGCACCTGCTCTATCTAACTTCTTCTCTACAGAACAGCATAAGAAGGGATTTGAGTTGTGAATTAATTCTGCCGATCCAAAGTCACCAGGGAATTTGCCAGTGCACATTAGTCATTTGCCTCATGGGATAACATGTCAGAAAGAAAATAGCAAAAATATATCAGGCAACCTAATGTGTCTGATGCTTTACACAACACATTACAAGAATGAAAGATATTAAGCTTTGATACAGTCACAAAGCAAAGGAAAAAAAACCATGTCACTTAAAGAGAGAATTGCATGGAAGTCCAGTTGCATTTGTGGATAATGAGACTCTACTGCAGCTTTGTCTTCTGTACAGATTTCTCCTTTACATTACAAAATCTGTACAGAAGACAGACATGTTTAAACAACTTTAAGACTGTAAATATCACTTGTGATGTGCAGGAAAAGTGTAGGTTCGTGGTGACAATTTCAACTTCAGATTGTCTCTTTTGGCCTAGATCTCAAGAGAAAAAATCTATTTGAAGCCTTTTCAGTGTGCAGAGAATAGCTGAAACAACGACCATTTTTAACTTCTATTTTAATTTTGCTCACTTGCCTACTTTGTCTCAGATTTTTCCCTCTAGTCTTCATTACCAAGTTTTGATAATGGCTTCCAGCCCACCAGTTCCCAAGTCTATAAAAAGAGTCATAATGAAAATTATCACAAATATAAAAGAAATTTTAAACAGCCATTTAAACAAACAGACATGTAACCAGTTTTCTTTTGTGATACATTTTTTAGGACAAAATGTGTGTTGGACTCCTCCAGGCTTAGAGACTAAATTACCTCCTTTTTCACCAGCCTGAATAAAAGAATTACAGAATTACAGAATATGCTGAGTTGGACGGCACCCATGAGAATTGTTGAGTCCAGCTCCTGCCCCTGCACAGCACTATCCCCAAGAATCACACCCTGTGCCTGAGAGCATTGTCCAAATGCTCCTTGAACTCTGTCAGGCTGGCACTGTGACCACTTCACTGGGGAGAAATATTATCTCCTTCACATTTACACTGTTTGCATGAATTACTAAGCAAACACTTTTTGGTTACTACTATTATCAACTAAGAAGTTTTCCATTTTCCTTGTTCATGAAAGATTCAAGTATGATTTCTTTAATCCACATCACTTACCAATGATCTGTGAAACTGGAATTTAAAAATCAGTATTTTTAAAGCCAAACCAGAAAATTAAGGGAAGTATTAAAAAAGGCAGAAAAATATGAGAAAAGAAGCAAAGCACCTTATTATTTAATATCTCAGAATCTCTTATGTTTATGTTTTTCATTAGTCTCTCTGATGATAAGAAAATTTTACGGGCTTGAACCATGTGCATTGAGCACCTGATCTGGGTGTAGCGGGGAGCACCTCAGCTAAACAGGGGACAGATGAGAAATTCCAAGATTGAAACATGTCTGGGGGCTCCTCACAGTGCCAGCCATGAGGGAGAGAAAAAGCCACACAGCCATGTGCAGTAAACCTACCAGCTGCCACCCCTCAAGCCCTAAGTGCCAGCATGCCTATTCCTCCTCAATGGCTGCTGTTACTGTACCTGGCACCGAATCATCCGTGGTCCTGCTGAGGAAGCATGAAAGTTGATAAAAAAGGGCTACATAAATGTTTTGTGAGAAGATGTCCCAGTGTGTTGTGATCCAACATCCAGCCCACAGCAGATGCCTCCCCAGCATGGCTGGACTGGGGCTGCTCATGCCAGCCGAGCCGATCCCTCACAGCCGGCAGCACAGGCAGGCAGCAGAGCAGTCTGACACACCAAGACTCAACAGATTTGTTATTTCTTACATCTGAAGGGTAAGGAAGACAACTAATAAACACTGTGTAATGATCCCTAGTGGCAAACTGTAAAAAGATTTATTGATTTTCAGCCATTTGTTTCATCTTCTGAAGCAAGCTGTGTTTTGACACGTACAATACAGTATGGCATGGAAAACTCTGAACATATGAAAAAAATATATAATTTCATCAAGTTCTGGAGAGACAATGATTTGGTTTACAGGCAAGTACTATGACATGGCTTAATGACCAAGTTTTAACACTCTTGAAGAGAATACAGAGGATATGAAGTTAGCTGAGCCTGAAACAGGAGCAAAGGACATTGTGAGGGAATGGTAAGTGTGACCCAGGGAAGGAAGTTTGCCAGTCAGGCACAGCCTTGCTATAAGGTGGTATTTAGTAACATTTGTTCTGAATGAGCAATGACTAGGAGAGGTCAACTGGCTTGGGCTTCACAAGTTAAATCTGCTCCTTGTAGTTGCAATGCTGTTAAGTGCATATTACTAAGCATATAGAAATTCAGGGCACAAAATTATAGTTCAACTGGTCATTGAGAAAATGTATTTTTTCTATTCACATTTCTCTACTTACATTCAGTCCTTTCCAAAACTATGCAACAGAAAGACAAAAAGTTAGCAAAGAGATGACCTCAAGCTTATCCATACCCAGGTTTAAGTACAGCCCTGAACTCAACTCAGTTCAGCCCTAAAGATGACCTCTAGACTAGAGATTTGGTGACTAAAAAAATCCTATCGCTGAATTCAAATACTTGAGACAGCACGTCTCATTAAGAGCTATATTTATCATGCAGAAGAGTGTGATTGTGAAATTCAGTGAATTCTTCTACAGATATCTCTGTAGATATGCAACTGTGCTATGAAGTCTCAGTATATCAGATCCCCTAACAAACACAGTTCTCTGTAATGTTTTTCTCAACATAAAGATTAATGGTTGTTTAAGAAGAACTTTTTACAAGGCATTTATAGACTAAAATATGAAATTTTACATAAAGATCTCAATGTGGATTTGTTTTTATTAATTTCAAAATTTGTGCACAGAAATCCTAAAATTTTCTTATCGATTATAAACCTAAGTATACCATAGAGATTTGCACACCATTAAGTCAATGAAGTTCTGTCTTGTCTTCTCATTGAAGGTGCTGTATGTGGAATCAAAACTATCACAAAGATCCTACTCTTCTTACTGTTTGGAGGAGCCCTTTGCAGAAGGATAAATAGTGTATCAGTGTAGCTTTGTACCGTGAGTAAAACCACAGGAGCTTTTAAGAAGCATTTCTTGTTTTCTTCTATTTGCAATTCTTAAATAAAAATTGCAACTATTTCTAATGTATATGAAACATGGGAAATAAGGCTGGGCTTGAATTATATTTTGAATGGAATACAGAAGGAAGTAAAACACCATAAGAGAATTTGCATCTGGTCTATTTTGCCAAGGAAGGTCTTAAGATCAAATGGGAAGTCAGAGGCAAGAACTGCAACATCACAAAGGCTGAGACATGGAGGTCAAATGCCGTGTCAGCAGTATTAGAAATTGCTTAAATTTGGATCAATTTTGAACACAACTTCCCTTCTCCTGCAGCCTAAAATCATCTCCCAGATTAATTTCTTTTGCAGTCTGTTCACAAGGAGTAATGGAATATCTTGTCTGAGCTGAATTTTGGAAGAAGCTTGTACAGCTGCGCAATACAGAAGAGCTGAGTGAATCCTACATCACAACACCTGAGGCTGTGTGGAGATCTCCCACATCTCTGCCATGACAGCTCTGTAATCAGGAGTCTCACAGGTCTGGAATCTCAGACCACGAGGATCCTATTTACTGTACTTGTTATACAATGAAGGTGCAAACATCAGTGCTAGAATTGACCATTTCATATTTGGAAAGCACACTGGAGAAGGAAAGCAATAGGTTTTCTTTTGAATTCTGAAGGATATCCAGTTCATTAAAAGCCATCATTGATGGCAAAAATAGATGCTTTGAAAACCCACAAATCTGTGGATTTTTAGAAATTTGAATAAAACATCAAATAGAAAGAAAAGCACTGCTTTGAACAGGGATGGTTGGCAGCGATTTTAAAATTTTTTCTTTCCAATTCTTCAAATCTTGAAATTTAGTAATTCATAAAAGTAATAAACAAACAATTACAAATAGAATTTTATTTAAATGTTAGCCATGCCACAGGCAGGTGCTTTTCCAGAACAAAAGCAAATGCTGAAACTTTCTCCTATATAGAAAAAAGTGAAAAATATACTATCTATTAGCTTAGTAAAGGCAAATCTGAACAATCACAGAGTCTGCAAAACCAATTTTTTCAAACTTGCCAGTCTTACTTCTGAAAAGGCTCTTGGTTACTCATCCCAATTAAAACTCTAGAGCAGAAAAAGGAAATAAAAAAGGTACCTAATCTACCATGGCAATATGTGAAAACAGGAGATTTAAATCAGATGCCAAGTTAAGGCATGAAGATAATGCAAAACAATTGACTTGGGTGTCCTCAAACACACCAAATAATTAAAGTCATCCATTTACGCCTGTGTATTCTACTAAAACATGCAAAATCAGTTGTGTCACTACTGTCTAATAGTTTTTGTTTTTGAAGTGTCACATTAATCTGTTGCTTTACCTTAAGTCTTTTCTGTCTGAAATATTAAAACATTAATGAAAAATACCGTTAAGGGTACTGTCTTTATTACATAAAGCACAGATGCATCCTTGATGGGTGCTGAAAAGAAATACATGCAAGAAAAACCCATCTATTTCTATTTACTATATATCCACTTACACATCATTGCACTATGTACTGTATTTCAGTTTTATAACAAACACTGTTCAGCTGTTCAACTCAAGCACAATAAATAATTTTTTCAGCATTGATTTGCAAATTTTGCTCACTGCATTGCATTGCTTCAGCCATTTGAAATGAATGCTATTGTTACCAGTAATAATGGTTTCCTCTACCACCACAACATCCTCATGAAACCACAAACAAATAATGAAACTGCCTCAGGTTCTATAAAATAAATCTGTCCTTTTATCTGAAAGGAAGTATTGCTGAGTCCCTTTAAAGTTATCTGCATCTGAAAATTTTAAACCAAGAGGCAGAAGGACTTTTCTTTATGGAAGACTCATGTAGTACATAGATTTCTGTGTGAATGAAAAGTGAAAATTGATTTTTCATATGTGTAAAAAGCCAAATTATTTTTATTAGATCCATAATAATAACTGCGTTGTTGTTTGTTCTCAGCTAATGACTTCCTTTTCTTTTTAGTGCTTATGTCCTCACAAATTGTTATATACATTATATACACCTACTGTTGTTCCAATTGTTTTTACTATTTAAGAGATAATATTTCATACCAATAAAGGATATTAAGATTATATATATTATATAAATGATAATAAATGAAATACATTTTTATTGCACATTTTTTAAATTTTTGTATGTGGAAAAAAAATTACAAGCAAAGTTCCACATCAAATCTTCTACCGTTATTTTATGTTACAAGCCAAAAAAAAATTATCAGAAAGAATTATATGAATCAGTGACTAAGAATTGAACAAAAGTTAGCTTTTCATATTTCACATGTGTCTACTCTTGCTTATGGTCTGAGTTTTAACAAGTAGCTCTTGTTAAAGAAAATTAAAATATAATCACAGCCACTGTCAGTGCTACATCAGGAGCACTCTTCAGTCATGTTTTGTGCTAAAAATTCAGCACTCTTAGAAATAAATTACTGTGTTTCCCTTGCATGGCTGCATGTACCAAACCAGGTGTGTCACTCCTAAAATCATGCTAATTAGAACACAGACACAAAAAATTTGAAAATACTAGTAGGACTTCCTAGAGCTAGAGCAGAAAGCTCTCAGTACGTGATATGTGCCATCTATGGTAATGTAGCACTATCAGCCTTGGAAGCAGTATAATGATTCTTTGGAAGTAAAAAGCAAAATTAGCTGTTTGCAGCCTCTGTGGCTGATGGCAGACAGAGGTCACTTGCGTACCTGTCCTCTCAGAAACAGCTTGGGCTACAAGGACCCACATCCTGAGACCTCAAGGTCCAGAAATGCACCACAGCAGGTATCCCATGGAACAGCACAGAGGAGCAGTAACCTGTCTGCACATCTCCTTGTGGCTCCTGTCACCCTCCTGGATCAAGGTCTCAGCAAAACAGGTGCTCTGCGAACACGATCACAGATTCTTTACAGGTTGGCTAGGTTAACCCCTGCACCCATACCTAGGCCCTACATGCTGACTCTGCTTTGCAAGAATAGTGAGTATTGGCACATCTTTATAAGAGGCAGAAATCTCCCTGGCATCCATCCCTGTCTTCTGGGACTGCTCTGAGAAGGAGAAAAAAAAACTGGATCAGAAAGCTCAAGAAACAACCAAGGTGGCATCACTTTGACACAGGAGGTCTGAAATTGCACATGAATACAGCTCTTGGCTAATTACCATAGAATAAATAAATAATAGCAGCGATGTTTTCTTGCAAGAGCAAGAAGCACAGGAAGCTGTTGCTGAACTGAGAAACTGCACAATACACCTCTTGAACCTGTAATTTAAATATTTATATTGAATTTTGTACCTACAAAGTATGACAAATATCACTGCATCATCAAGGAGTGGTATCTAGCATGATGCCAGCTGTTGGCTGTTTCCAAAGATATAGAATACTGCTGTTGCTGAGATTACAGTCTGGGGGAACACAAAAAAAAGAAAAACTTCTACAGCAGATGTGGATGTGGCCTTGAAAAATCTTTAAATACTGCCTTTACTCTGCCTTCTTCATGCTGTGTAGTTAGTAAGCACACAACAGACAGCAGAATTGCAGCTGCAATCCCATTGAAACAGGCTCCACAGAGAAGGGTCATATCAGAACAAAGTCCATCTAGCCCTGTAACATAGGACAGCAGCCAAAATTATATTAATGTAGAAAGAACAAAAAAAAAAAAAAACAACCAAAAACAAACCCAAACAATTATGGGATAAGTAACCAAACCTACAGAAACAACAAAACAGAAAATCTATGATACATAGAAAATCATTATGACTACTTTCTTTGAAAAAGGGAAAAAAAAAGCCCAAGCCTGTAAATCATATTCAGGTATGTTCCTAGTGTGCAGGTGGCCTATATAAAATAAAATGCTTGTGCCCATTGCACACCCTCCTTTCTTATAAGAGCAATAACAACATAATTTGCATGTAATACAAGAGGGATGGGGTAGGGTGGAGGCAGATCTCTTTCAGTGAAGAAGAACAATGTTTTAACATGAATTCATTTCTTTCTAAGACTTCATTAAGAAGTCTTAGAAGATATTGGCCACTATCTTTGTGACTTGCACAAACTGGATGATTAGCTCTGGATAAAGGATACAGGGCTATTATAATTTAGTTCTGGACTTTAAATTGTGGAATTTTCATATTTTCAATTAAATATTTAAATAAGTTTGCTATAAACAATGGAGGAAGAGTTTTGGGAATTTAGCATGCTGAGCTACAGAGACAGATACAACCTCTATATAATTTGTTTCTTTCATGGTGACTACAATTACACTATAGTGCTCTGCCAAAAAAACCACACCCAAACCTTCAAAACATTTAGCTATTGCTGTAGTTTGTGGCTGGTTTTTGTAGTTTATGGCTTAATTAAAACCTTACATTTATCACTTAACACAATGAACATGCAACCAATATGAACTGACTTCAGAATGCTATCAAGAAAGCATTACCACCATGACACTAAGTATGACAAGAACCATACTTTAGCATATAAGGAATTTGTACTCCAAATAAAAACAAAAGTGACACCATATTTATCACTCAATGAAAGACTCACAGTGTAGAAAGAACTACCTGCCCTAGGCTAGACACTCAAATTAGGGTATAATTCACAGAGTTTAATTATCTGGACAATAGCCTCTGAACAGTTAGGCACTAATTCAGTTTAGTTATCTTCGGTAACATGTCTCCTTATCTGTGTCTGTAAAGAGAAAAATCAGCTCAGTAGTAATTCTACACCCCAAAAATACTGGGGTCTAGAACTTTCCTACAGCAAACAAAATCAAGATAAACTTATGCTCTACAATTAAGTGGAAGAAAGAAATCACACTCATTTAAACGCTCTTTCAGTCATAAATTCTTGAACCTGGTCCATGAAAACTACTGAATATTATTATTTTATTTTGAAGGAGGTAAGGTTAGAGATGAGTGTCTTCATTGCCAGCCTCTGTTGGTCAGAGGATGCAGACTTGTCTTCCAATGGTAATAGTTGTATTCCATGCCAGTGCCTACATAATTTCACTTCTTGAAGCTTTTATACTTGCACACTACTAAAGCAAGCTAAAAACATCAAGAAAACTCATAGCATTGGATTATCTCAAATATTTTCTAATCTACTTGTGGTAACGGAAGAAAATTGGTGCAGTAGGTTTATGTGGCTCTGAAATGTTTGACTGAGCAAGAACTTTGGCTATTTATCTTTTGCACTGCATGCATGCAAAGTTCAAGCATCTCCTGTGCACAATACTATTTTGTTCTGAAACATTTTGGTCAATGTAAAAAAAAAAAGTTCAAATACTCATGCTTTTATTTTTGGTGTTGTGGAGGCTTTTTAAGTCTTGAAGTCACTACCATCCAATTGCTTCCTAATCTCTGTAATATTTCTAAAATATACTTTACCTTCACAGCAAGCTCAAAGGCTGTGCCCTACTGCACAGCCATGTCATATTAAACTGCCCTCAAGAGAATTTATAGGCATTAAAACTATTTCTAGTTTTTGCTAGAAAATAAGTCAGAGGGGAATGAAGGAGTGTTGCACAAAGCAAGTTTAAACTGAAGCTTCTTGGGAAGACACATTTCAGAATGCAATAAAAAGTCACATGAGATTTCACAGAAAGAGTTCCTCAAGGAATATATACTTCAGTTATTACTCTTATACAGCATGCTAGTGAAATCTCCTGGAACATAGTTTACTTCTTACTGATAAGTGATAAAATTTCCCTTATTGACAACAAATGTTTTGAAGGTTTTTTTGAAGATGTGAAAAAATGACAGTATGCAGCATTTAAAACTTCACCCATCACTTCAGTGAAATATTCTTCTAATCTTAACACAGGTTATTAAAATTGTTTTCCTGTAGTTTTCTAACTTTTTTCCTTTTCAGTAGCGTGAAATATTGTACTAGTGGTAGGATTATTATGCCATTTCTGAACGGCCATCTGGCCATCATGCCATTCCCTTTCTGAATGTTGTTTGCTTCCTTACATTAAAAAGCAACTCAAATTAAAATGCACTCAGCACAATGTAGAGCAAAGCAACTGGAAATCTTGAAGAAAATATAAACTATCCCTAAACACAGAAGGACAAACTAAAATATAAATTTACTCTTAAAGAGCTTGCTGAACTAATCAAGTGTTGTTATTATTGTCTCTCACTTCATAAAAACACCGCCTCTCAAGAATATATTAAAGCTTCTCAGACCTCACAATCAAACTAATGCCAGAAAAACTGAGCTGTAAACCACAGCAATAAAAGCACCTTTTTTTTCAAAGTGTTAGAAGTTCAACTACTTTTGAGTCCTTTTATGCGGTACCTCATTTTCTGTGATAACCTCATTACACCAGAAAATAGGTAAATGTTTCACCATTCCATTTAATGAGATAGGAAGTGGAACTTTCAAAAGTATTCACTCTTATCTGGGCTTTACTCCAGTTGAATTTAGTGGGAGTTTTATCTGAAATGAATATATTTATGTTTGGGCCATTGGAGCAGCTGAAGCAGGTTATGAGCTACCTACGTTGTAGCTACAAACCTGTGCTGCTGATCCATGAGATTTCAGCCAGGCACAGCAGCCACACATTACTTTTTCTTTGAGCTCTGCTGGACATCAAATGAAGGCCATTGTATGCATTGTTTTCAGAGAAATAATTTAGACTAGACAGTTTCATTTCATTTTGTTCTCTCAATGATAAAAATGAAGGACTAGACCTCCATAGAAAAAAAAGACAGCACTGAAGACTACTTAAAACTACTTAGAATATTTGAGAGTAAACACTTTTCTGTGCTCATTTTTAGCTTTGCACACTCAAATGAAAATGAACGTTGACTATGACTCTAGCTTTGGACAAGAAACTAGCAAAACAATCAGTAGGAACCGCTGAGAAAAGCAAATAAAAAAAGACAGGAATTGGACAAAATATGATTAGAAGCATTTTCTATGCTCCACGCTGCTTACTGGATTTAACTTCTATTTTGAATCATTCCTACTTCCCTTCATATATTCTTCTTTTTGTATGTGATAATTCAAAATAAAGCTCTAAGATGTATTTTGTGGGATAAGAAATTTGGGGATTGATACTAGTGCTGTAACTACCTCTCTGCAGATATCCAGAGCACTAGGCTTTGTTTATTGACTAAATTCAACAGTTTCCCTTTCATGTAGCAAATGACTGCTTTTAAGATAGAGTGTATAAATATTACCAATATATTGGGTTGTAATGAAAATATTCTTAGATGATAAAATTGGGGATAGAGAGGGAAGAAGAGGATGAGGGGAGCAGCAGAAGTGAGCCTTACAGACCAGGAGGACAGAAGAAGCACAACGGGGGGGTGTTCTTGTTCTACTTTTTGGAGCATGAGTTAAGTTCCCTCTCTGAGAGATGTGTTCACCACTAGCCCACACAGAATCGGAGAATCATAGAAAATCCTGATTTGGAAGAGACCCACAGGGATCGCTGTGTTCTAACTCTGGGCATCTCACAGGGCTGTCCTGAAGAGCCACACCATGTGCCTTAGAGTTCAAAGGCTTCTTCATAGCCTTCTTTCCATTTGTTCTACAATTTGTAACAATTTTTAACTTTTTAGCATGTGCCACATGAAAGTGGAAGTATTAAAGGAAATTAACCCAAACCTCATAGTACCAAAAATTTTTAAAACATTCCACTAAGTTTTTTTAATGCTCTGAAGCAGACCTTCAAATACTATGAACACACAAAACATTTTCCTGGGATTTAAATTAGAAAAACTTTTTTTTAAATTGATTAATTTCTACACTAAAAAAGGTTAAGCTGAAAGCACACCTAAGAAAGCAATACCATGGAAAAGGTTTTTCAACAGTATGTAAAGAGAAAGGGGAAAACAAAGGAAGAGCTATATTACAGACTAATATGTCTTCTATTGATTCTATAGATAGCATTTAAGTTTACATAATAAACCTGTATTCTGCAGGTAAAATTCACAAATTACCTTTCCAATTTCAACAGGAAAAAGTAAGGTATATATTTAGTCACATATTTTCACATCATTTACCTCCAGTAACATTTGTTTCTATGATCTTTTTATTCATAGGTCATTCTCATTTCAAAGCAATCTCTGCAGCCATTTCTATTTTGTATACATATATGAGGTTTCAGGTGCACTAGTCTGCTTCCCACCTTCTCCTGGTAATTGTCTTGAAGAGCCACTCAGAGCTGGGTGTTAGAAAAAGGAATTCTCATTACCATCTTACATTTCCAAGTTAACTGGAAAACTTGCATTACAGCATTTTTTGTTTAAGGTATTTTTTTTTATTAAGGCTTTTTACTAAGGTAGTCAGCATCATACTAATTTCTAGGTGGTACAGTATATCCTGAAGGCATTCCCTCAGAAAGGTCTTTTTCTTTTCCTTGATCACTGTTGCAACAGTGTTCCTCTGAACAGCAATGAAAATTATTATACATAATGAAAAGTTCTTTTGGTTAAGTTTTCCAATTCCATGTGTGTAAAAAAAAAATATATATATATACATATACATATAATTCTATTACAGAAGACTGCATTTATCTTTGGCTTTGCCACTCTTATAGTTTAAATGTTTAGCCACTGCTCATGTGCACTCCATTTCCTTTCAGAAAGGAAGCAGTAGTCCTAAGGAACAAAAGTAGAAAATTGGATGCTATGTTACACATACACTTTTCTTGGAAAATCTTTTGTAGCTGGGTTTTGCATAATACTCACTGATTTTAACCCCCTCAGGAATATTGTTTGAGCCTAATACTCCATTGCACTAAGTATTTTAAATGCAGGAATACTGCAGAGTGAATTTTCTCCACAATACAGAGCTGTTAATTAGGCTCTAACATTGACTTAAAAAAAAACAACAAACAAAAAACCCCAAAAAACTTAAGTGGTATTTCTGATTTCATTACCTTTTTAGAAAGTTGTTAAGCAAGCTAGGGACCGAAAGAAAAAAAAAAAGAAACCACTCCTATAGCACTCTTTGCTCCTCAATACTCCTGTTTTTTATCGCAAAAAGCATAAGTTGGCTCTGAATATCTTAATAGTACTTTGACTACCAGGCCATTTTTGGACATTTTAGGGTCTTCTAGACCACTAGAAGATGCTATTTTTCAACATAAAATTAGTTAAACATCTGAAGCTGTTCTTTGA
Organism: Geospiza fortis; assembly: GCF_000277835.1. NCBI lineage: Eukaryota > Metazoa > Chordata > Aves > Passeriformes > Thraupidae > Geospiza > Geospiza fortis. The sequence continues at coordinate 3,795,998 of NW_005054363.1, forward strand.
AGTAAAAGGAGTGGCATACTCAAAACAGTTTCATATCCCCTGACACACAGCATTTGAAAATACAGAAAAGGGAAAAATTACTCAAATTATTATAAGAGGATTCAAATAAGTAATGTTGAGATCCATTCTTGAAGCCCAATGTGAAATGCATATAATACACTATGTACATGGTGGACTACAGTTAAGAAAAGCATTCAAGGAGATATAACAAGCTCCCCAGGGCCAGAAGTTCTGACAAGAGAGAACAAGTCCCTTGCAACACCACACTAACACTTAGTGTTACTAAGTTTTTTCAGTATCTTAGAAAAAATAGTAGTTTAATTCTAAGACAATATTTTTGTTGTATTAGCTTTACTGCACAGATTAGCTATAAAGCCATTTTAATATAAAGATGAGGAAATAAAAGCATCCTTTAAGTTTCCACCTTAAATCTTTCATTATTACATTACTTTTAAAGTGAAAGAGAAACTACTAAGTACATCTCATCAAAAAGAAAGAAGCCTGTTCAATTTTATTGAACTAACATCTCTCAAATATAAAAACTTTGCAAGTTATGTCACTGAATTAAGTACAGAGGTCTGAATAAAAGTATAGCTATTTTCCTAAGCATTATTTATGTTTCACATTACCTTTGATGCTATCAAGGAGTGGTGCCAAGCCTAAAGAAGCTTTAACAGAATATGGCCTAGAATGCTTTTAATCTCATTGCATTTCACTTAATTGCTACCCATGAAATATGGATTTTATATTTTTAAATGATATGGTTTTGAAACCATTATGTATTATGCAATGTGTATGCTAAATCTGAAATCTGAAATGATAAGTTATGTTTGATCTGGTCAATATTGCTTTTTTTACTACTCTCCACTGCAGAAGTTACACCTAGCAAACTAAAAGAGAGTCCTATTTAGGGAAACTTTTCCAAGATGCAGTAGAAAATACCAAAAGTTGTACCTGGCCCTGCATTGTCTTCATCTACAGCATAGATAGGAGATATCCATGGTCAAGACCAAATGAGCCAGATCAGGTTGTGGAAGTTAAGTTTCATCTGCATAGTGATAAGGTGGCTCAATACGAAAGTCCTCTGGAAGAAATTACAACTTAGTCCCTGGGTTCAGGTAACCCAGTTAGCTAACAAAACAGGCTTGAGAGAAGAAATAGTTACCAGAACTAGAAAATAAAAAAGAGAAGACAAAAGCTCACTTTTAGACAGCTACTTTGAACACGAGGTTTTAGCCCTCAGCAAACAAACTGTATGAAAAAGATGTTTTCTCACTGCTCTGCCACTGTTCACCATTTAGTTAAAATGATAAATAGATAGGACTTTTACTGAATCTACTGACGACACATTTCTGGAGACAGCATGTGGATGAACAATGCAATTTTGCCATGGTTTGGTGGCAGAAGTTCCACACTGCAGACTACATCAGGCTTGCTGCAGAAATAATTTCAGAGTTTTGTTTAATTCACTCTACTATAAAGTTACCTCAAGTCATTTGAATCTGTCAAAAAGTTCTGTAGACATTTCCCATGTGATAGAAAGCTTTGTGACTACATTCAAACCACACGCTATGGTGCTATGTTGAATTTATTATGAATTTCAAAATCAAGAAAGCAATGGGAAATTCAGACACCTGCTTCCTAACTCCATCAGAGCCTGGACAGAAACACTCTAGAGACTAAAGATCTAGAAGCTCTGTGCAGACTAGGTTCTACTGTTACATATTCACATATCTCAAATCTCTGCTTCATAATTGACACTTAATATATATTTCTGTTACCGTAGTCAATGTTCTTAATTAAACAGCTTTGGAAATTCAATTATTTTTTAAAAGGAAAACAAGAAAGCTTACTGACATTCTTGTACATGACACATGGGAGTAAAAAAGTTACATTCATTTCTGCATGTCAAATTTTTTGGGATGTCCAGGTGAAATTTGTTAACAAAAGAAGCTTCTGTCACTATGATATTATGGGTATTTGTTGGCACTGTTAAGGCTCTGGTTTCACTCATGGAAGCAACAGAGCTCCCTCCCCTCTGAGGCTACCCAAAAGCATGGAAACTGCTGAAGTGTGTGAGAAATCCTCGGCAAATTCCTTTATAAGTGCAATATAAGATTATAATTTTAATAACCTGTCCTACAAAAGCTGCCTTCCTATCAATATTTCAAAACTGATGTTTAGAATGGAATGTGACAAAGAAAAAGGTGTTAATGAAAATATTTGGGGTTTTTTTGTTGATACTTGTTTTACCTAGTCATACTATAGAATAAATAAATAAATCTATTTATTTGATTGTCTTTTTACAGTTAAAAGTAGATATTTACTTTGGAATAAAAGAACAATATGCTACCTTAACAAGGACTTCTCCAGCAGAGCTGGCTTTCCAGGTCTCTCCAATCACGGAGTCATACCAAGTTGACACTAACAGAAAGATACTACCAACAATCTTAAGCATAGCTAGGGAACACCCTGCTGTCTACCAGGGACAGGAACTGAGCCATAAGCCTTTAGAAAAAGCATCAGGCCATGAAGTGCCAAATAAAATTCCTTCTTCCGTTCAGAGACAAAGGAAAAACAGTATAGCACTCCTTTAACAAATAGGACTTGAAAAAAAAGAAAGAAAATAGATGTGGGCATTTTCCAACATTTCTTGTCTTGACAAAGTGAAGAAAGTGAAGAAAAGGAGGTTGTTTCAACTTCTTAGAAAAAAATTACATATGAACAAACCTATTTACAGAACTTTTGAAGTGCATCTCTTTCACAAAAAATATGACAGTCTAATTATAAATATATGAACTAACACACCCCTTCATGCATATAAAAAAAAAAGCCTTTTAAAATAAACTTGTATTTATGAAGTTCTTTTTTAATTTTCTAGAACTTTTACTAAAGATTATGGGAAGATTTCAGCATTATCTCCATTCCTAAAAATCTTAAAAATTTGGTTCAGTATTTGTTTTTGTTTTCTGCATTTTTGGATTATTTACTTTATTAAAAAATAATTTCCTCGATGAATTTAGAGCATCTCTTTCAAAATAGTTTTATTTTTTATTTAATACCTCGAATGCCTAGAGTGTTACAATTCCTTTATATCAGCAATATCTATGTTAACAGCTAACTTGTGGAGTTATTCTTTGACTTTTCAGTTAAAAAACTAATCAGTATTTTTGTTATATTTCCATGAGTAATATTTTATTGTTCAAATCCTTTAATGAAGCTTCTACCACTATAGGCTCACACAAAAATGAGTCTGTGAAAGTCATGAGGATAACAAGGTTATAGTGCAATTTTTAAGACCAGGATCGCAGAACTCCACGCTCTATTTCTGAGTTTGATGTATCTACAAACAAATAAAACTGAGCATGCTTCATCATAACTAACAAAATATTTGATCTGCTAGAGTAAAATGTCATTTAGTGTGAATGTTGCATCTTGTCTATCTCTAACATGGCCCATATACCTGCACCTCCTATTAGGGTAATTCCAACAATTTCAATTGAGGCTATGTATACCATGGCTAGTTTCTGACAATACTCACTGGTGAGACTGTTTTCGTACAGTGAGACTGTTTTCACATGATTGGCAGAGTTTGAAGTGAACCTAATACAATCTACCTGTGGATCACCTAATCCTAATCCTTTCCCCTGTCTCCTTCTTTCTCAATGTCATATTTGCACATCCAAAGCTGTGAGCTGGACAAAGTCGTTTAGATACTACCTCACTATTCCTCATATTCCATCTATAGAGCAGTCACCTCCACATGACAATCCCTGAAAATAAAAAAACCAGTTGACCTATCTTCTACTCTAATTGTGTCAATTGAAAAGTGACTTTCACAGTTCTGAGCACCAGGCAGAACACTGATACTTGTCAAAGATGACAGTGAAATTTCTGTAAGTATTAAGGGAAATACCAATTTTATCTTCTATTCTGTTTTCAAATGCTATTCTTCAGCCACCTTCAATAGTCAGATGAATGCTAAATGGGTGATAGAATCGCCTCAGTTGATGCTTCCTGAAGTTGTCACTTTCAATGCCTGAAAGGCTGATTCCTTCATCTCCTTTGCTGCTGGTGCCAATAGATACTTGAAAATGAAGAGACAAGGGCACACTCCTGATCTTCAAATGTCAAGAAGAAAATAGTCAACTCAGTCCTCCTCAAGAACAACTAAATTTTGAAACAGAATATTAAATGCTTCATCTTCCTATGTTACCCTAACCCTTAAGAGAAGTTCGCCAGAGAAAAAATTAGGGTGGGGGAGGGGAAGAGGAAAGTACAAGGTTGAAAGCAGGTTGAAATTAAAAATGCAGTTCTACTAACAGCATTTGTTAGATATCATACTGAATAAAATGAAGGAATTCTCCCTGATATATTCTGTTCAAGAAGCTGAAAGAGAATGATGCTTACATTTATACAAATCATTCCTGTACCTACTGAAGTATAGACCAATAGCTTCTGACCCCACTGGAACAAATGGAAAAATTTCTACCAAATCTAAAAGTTATTCTATGCCATTGTAAAAACAAAAGTAACTCTACAGAGATTGCACTTCCAGATGGTTCTGTATTAATTATACTTTACTCTTAGTCTGATTAGACTATTCTCTCATTATCACACCATCATGTATTTTGTACTTTCCTTGGCAGGGAACATCCAAACCCATCCTGCGGTAAAGAAAAAAATACCAACAAGAATTTTGGAATGTTGTTATTCCCAGGCAGGTCTTCTTTTTATTTATAATTTTATAAAAATTAAACATTTATCTTTTTTATTTTTTTTAATAAACCCATACTCATTCAGTAATACATAACACTGGGGAGAGAAATAGCAATCCTTGGGAAATAGATTAAAAAATCTTATACTTCTACATCATCTAAGCTCTTTTTAAGATCTTTTCATAATATTATTCTCTTTCCTGATTATCTGGGCTGTGCTAAGTTTTGGCCTGTAGCCTGAACAGCAATGTGAAAGGGTATAACTGCTTAGGGGACATTAGTCACAACACGGAAGTCACATGCTGGCCAAGAGGGACATGAAAAAGAGAACATATTATCCTTCTGAAATGTTGGCTATATTTTGTTTTGTGCCTGTGGTATAAAACCCTTTCTCTATCTCTTTAAAATTCACCAGCTGTTAGGCAATTCTGCAATAAGTAAACAATTCCATGGTGAATTAGTCAATCACATCTCTTTTGAGGAAATCTTTGGGTCTTTAGCTCTGTACATCTGTGGAGTCACAAAGTACTGGCATTTAATTTTCATGTTGAAACATTGTTTTCAGTTTTGCAGACACAGTCACACTAAAGATTAAGTAATACCATGTAAATGTCTGGTAATGCTAAAAAATCTTATCAGTCTGTTAATAAGGCAAAGCCTTCCATAACATGACATGCTACTGGAAAAAGAAAGAAAAAGAAGGAATTAAGCCTTCAGGTTTTCGTTCCACTTACTCAAAGTACAAGGTTTTCCTACCTTGTATTGTCTATTAAGCCCAGGTATTCATGGTTTTCCAGGTAGTGGCATCATGTCACTTTTTATTACAAAATGTTTAGCGACAAATATATCGGGAGAAGAGAATGTAGAGATGAGTCACATCTGAATTCAAACACAATGGGGTGACTTGTCTGCTCACCTCCCCGCCAATGTTTTTTGCTGCAGTATAATTCAGGTTTTACTGCTGATTTTTCTTCAGATTTACGATTCCTTGTGAGACACCCTCAGGGAGAGCAAATATATGTCCCCAAGGCTGTATTTGTAGTGTGCTAAAAAAAAGAATCCTTGTCAAATCAACAAGAATCAGTCAAGAGAGCTTCTCATCTGGCAGTGAATAGAATATGCTGAATAAGCACTGCACAACAAACTCACCAGTTTAAACCTACCAAGAGGGATTTCTGAAAATGCTCTGTTATGCCAACCCTGATACCTATGAGATCAGCAACTGTAATTAGAACCAGAACTAGGCCAACACTTGGTACTCCGAAGAACTTCAGATCTTTTTAATATTCAGGCAGTATTTTAGAAATTTAAAATTGGAATTTTGAATTACACTAAGCTGTGGTCAGAAAAGGTTCCATCATTGCTAGGAGTAATTCTGATGCTGTGCCACAAGTAGTGCCTGGTCAAGCAACAAGAATGAACCTCAAACTTTCCTTTGGGATGTCTGTTTTCACCTACAACTGCCTCTGACTGAATCCTGGCCCTGTACGGGAATGAAGATCTATGATATTTGTCTAAATTAGTATAATGAGCATATAAGATCATGCACTATCCACGGGAATACATCAAAGAGTACTGTTAGAGAAAGCTGCCAGCAGGCAAAGGGGAAGATTGAGGAATTTGACAAACCAAGAGGGAAATCTAGACTTGGTGTTAGCTAGCTATGTACAAGTTGCTGGATGCTTGCTTTCCTACTCAGTTTTGTATAGACACAAATATCAGCGTTAACACACTTATTTATGTTGTAAATGAACTGTAATCGACAAATAGTTACAAATTTACCAAAAGGGAAACAAAATGTGGTCCATAGTTCTCCTTTCTGAAGCTTAGTTCCCTAGGAAGGTTTCAGGGATAATCCCAGCCTTTTCTGTGAACATATTCGCCCACAGACTGTCATAGGTCCTGCAGAGCTGCACACAGGATCTTGTCCCTGGCCACAGAAAATCCCATGGGGAAAGGTGGTGGGAGCAGCCCTGTCCCCTGCAGCATGTAGACATAAGAGAGGGGACTGTGAACTCCCTCGGGCAGGTCCCAGATTGACAAACTCTGCCAAAATGTGGGAGGCCAAGGTAAGGGGTCATTAGTCAGGACATGCAGAGTCAGCATTTCTGTGGGCCTACCCAGATGGCCAAGCTTGCATACAGGATCCAGCCCATGGCTAAAGCTGCCTTAGAAACAGAAATATCCCAATTTTTTTTCACAGGGCATACAGGAAGATTACAAGGGATGTAAATTTATCACTGACCATCATTCACTAGGCTTAGCTACGCATTTGCCTGTTCAAATGAAAAAATAAACACACTACAACAATAAAATAAATGTGTACAATGGCAATGTGAAAGAAGACCCTTAAAAAATCCAGAATAGTAAGAAACCTGTTACAAAAATGTAATGGATATTGTGTATAAATCAGTCATCAAATGAATCTATGGCTGATATTTACAAAACTCTATCTTTTATACAAAACCCTGTTGTATAGAGTTGCACACTACAATATATCATCCCTCTTTTGAAGTCTAATCATAAGGACCAAACAGAGTGATGATACAGATGATACAGAATTATGTTGTAAAGATATGATGATAATTTAATACACAGATACTTGTGCCCACACCATCCCTTTATAGGATATGAGGGGTACCTTAGAAAGTTCTCTGAAATTGTAGGACGCTTGCATAATCTTCTTTAATTACCTAGGTAAATACCATTCTTGATATTATCACATATAAACGGAATATTCTTATAAAGGTACTTAAATTTTTAGAGAATTTTTTTTAAAAAATACAAAATATGCATTTCACTATTTCCTTTCTGCAAGGTAATGTGGATTTTTTTCTCACATAATGAAAGCAAATTTTTGCTTCAGCATCTGACTGAAGCAATTCTTCAGACAAACAGAAATATTTTTTTGAAAATAGACTAAATATCTAAAAGCTCTCAATTCATTTCTGTTCATCTATCTTTCTATCTAGATATGTACCTTTTGGAAATAGCTCTGAATAACAGAAGATGCATTAACTATGCAGTTACAGAAGTGATAGCAACACATGTGTCTAAGTGTTCTACTCCACAGAAAGTTGGGGCTTTTTCTTACCTATACCTCTTGACAATGCAATAGGAAGTCTTTGTAAGAACTTCACTTATTACAAAATGTATTTCAACTTACCATAAAATCCTCCCAAAATTGTCTTTAATATTTCCAATATTCATTAACCATTAATGGAAAGAAGAAGTAGGATGTTGTTTTGGAAACGTGTTTTTGATAATTGTCTAAAATTTGAGAGATTCCAAGTCCTTGGTAGCCTCCTTCCTTGCTTGGATGCAATGAATGAGTAAGATTAAACAGTAATGAATGGAAAATTAGAAATTTCAAATGTGATCCTTTTTGGCTGGGAAGTGACAATTAGAAAGGAAGTAAGTGAACAGAAGGCAGGAGTGGTATATAACAGAGAGATGCATTCAACATTTAAGATTATTGACAACCCCAAATTTCTAAGAGGAACAAAGCAGAGAATAAAGAAACATCCAGAATAGTGTAGTTGTATTTATGCAACAAAACAAACATTGGCCAAAAATACAGGGATGTTACCATGAGAGACAGAATTGCCAGAAGCAGAAATTTGACAGACTTGATTAAGCTGCTGGTCCATCAAGCCTGGCTCAGCCTTCAGCTGTGACCATCGCATAACAGCTCAGAGACAAACCTCCTTCAGAGCAACTGCACTATATGATGCTGTGCATTGGGGAAAGCATTCCTCATGGTCCCTGTGGCCGTCATCCTACTTCCTGAAGCATGAGATTAGATTACCTCATTTTAGCATACCTACCTACAGCTACTATTCCTTGTCATGCAATTATTGAAAAATATCCAGCTGCAGCTGCGGACTCTGTGATCATCCATACTTTGCCAAGTTTGGAAGTGCAACTGTTATTCTTGGGGCATTTATATACATTCCAGGGAGAGAGAGCACATAGTAAGAGATTTTTTGCACAGGGATAATAGGAGAAATATACATGAGAAAGGAAAATGAATAATTAAAGCAAATATGAAAATGTTTTTACTGATAAAAATTCAACTAGATCCTGGATACTGTAGACATTAATGAAACAATCAGGACATAAATATTTGGTTTAAGTGGGAAGAAACAGAGCTGCAAGTTTTGAGTCAAGTTCTGTTATTACTCCCAGTAAAATATTTAAATTCCAGGAGGAAACTACAGCCATAGAGTAAGAAGCCACACTAAAATATTGCATCCTTCTGTATTCAAAGTGGCATTTTTCATTAAACAAAATGGTTTATGAACAGTAGTTCAAATAGTAGCCATTTGTGGGTATGAAAAACTCAGAAAGGTCATAATCAACATAAACACGAGACTTGAACAATAGTGATATCATCCTAAACATTTCTACAATGATATCATTATAAGGTTTTCTGCAATACTGTTCTGCTCCACTGTGCTATTTATCCACTATCTTATATCCCTTCTTATCACAGTCTCCTCATGTCAGCCTCCTTCCATTCATGTCTTCCCTTCTCACTTCTCTACTGCCTTATCAAACTCTCATGTGTCTCTGTATGCCTCCTTTTTTTACCTTATCTTGTGTGTGAAAGCATTGGCTTCAGCACATTCAATCAAAAATGTGCTGAAAACCTAACCCACTGAAAAAAAGTCATGGATTTAGTATGTATTTTGTACCCCTTTTCTACTACATGCTGTACCAGGGACATTTGACACTCTTTTGTACAATATAGCAGGGCTATGTTATCAGTTGTTACTTAAGTGCTTCCATGGAATAAATACATTCATTAGCAATTCTCTGTATTTATTTTTGGAAGGCAACCTGAGAGACAAATTATCTACCTCCAAAAACAGATATAAATAAGCATAAATCATGCAGATGTTTTCCTCCTCCCTGTCAGTGTATTTCAACTGCTGGAACATGGTGAACTTTTTTACCTTTTGAGAGATGCAGCCCAGTTAACAGAGGAACACAGCCCTGAAACATGCTGTATCCCTCTCATAAAAACATTTTTCAATATGAAGGAAATATAGGTCACTTTCTAACTGATCCCATATTGAAGAAAAATTACTAGAAATGCAAAAAATGTTACACATATGTAAGGAAGCACTTTAGTGGTAAGCCTTTGAAATAAGGGATTTTGCATAAGGTCTGTGCTTTCACACTCTTAAAAATATCACATAATCAGTTTTCAAAAGTCATTACCAGGAGCTGTGATTTTCAAATAATTAAAAATACCCATTTTCCTCTTTCCAAAGTGAGCCAGAATACTTCCATGATACAGATAATGACAAGTGAGGTCCTACCATTTTTTTAATAAAGTCTGTGCTGGAAGATAAATGTGTGGGAGCAGGTTGAGACCCTTAAAGCATAAGTCTGACATAAGAAAGAAAATAATGTTCTCTATTGATCACAATATTTTGAGACACTCCACTCTGATGTGCTTACATTTACAAAACTACAGATATACCTCAAGAGCAGTGAGATTTACCCTTTTCTGATATTTAGTATACTTTTGACCACTAGAAATACAGGTCTACATCTTATGACAGAGCAAGCTTTGTTACTTTTTCTCTAAACAGATATATTCTCGACTATTTCTACAATATTTTTCAAGGTCTAGAATGATCCAAAGGTGGAGAATGACCAAACCATATGTCAACTACTGTTGTAACAACGTTGTCCTGATGGCAACATCAACTTATTTTTGATTATTCTTGTAAAAAAATTAAAATTTTAAAGCATGGCATTTCCTCTTCGGTTTTGTCTAGTCTAAACTCCCTTCTGCTTTGTTTATTATAAGGTTTTATGCACCTTTGAACCCTCAAAGTAATGCACATGATAATCTTTGCTATTCCAAAGCATAAAGTGAGGCTCTATGAAAAGCTAGACAAAATTTATTTTTCATTTGACTTTGAATTGAATATTAGAGACACAGACTACTTCAGTTCTCACTCTTTTCCAGGCTTCACTGAAGGTGCTCCTATGTTCTTCCTTGAGGCTGAATTTTGTTCTCCTCAGAGAGGTCAATTATGTGGGCTTAAAGAAGTGGCAGAAATAACGGCATTGGGAAGCCGCTGAAATGTCAGGAGAAATCCTCAAAGCCTTTTTTTTCAGGTGAGAGTTGTCGGAGTGATAGAACAAATACACTGCTCAGCAACAGATATTGATGTTCTCTCTCTTTCATGAAGGCTGTGACACAGACTGATATCTTACTGCAACAGAAACGCTGCCCCAACCAACACCCTTCCAACACCCTCAACACCATGTACTGTGGCAGATCAAAAAAACAAACCCCCACCTTACAAGAAGATTATTCTGTTAAGTGAGTAGTACAACATTCCTAATTCTGAAATATTTTACAAAAAGTTGGTAAAACCTCACAGAAATGCAGCCATGTCTCCCCAGTACTTTTCTACATCCTTCCAGTGAGGTTCCCACTACCCCATGCCCAGACAAGGACCTCAGGAGCCACAGTGAACAATGGTGGGACCAGGGAGGTCAGAACAAGAGGGGACCAGGGAGGTCAGACCTGGCCTTGCAGGCTCAGTCATCTTTTAAGTATCAGTCTTACTAAGAAACCATGCACTGAATTCCTACGACTTTGATACCTGCTGCTGGACAACATCACAGGTGTACTCTTTCCTCTCTGGTTTAGTTCGCATCTCTGGTCTCAAAAAATTTGCAGAAGAAATGGGGAAAGAGGAAACACAAACACAAGCAGGTTACAATGTTCTAGACAGGATTTTTCCTTGTCTACATTTTGAATTTTCCTTTTACCTTTACTCTGATACCCACCAAACAGGTAGTACAGTGACAAATTGATTCTATGATGAAAAAGGGAACCAGTAGCCCTTCCAAACACTCCCAGATATATCAAATAATTTTGGAGAAAAATCCATTGATGTAAACCCTGAAGACTCTCATATCCTCATCACAGGAAAACAGGAATCATAAAATGGACTAACATTTTATAAGTTTTACCTCTGAATTTATCCTGCTAAGATAGCAGGAAATCCTAGAAGCAAAACAAAACCTGCACCCCCCTGGAAGCTGAACTAATGAACGACTTGCAAAGGGAGTTGATCAAAATTAACATCAAACTCAATGAAAGCTTCTGCCAAGTACTGCACTGCCATCTTCTTGCTGCAGGCAATACCTGTTCCCCATGGAGAATCCCTGCAGCTGTTCTCCCTTTTTCAGTGCATGGAGCCAGTTTCATTGCTTTTGATTTTGACAAGACAAAATCTGAAAATGAAACCTCATCTTGCTCACCCTTTCAAAAGGAAGAAAGGAATAAGGCATAATTTTTGACTTTTGCATATGAAGTCCATAACTATAATTTCAAAAATCTTGCTAGTAACTGAGATGGCTCTTTGCAGAAAAATCCAGATTCTCCAACTAGCTTCAACAGTTATTTAGTCAGTCATAAATATTAAATTATTCACAGTTCATTAAGCCATCTAAAATTAATTTCAACTCACTTTAGTAATTCTCATTGCTCACTAACATACATATAGAACTGGAAAGCTACCAGTAGGTAAATATATCCTATTTATGACTAGATATACATCGATATACAGATATAAGTGTGTGTATATGTAAATATACACACACTGAGAAATAAAGTTGGACACAGCAGTCCAAAGCTTCAGTTTAATGGATAGCCCTATGTGAGCTCACCCTTAAAAGAACAAGGAAAAACACAACATGAAAAGGCTCTTGTTCTCATATTTCATATGACAGAAAATAATTTTTTATGGTATTACAATAATAAATCTTAATCCGTAGAAAAAAACAGGTTATCTTTTTGGAAAAAAAAATTGGAAAATTTCTCTCAGGAATTTTGCAAAACCCTGTCAAACTCCAAAGATTCTTCTTCTCCTTTATTTGACAAGACTTTGATAATGTATGTTAGAGACTCTGGCTCAATCAATTCTCAAAGGGCAGGGTACAAATCTCAAGTGCTGCAGTAGGCAAAATAGGTATGAAAAGCTCTTGAGACTGATCTTCCTACACAATTTGCTGTCCTCCTGTTTCTGATCCAAGAAATACTGACATAGCAGTCTCCTATGAAGTTTCTGTACATTTTTCTAGTTCTAATTCTGAGAAATAGTTGAAAAAAATATTAAATATGGCAGAATAAAGGGAGGAGAAACCGATCAACTCTCAAACTGATGTTAACAACCATTAAAAAAAGGATTTAAAAACAGGCAAGAAACAATGAAAATTTTCATCTGAAAATCTGTTTGTAAAAGTAGTCTGTCACTGTACCTTCATTTTCTTCTAAAAGCACACACAGCAGCTTCACACATAATACCTTTCCTGTCAGTGCTGTTGCTTAATTAGTCAATGTGACGTGAACCTTATGATAAAAATAATTGAGCTGGGGCTTTCAGTCTCTGAAGAGAGGCATCAACATGTAGGGTATTCTCACGAGATACAGATTTCATATACTGTGAATATGAGTGTGATGGGAAGAAGGGACACCAAGCTATTGTGCATAGGAGGGCTATACAGAACTTCAGTCTCAACTTAGACTGAAAATGCTACTTAGTCTACAAGGCATGCTTACTTTTTTTCAAATCTTTAAAAGAAATTAGTAATAAATATAAGTATATGTACATTTTAACTAGCATTCCCATTATGCAGCAGCTTTACCAGTGATGGCAGTTGGCATATGAAACTTAGAAAACTTTTTTCTCCCATTCTCTCCTAAATAGTCAAGGGAAAACATGTGACATGTAATACAGAACTTCTGCATTTAGGTGCAACAGATACACATATGTGAAAAAGAGTCAAAAAGTCCATCAAGACAGTAAAAGAAAGTGATTGATTAAAATAATTTTTCTGCAATAGTGATAAATAATTCTGCATACACTATTTCTTCATCTTGATCCTCAGGAGAAGACAGACTTCTCTCTGATGCTTTGTCATTTTATATTCAAATGCATTAGTCTTTAAGGTGAAAGCAGGCAACTGCTGAGACAAAAATGTATTTCCAGTGTTGTCAATACATTAATATGAAACAAACAAACCTGTATTACAGCACTGATGTTTGAAACCAATACCTTTAAATTTTTCATCAAATGTTATTTTTTTTCTTCTTGAAAAAAGTGTAAGTTGAAAATAATTTCGTAGACATAACAAAGTCTTCCACTGTGTTTTATAATGTGTCAATTTGCAATTTAATGGCCCACTCATCTTTCATTCTCTGTACAAAGAGTAAGCAGTACATTATAAAAACACTCCTTCCCTCACTTAACTTCATTTAACTTGAATCATTTCCAGAATAATACATAAAAACAATATCTACCACAATTTGTTCACATGTGGTCCCTCTGCAAAATTAACCATCAGGAAACAGCACATCTTCTGAAATTTGTATTTCTTTCTGGAGTACTGAGAATGCAGTTCAGGAACAGTGCTGGGCAACCCAAAATATGGTGGAACTGGAAAGTCAGTAATTTGTTTTCTCTAATAGCACTAAGTTTTTCTTCAAGTTTTCTTCTGATAGCAAATACTGCATGTTTTCCTGTGATAGAATTTTTATTTTGAGCATATGTAAAAAAAATGTAGACAATACTGCTTGAGTTTCCAGAAGGCATTTTGTGAGGAGGAATTTTCTCTTTGTCTTGACATTGGCATTCAAGATTAGTTCCATTTTTTCTTCCTAATTAGCTTTTGCAAGACAATTGTGTGTTTGAAACAAACAGAATACTTTCCCTCAGGGCATCAGAAACTTAATCTTTCCAATTTCCTTTCAACGGACATCGAAAACAAAGCAGCGTATTGTAACTCAGTTGGGATATAAGAACTATGTGACGCAAAAAATGGAAAAAGCACTGTGTAAATAAATTTAACATAGATGTCAATAAAAATATAGTAATGAAAAATCCTTTGAGCCACCTTGTTAATACCTGACAGAACTGCCTGTTCACATTAAAGGCTGTCTGCCTTTCAAAGGAAGTTAAGACCCTAAATTTAAACAAAACTGAGCATTTTATATTCACAACACACTGAGTGATTAGCATCAAATCATTTGAAATACCATAAACAATCTGAGGTCTTTCTGGTCACTTTATCCAGCAGTCTTCTTTGTGACTCAAAAAGACTTTTTTTAAACTTTGATCATTCTACAGTGGTAATAATCCTTCCTTATATCTGATATCAAAAAATCAGTAATGCTAAGCATACAGTTACAAGATTATTGTAATAAACCATAAGGCTGTTAAAAACCTTTTACATGGAAGTTGCACTCATAAATCTTATCAATAAAAATAATGGTTAGAGTGGTTTTTGGATTCTGATTAACAAGACTCTAAGAAAATAATTGCAGATCCTTATTTAAAAATTTTGAAGAACTGAAATGAAAATTATAATCTTTGTGGTATATGGCACTCTACCATGAAAGCCTGCCAGGAAAAGAGCTCTATGGTGTGTTTTTTTAGGATTGCTAACATTCAGACTTTCATATGTAGTACACAGTAATTTCTACTGTGTCCCATTTACAGATAATGCTACACTCAAGCATGGTGTGTGCAACATACACAGACATTGCAGAACTTCTTAAAAGTGGACACACGTCTCATTCCTGTGTAGACTTCAACTTCAGCTGTGCCTCCTAAACAGAGTCCAGCAAGGTACTTACTGATGTGTAGAGGAAACCTTCTCCATTTAGGGCTATATACAACCCAGTCTTTACACCCTGGATAGCAACAACTCGAAGTCCCACTGGTATAAGGTTGAATAAAGCTGTGAAGAAAACACACATCCAGATATAAATATGCTACAGTTAATACAATTGTCTAATAAACATAATTAGAAGAAAAGAAAGAAAAACAGTTCCTGCATATTTTTTTTACTGCTTTTAAAATTAGACTAACCCAGAAAATCTTGCTTCTTTGATTCTGGCAAGTAGCTCTTTATTTTCCTGGGCATTTTTATGGTTTTCACCTAAAAGGTGCCCTCATCAAAGACTGATGTTGAGGGATCTGTGATTTCAAATTTTTTTTTTTCTTTTTTGAATGTTATATTTCATACAAGCAGTATCAAATGGTGTCAGGCAATGACAAAGGCTTATCATAGTTCATAAGAGCACTAAAATATGTGCTTAATTCTAAATGGGCGTAAATGTTATTGAACAGAATACAGAACTTGGGGTAATAATTAGAAAATAATCAGAAAACCACCTAATAACAAATACCTAGAAATACTATATACCTCTGTAGTAATCCAAACAGTCACAACTTTGATTACTCTCTGAAAAAAGACCAGTGTGAAGAGTGGGAGTTTACCAGCCTCACCACAGAAAAACACAAGTTGTATAAGTAGGTGGCATGAACCAATTCTTCTAAAACTTATGCCAGCACACACCTATATTACATTTACTGACTCATGCTAGAAAATTAGATGCAAATCACACATCAGTTTTGGAAGAAAAGACCAGGATGAGACAGAGTTTATGCTAAATGTTTTTCCACTGTGGGTAAGCCAGGGACTCCCAAGTCCTCGGATGAAAACCAAAAGCACAACCTGTGTATCCAACATATGCTGTGGGGAATATGTTTCTACCAAATCAGGTGTCAGGAACACAGTAACACCTATGAATTCCTCAAAATTTAAGGACATCCATAGGTGTGACCAAAAAGTGTACTGGATGAGACTATTTGTAATCAGGATGCCAGAGTTAAAGCCCAAACCAAGAGAAAAAGCATCATGTAATTGCAGTGGATAAATACATTTCTCAAGGTGTGAAAATTCCTGTTCAGTCAAAGAACAAAAATCCATCCAGTTTGTTTATGATGAATATGACCAAGTCTTTACAATTGAGAAAAAAAAAAACATAGATAGACTACTAAAAATATAGGCATGTATAAAAAAAAGAGACACCATCCCTTCGGCATTGTCACACAGAAAAATATGTGTAACATCAGAAAATTTTAGGAATACACAAAGCCAATATAAAGCTAGGAATTGTAGCAGAGTTCTTCCTGGAGCGGTGGAAAGAAAAATATATTGAAAAGAGCTCTAGAAGAACTGAAAATAATTTTGTGGGTTTACAAAGCAAATAAAAGAGATGACAAGAATTAGCACAAATAAATTTTAATTTCTGTCACTTCCAAAATTCTCCATTATGGTAGGATATTACAGTGCTGTTTACGAAAAAAAAAAAACAACTTCGTACAGATAAGGTTCCCTCTCTAATAAATGTAACACAGTGAAATATGGCACTCACAGAAAAGATATCCTAAGAGTATATAGGCTAAAGACTGCGTGGCTTGAGGGCTTTTAGTTCAATGGAATTTGGAAGTCAAAAATTAGTTATAAACTCCTCATTGTCCATTCATTTCATTATCCTCAAATGAAACTGCCAAAACCAGCAAAATCACTGTTGTGGGTTGTGGAGAGGGCGTCTGTCACAGCAAAACAAAGTATCAGATGGCAATTGAGTTTGAATTTTTTCCTAGGAAAAAAGAAATTGCAGGAGCAAACCATGCTAAAGGGACTGAAAAAACAATTGAAGGGACACGAGGAAGGAAAAACAAACAATACTTATATAAAGAAAAGAGGTGAACACAAAAGACAAGTCAGCCATGAGAAGTCAGCTAATGAAAAATAACGTAGTCATAGTGGTTCAGTCAAAAATTCTGAAATGTACATATTATTTACCATATTACCACTAAAAATAAAGCACCAAAGCTAGAAAAAAAAAACCCAACCACCACTGAACAAGAATTACAGGCCTGTAACACAGCAGTGTTTTGTGCAGCCTATAAAGTTACTGAAGTGGCTTACAGCTGCTGGTGAATTCAGAAAGCACTATGGAAGGCATGTAATGCATCTTTTACTGACACCAAATTTTAATTGGAGATTTTCAGAGATCCTGTAATTAGTCTAAACCCTTAAAATTTTAGAGTGTGACCTGAAATGTTGCAATTCTGCACAGTCAGAATACTCAATAAGCTTCACAAAATCCTCCAGACTTGAGGAAAACTAAGGAGGCCAGTCTACATTCAGCTATTGACTGACAAATGTTCAGCAATGTGTTTCATACTGGGGACAGCAAAACATGTGCCAGTAAGGCACAGCACATGGTTTTAATGCACTTTGAAGCAGGCCACAAGTAATTTATTTTCCTCTAGAGCCTGACTGGGCAGTGCTCTTCACTGAGCAAGACTTAAGCATTCAATTACACATTTCACATTCCTAGGATTCACCTGTGGCATACCTCACTCTAGTAAAAACCTGCTCTGAGAAAAGCAGAAAGCCTTCTACAGTCTGCTGGCAGT
Source organism: Geospiza fortis (assembly GCF_000277835.1). Classification (NCBI taxonomy): domain Eukaryota; kingdom Metazoa; phylum Chordata; class Aves; order Passeriformes; family Thraupidae; genus Geospiza; species Geospiza fortis. The sequence continues at coordinate 3,814,029 of NW_005054363.1, forward strand.
TCTGCATAGCCAAACATATGTTCTTATCTGAGGGGGTTACTAAAATGAGCCATGTCGCCTGCTTCCTTCTCTCTTTAAGAAAATGATCTGAAACCAAAACCTGGGGAGTGAGGTCCCTGAACATCTTTATGTGCCTAAAGCCAGTTCAGTGAGTCCACAATGAGTTGAGAGAGGGGGCAGCCCCCAACAGCCCAGGAAATACAGCAGTGCCTGGCGCTCAGTGTTCCCATGCTGTATGCTTAAGTAGAAAGCCTGGCAATTCCAAATGTAAGTATGATCAGGGAAGACAAGGGAACTGATTGGCAAAAATGGTGCAAGTAAAACCCTTTATCCTCGTCAGTGCTAAGAGTGTGCACTCCCTTAGCTTTGCTTTGTATTCTATCTAAACCACAGCTATAAAGCATTTGGGTTCTCTGCCTTTTCCTAAGCCTGCAAGCCTACTCCCACCACAAAAAAAGATCAGAAAATGGGGGTGGGGACAGTTAGCAGGAACAACTGCCATGAAGAAGGGTTATTTCTTTAGGTTTCATGGAGGAGACTTGCAGGAACTCCAAACCTGAGTTGGATTCTAATCCTCAAAAAGTTTTAGCAAAAGTTTGAGTCCACTTTTTTAATAAGCAATCACTCCTTTCTTGAGCAAAACTCAAAACTGCCATATAACTCTTTCCTTACTTTATGTTATACCAACACAGTTCATTAACTTGAAATCTGAAATGCCTGAAATCAGATATCCATATACTTGTGCAAGTCTATTTAGGTACAATTTACTTGTAGCTGCAAGAAAATTGCTATTACAGATCACTGTTTTTCTCAGGATTCTTGCTACATACTGACTGCTTGAGAGTTCTGAACTTGCAGCCTCTTCTGCATGCACACTGCCCTTGTGGCAGTTAACAAAACTTTCCACAGTACCAAATCTCCAATAAGATCAAGGCAACTACTTCAATTTATTTCCATCTGCAGGCCCACAGGCAAAAATGACAACTCCATCAAAACATCTTTTAGATTGGCAATGACTGCAAGGAGTTTGGTGTTAAGAGATTTCTCCATCCATTTCTTATGGAGCAAACAAATTCTAGCTGCCCGATCTTACAGAAGACATAGACATAATTAAAACTTTTTTTTTTTTTTTATGACTGAACATTTACCTGTCAGACTAAGATTATCCCAGAGGGAGAAACAGGCTTACCTAACTCCCAGAGGTGGTGTAAATAGATGAGTAAATACCTGTATAATTCTTTGAAGACAAACTTCAGTAAAAACCACTGCAAGCATCAGGCTGCAGATATTTCAGTGCAGTAATCCAAAATTAACATTCATTAATCCAAATTTAACAGCACTGCAGGTGGTTTTTTCCTAATCTTTATGTGCTTTATTTCTATCTAATTATCTCCTTTACCTTACAAGGGTGCTGTAAAGGTTATTTTATGGGTACCTTCAAACCAAAATATGATAGTGGTAGATATTTTGTAAAGCCATTAAAAAGTTAATGCTTCCACATTCAATTTGGAAGATATAAATAGAAGTATGCATTAAAAGATGAAAATAAAGCAATGTTAAATGGTTGCAGGATTTCTTGAAGAGCAACTCTACCAGTTACCAAGCACCACAAAGGAAGTAAAGCATGTTGTAGCATAATAAAAGATGTGCACAGCACAACCAAGTAAAATTTTCTTGGATAATATTCACTTTTTCATTTATCAGTTTCTGAAATAAGACTACCAATAAGTAATACTCTTTTAATCAGAGAATATTATAAACATGTTATAAACACAGCTGTAATTTCATAAGGGGTACAAATTGCAACATGTGAGTGTTACAATCAGGTCTGTCAACTATAAAGTATCCTCATTTATGTTGCATTTTTCCAGTGGTTGTTGGCTGAGATACACTCTAGGTGAATTAAAAAAAGCTATAGAGATGAAAGATTCAGGGTTTCAATCTCAGAAATTAAAAAGTTGGAATTGTCTCTTTCTCAAATTAATTAGTCTTCCTACTAAACCTACCCTTCATTCATGAGACAAAACTTTGAAGATAGACCAAAGCCTAAAACTGATCTGGTTTAGGTGTGGAGGACAGGAGGAGAATGTAATGCTTGTTACTACAAGCACATATGGAAATCATTTCTATCTCTTTATGATTTCTGTGCAGGATCTTGTTTTTCCTAATTAATAATGATGAGACCAGTGAAGCAAGCTGCATTTGCACCTGTAAAGTCCAGGAAAATGAGAGTGAATGTGACAGCTACACTGAGTAGGACCGCAGTAACAAAGCTACAGCTTTAACCACAGCCACTCCTGCTTTTGGTACAAGCAAGACACAAAAGCAAACCAGAAACTGAAAGGTAATAGAGAAATTAAATTTAAAAAAAAAAAAAAAAAAAACAAACAAAAAACCAACTAAAACAAGATATCATTGAGACTGGGGCAAAAAAAAAAAATACAGACTGTGCACACAAGATTGTTTGGCTAACAACCTTAATTTAGGGAAGTGATTTAAGGAAACTCAGCACCATTAACCAATAGGTGCATTAATTACCATTGTTTCATTAAACATCATTATCTTGGAAAAGTTATAAAAAGAAGTTACAACAATGAACTGAAACCTGTTGGTCTGTTTAGGCTGGGCTCTAATGTCATGGCCATCAACATGAGCAGATGAAAGTACATTCATGCAATTGCACATTAAGTCTTCCTTCCTTTTTCATGCAAGTTTTTGCACACAGTGATACACTAAAAATTTTGTCATCTCTCTCTGCAGTCTCTAGCCTTTACTCAAACTGGGACAATGAGCAGCTGATTAAAACAGCTTCCTTGCTGAAGACAAAAAAGAAACTGCATCTTTTCTCTCTCCCTCACTCCTTGCTCCCTCTGGCTTCTCTGACACCCAGTTACTCAGTGGGCTCTCTTCAGGAACAGCAAATAGTCAGAAGACAGGTGGAAGGCTGGCAGAGATGCACACCCTTTGGCAGTCTGTATTTCCTTCTTTTTATGAAACACACTTTGAATGGAAGTCATCCTCACTATCCAGGTAAGTATTCTATCTGTCCTACAGCCAGCTGATACGTGTCCATCCCTTCACCCACTGGGCACATTAAATGGGCAGCCTGCAAGCACCACAGTCAGAAGCAGGGTTTTCCCCCTTGGGCAGCTGCCAAAAGTTATTCACTTGTAAGCCCCAGACAGAAATTGTCACACTAAGGAGCTCAAAAAATAAAATATCAAAACACTAGAAATTCTATCCATGAGAAAATTATTGTTTTAAAGTGAAAGAGAAGGAAAATCAACATATGTTGAAATAAAAAAAGGCAGTAGGAAAAAAAAGTTCAACAGGAAATGAAAGCCAACAAAGTGGAAAGGGAAAAAAACTAAGACTGGCAGCACAAAAGAAACAAACATATATTCATACAATAATGAATATATCAAATAGGTAAAACTTTTCAGCTCTTAATATATGGTTGATACATATATACCAACAAAATTTCAGATGTAGACTGTAGGCCTTCCTGGCAAACACATTAATTTTGCATTCTTCTGATCTAAACTATCTTTACGAAAAATATTGGAAAACTGGAGTAGTTAAGGAAAAATTAATCCCACCAGTCAAAAACAGAAAAATATGCCTTTGTGAAAAAAAAACCTCCACAATTTTTTAGCCAAAAAATAATGCTGGAGTAAAACAAAATATCTAACAATATTCATCCAAAATACACAATACTTCTATATGGTATTTCATTGTGTTTGGAGAAGTTCAATATTTCAGAATATTTCTAATATAGAATATTCAGTTTGCATTTTGGAAAAAGAAGAATAAAGGAGATGGGCAGAGAGCTGGAAAATCAGAAATGCACAGAAGAGAGGAAAGAATGAAAAAAAAAAAAAGAGGACAATTTGTAAAGATGACAACATCAAAAAGAGAAAAGTAAGGCCACTGTGATCTATCTTTGAAAAGACTCCACATCCGTAGAGATCTTAGAGTTAAAAAAATCTCTCAGAAATAACAATAAAACATTACAAAATTGTTGCAATTGTTGCAGTCCTACACATCTTCTCGCTGAAGCTGAGAATAAGAGGAGTAGAGGGACAGAGATCTGCACTTATACCCTAAGAGAGTTCTTAGACCTCATCTAGGCAAAGCTTTTATAAAAAGTGAGAATAATCTTGTCTTTTTTAAGGTCTTAGTATGTACTCCAGTACTGAAGTGGGCATGAGAGATGGACATACGGAGGGAAGAAAAGAAACAAGGGTGGGAGAGGGATAGGGAGGACATGGAAGGGGAACAAAAACACTTGAAAAACAAGCAGAGAGATACACATAAAAATATATTAAACAACTTTTCTCTATTAAAAAGACTCCAAGCCAAACAATAAAATATGATCATGCTATCTGCTGATGAAAGGTGTTAAAAATTACAACTAAAATAGGAACCTTACCAATTCAAGGCAGAAACCTCAAATACTTTAATTTCTGCAGCCTAATTTCAACATTTTTAAGGGAACTAAGGGGTTATTTATATATGCATAATAAAAAATAAATCTTGTGCATTAAAAGTGCTTAAAATAAAATTCGAGATGACACAGAAATGTTACTTAAATATGTAATGATAATTAAAATAAAACACAAATCAACTGTTTCTAGAGTAAGAATAGTTTTGTTTAATTACCAGTTGCAGCTGAAGTTATCAAACATATATATATACTCATTGAACAAAAATACGTAACAGTATTATAGGAAAAGCATACCAAAGCAGCAACCCACACAGCCTTTCAAGACCTCTTTTGTTTGGAACATTTTTAAAAACTGCCACTTTTGCCATCTCTACAGTGGCGGAAATCTCTTAACGTCATTGGAATTCTGGCTGGCATAGGATTTTTAGCCCCAAAATTTTTAGTACCTTCAGCAAGATAATTTAGCATGTGTTTTATGAAGGTCTTTGATAGTTTAGCATACATTTATTTGCTTGTAAATTTGGATTTTTCTGGGAAATTTAGTTTCTATGTCTTGTTGTTTCTTTGTTATTTATTGGAAGACAAGGAATTTTTGCTGGATAAAGAGTTCTTATTAAAAAATTCTTTTAATATAATTTTACCACTTTTATAAAATTACCAGAAGACATTCATTGGCCTAAATATCTCCCTCCTAAGGTCCGTGAGGTCTTAACGCCTTCCCCTTTCAGAGGCAACACATTTAGGCCAATGTCCTGCACAAGCCATGCTGGTGGTCACCAGGCTTCGAAGGGACAGAACCCTCCTCCCTGGGACAAAACACATTCAGAAACCCTCCAAAGGCAGGCAGGCAGGCAGGCAGGCATTCCCACAGGGCCTGTGCAAACACATTCGAGCAGTGCGGTCTGCGTGTGCGATTAAGACATTCCCCTGGGGCAGTCACTTACTAGAATTACTGCTGTCATCCTTGGTTCCATCGAGACTTCCATCGGGGTGCATTTGCAAGTAGTAGCCTTGCCTGCAATATAACCTGGTCACTATACCCTTGAGCTGGGGATCTGAAAGACAAACATATTTTGTCACTAGCCTCAAAACTTTTTCCAAGAGTTATCCCTACTTCTCTCACTGTAGGAGGATGTTTGGTGAAGCAGCAATGCTGTCTTAAAAGTAAGTACTACAACAAGATGTGCGCTGATGGAGATGAAGAAAAATCTCTCTGCAGAGAGTGTTGTTAGGTCAGTTCTATGTCCTGTTCTCTACCTCCAACATCCTTCATTACAATTAATAAGGTAAAACAGAGAAAAAAAGAACATTCGAAATACCCACAGACAAAAAATTTAACTGTATTAAGCCCTGAAAAAAATTGTAGACTTCAGCAACAAGTTTTATAGAAACTAATAAAACATTTGCAAAACCCTACTGGTTTCATATATGTTAGCAACTTACTGTACTGCACATAAGATTTAAGGAGACTGGGAGGAAAAGGCCTGTTTCCTTTCCTATCAAAAGTGGTAGACTTATCAGACGCAATTTGTAACAATACCATCTGAAGTTCGCAGAATATTTTAACCAAGCTAGAAGCAGATCCAACTCACCTGCCCTCTCCCACCTCCCCAGGGAATAACACTCACAATCAGGGCAAGATATAACCTTTGCTCAGCAGAAAGAAAAAGCTGAAAAAGCTCTCAGTAAGATAAAGCTATGGAAAATCCAGGTAGCTTGGAACAATGAAGGTTCTCCATTTAATACTCTGCATTTATGAAAACTGCCAAGAATTGGGCAGGGAGTGCCGAGCCACAAACTTTGATTCACAGCACAGATGTTGCCTTACCAAACCACAAACTGAGCTGTTAGAAAATTGTTTCAGAGAAAAAAGGCATCACATCTTTAAAAAATTCAACAGAACTACCTCTAGGTGATATCAGTATTAATATTGTTAAACATTAACTATTAGGCCAAGTTCCAGATAGCCAGTACATAAATTTGTGAGAATATTGGCATTAAAATATATCATATCATGCTTAGCTGTGCAATAATGAATTAAATTCATAAATACTTTGATACAGATATATAATAAAATAAACATGTGAGCTTCAAAGGAAGACAGAAAGTATTTTCATGCATGCCTGTGGGCAGAATACAAAATTTGTGTATAATTACTCTCACAATTAATCATGCTGTGTTACTTAGAGTATCCTAAGGGGACGTGAAAACAAACAGTGATAAACAAAACTGCCTCTAAATGGTATGTACTGAAATTTCTGTAGAGGCTCAGTTCTATGAAATTATCCTGCAAATGTTTTTATTGAATATCCAAATTACAAAGTCATATTAAACAATAAGCCCATCTGAATTAAAAATACAAGTTAAACTGTAAATATAATAAAAAACTGTTCCTATAAATAGTAACACTGTAAGACTTCTGAGGCATGGAAATAAATAATATGGACAATCAAAGATCAACATATAAGCATATTGCAACTTAAATTTTTAAAATTTATTTAAACTGAAAATTTTGCTTTCTTTTAATTTTTGCATTATCAAAAGTTTGTCTTTATATATGAATACTCAGAAACAAATATTTTTAAAAAATTAAACATGTTAAACTTTAATTCATTTGAATGTACTGTCTCCACCAATTCCATCAGGTGATTCAAAAGTATTTTCATAGTTCAAAAATGAAAACTGAATTCCTTTTACATAGGCACTATTCCTGTCAATGTATGCTTTCAATGTGTACTGCAAATTGACAATTTTAAGCATGCTTGCTTACCACTCATTAAAAGGCATCTTTAAAGACTAAATAAAAGTATAATAAAAATATTATTAAAATTAGATCTTAAAAATTATTTACAGGAAAAGTATCAGCATTTTGAAAAACACTTTCTATACCCAAGGAATCATGAATAAATTATTTTTTATCAACATTTTCTAGTGCAAAGAAGTTTCATAGGAAGGCAAAGTACGGTCAACTCACTGTCACCCACTGTTTACATCTACTGCTTCAAGGGAAAAATGTCAAACTTAGAAGTCACTTTCAAAGTTGTTTTTTTATTCTCATCCTATTCATTTTTCTAAATTGAAAAATTAAATATAATTTCTAATAATCATTAATCTGTTTTCATCAAAAGCATTATTTAAAATTAACCCTGCTTTACCAGCTATCCAAAATTATATCTGAATGAAAGTGAAATGACACATCAATCTTGATGCAAGCCATAATAAGCAATAGTCACAAAGACTACTCCATACAGTTTCAAGGTAAATATCTCCAAGATGAAGCAGACAATCCTGGCAGGCAAGAAGTTTATCTCTTCTTGCAGAAAGAAAAATTACCCTTTTACGTCCTTTTTGAGACATCTGAGCAGCAAGCAGAGAAGAGAAATCTGCTACTCCCTGTATTTCTGTAGCATTTCGTCTGCCCTTTGTCTCTTAATAATATTACAGGAACAGTCAGTTTGAGATGATTTGCAAATGAGTTTCTCAAATCGTTGTTGACCACACTTTTAAATTTTTTTTTACTGTCTTCTAGACAGCAGGAGTGAGCAACAATGCCCAGAAACAACAGCAGAAGACTGGTGCTGCCTGACCACAGGTGTACTGGGTGTGTCATCTTTTTAGAACTCTCATCAGAGTGACAAAGACAGACAGACCAGCATTTATCCTTACCCTTTCACCCCCACACTTGCTTTTATCTTTCCACGTGTAGGAGAAAGAAAATGGCAAGAAAATACAGCAAAAAAAAAAAAAAAATCAGAAACGGGATAAGAGCAGACAACCTCACCAAAGAGCTCCCAGTTCTCATGATTTTATCATAGAAATTTTGTTACTAGTTCTCTTTGTGTCCTAGCTGCCACAGTGAGGCTATTTTGTGAACAATATAATTTGTATTTAATTTCAAACACCTTGATTTCAGGACAAATGAAACTAAAAAAGGCAAACTTCACCATGCATCAAAAATTATGGAACAGTTCAGCATCTCCTAAGGATTTTTATCAATCTTTTTTTGCACCTTGATTTCTGAGGTTGAGCAGTTCAGCATGACATGTCAGCAATGCCATACATTGGGAAAAATTATTGACTGATTATTATTAGAGATTGTCTCTTAAAATTCAAAGCTGTACTGAATGGACAAAGCAACAGCTCCTTAAGCCTCTCCTTCCCAGCAATCTGTGTGACAGCAGCCACTTGCAGTCACTTTTCTTGCTTTTATTCCTTGTCAGTGGTGATGGCAGGATGCATGATTGCAGTTAGCATGAACACTCTGTCGGTAGCTTTTCTGATGTTCTCAACAAAGGTAGAGTTTAATTAAGATGTCTTCTCTCTCAAATAGTGGCTACAAAAATGGCTTTGCATTAACTCATGACAGGTTGACTGCAGCTCTTGCTCTAGCACAATTATGACACTTCATGTTTTGAATTGTGAATATTTTCTGTTCACAGAGAGAATGGCTTTCACATGTACTTCCCCACTCCAACACACTGCCAGGACAGATGTATTTAGAAACTTTACAGATTTAAAATAAACTAGGCAAAAATCTTATTAAATGTGAGTGTTAAGACATAGTTGAATTTAAAACACTAAGAGAACAGTGGTGAATATGCCTATTGTATATTTTAAAAATTAGTCCCTTAAAATCCACTGGAGTTTTAATGTTTAGTTTTTACCAGAGAAAAGCTTTTTTTTTACTGTTATTATTTATTTCCTCCCTCTTCTGTGCAAAGGTACTAAATAAAAGTCTGCTGACAAGCAAATGCTTAATGGGGGGGCGGGGAGGGGGTAGTCTCCCATCAACTCACATTCTTATGGAGAATAAACTGTACTATCCAGTCAGCCACCAGTCTGCCACAAAATGAGTCACTCAGTGAGCCAGGTAAAAGCCAGTATTAAGAGGTACATTCTGCTCAGACAGCAGAGCATCAAATCCACAATACCAGCTCCAGGTACTTCATGTTTTACTCATCCTTTATTCTTTACACTTCTGTCCAGCAGTTTCCACCTGTGGATATTTTAGTATGAAAAGTACCGCTCATATTAGTCCAGAAAAAAAATGAACTCAGAGCATTTTTTATTTAAGATTTATGGTACTCTGATAGTCACCAGGACTTAGCTGTCATGTCTTGCTTACTGATGCTGCTAGGGTCAGCATTTGTCAGGAGTCTTCTCCCTCACCTATTAAACTTTATTGAAAAATAATAAACCCCCATTATAGTCTGTATTCAGATTTTTTTAAAAAGTCAACCCCCCAAATCCTGCAACCACAAAATTCCTTTTGTACCTGGGAAGTAAAATACCCACCCAAAGTCCAGAGTGTCTCACCCACTCCAGGCACATCTCCCTATTATTTTGTAAGGCCTGGGAAGAGCAAAAAGCCCCTTTTCTTGACTTCTCACACAAGAGTACTGTAACAGTAGTGTGTGTGTTGGCTGTGTTGGACTGGAATTCTTGCCATCTCTCTTTCTGAAGTGTCTCTACTTTGTATAATAATAATTACCCCCCTGCAGGCGGGTTAGATCCCATCCACTATACCACAGTTCAAGACATCTTCAACCCCTCACCAACTTCTGCACAGAAATTTACTGTTGCTTTAGATTAGCGTCTGGATACATTTTCAAACTTAAAACACACCTCTGTAGTGCTTAGTATTTTAGAAACTTTCCACTAAGCAATTCAGCGCTGGAAGCAGGGAAAAAATTCCACGCAGAAATTACATTTTCTTTTTTCGATTCTCATTTCAGGTATTTCAGTTCCCACTGTAATGCTTTTCCCAGTTTTCAAAAGTCATCTTCTTCTCAAGTGTACTGCTTCTGCTACACAGCAACAGTACTCAAACAGGTACAGTCGTTACAGATGATCACATCACATTTCACCTTGTTTATGCCAAGCCTTGCATTGTCGTTCCAGCACATAAAAGTGCAGGGTCCTCTGAAATGTGTTATACAATCGTAACAGCAAGCTTCCTGAAGCAAGTACATTGCCAGTGGAGATTTCAAAATGCAGAACTTTGTACTTCATTTAAAGGTGATAAAATCCTAATAGGCATCTAAAACCATCCCTCATTATTAAAGTCTTCAGCTGTTCCAGTGATAGAGCTCTTGCATTCAAAAGCTTTATACACTCTTAACTTCTTTATTGGACTGTCCTATCACCTGGTGTCTTAATGTTTCCAAGTTTCTGATCACTTTTCTTACTTTCTCTCATTGTTAACAGAAATAATAAAATTTGAACATTTATTTTATATGCTAGTGCTCTCTCATTTTAATAATATTTTTTCAATATCTCACAATATGCATTAGAAAATTAAACTTTAATTAAAAACTCAGGAGAGAAATATTTTTGAAAGAAAGTTTTGCTCTATTCAGGGCAAAAGAGAAAAGCACATAATGTGAACTCAGAAAAGCAATAGCTTCCATTATTCCCTGTTCCCATAAGTAATAATAGTACTTGTTCTGAAACGAGGTGGCTTTCTCTTTGCTCACTTATTTTTCCGTTCTCATGATGATTACAGGGAACTCAACTTTGGTGTTTATTTTTAACTCTACTTTTTGTCCATTTATGCCTCACATCACAAGCTCATCTCCTGCAGAACCCCGCTTTGAGAGCACGGTTAGGAGACAGAGTCCTCCCACGCTCCTGGGCTGCCATTGTCATTGACACTTCCACAGCGTTTATGAAATTTCCTGGTAAACTATGAAAGCAGGCTGGAGTTCTGCAAAATGGTTGCTTTTCTTAAAAGGCCCCTTTGTGCTGGCATCCTTGTCTTTGTGTTGCAAATGTTTTTATGTTAACAGCAAAATGTGCTCCCTTTCCATATGTGGGTGCTGACATTTTGTCTCTGGATCTCACAGTGCTACATAAACCTTGTTTCTTGCTATATGGTTTTACTCAAACAAATTTGATCATCCACAGAATTACAGGAACTTGGCTGCTAGCTGGGATAATTTATATCTGTTCAGATTTACAAATTGATTGGATTCAATAGACTTGTCTACAGTGTAACAATTAACAGCCTCCTTTACCAGACATTATTTTGGAGGATATTTGTTGGAAAGTGAAGAAGATTAGATTGTTCAGAAAAAACTTTGTTCAAAATAAAAATTTTACACGACCATGGTAGTTGAATTTTAGTAAATTCATTTAATAATTTGCATTTCTCTTCCTACTGGACTATACTGCATAAATCTGATGGTTCTGATCTTGCAACACATGGATTTATTGGAAAATTCCTGCCTAAAAACTGCCTTCCACTTCTGACCTATGTTTCTTCTACTACACTAAAATTCAAAGATCTCCAATTCCTTAATATCTAAATGATATCTTAGTTTATGTTATACACAGGAATACTGAGAAGAAGCTGGTCTCCACTGCCAAGGTTACTTAGAAAGCACCAGTCACAGCTTAATATATTTAACCAAAAAGCATGATCTTCCACCAATGAAAAAGCCCCATCTCAGCAATTATATTCAGTTTCTCAATTTACTCTAAAACACTAAAATTTCTACTGTTTAAATTCCATGTTAGAGAAGTCTTGCTGTGAAGTTTTATTTGTTCTTTTCATTTTACATAAGCCTAAAAAATACCCAATATGTCTTACTGAACCTTATTAATGTAGATAAAATAACATTCTAGTATTATGTTTTGGAGCTGTTCCTGTACCTGACCATCTTAGTTCTACCTGGCATATTCTTGATTCTAAATTCCAACCGCAAAACATTAACATTATAAAAAATACTGCTTAATTGAAAAGAAAAAAGCATCAAGCAATAGATCCCAGAAATAGGTAATTTGTGTCTTCAATTTGAAATAATCTCTACTTTGTTATCTTTCCATGAAAAGCCTTTGCCAAACACTAAATGTAATTTTGCTCACAGTCAAAAAATATCAAAGCACAATAACATGACAGCTTCTATTACCATTAACCCTGTGTATAAAATTTGACTAATGCACTGCCCCTGGAATCAGTAAATAAATGGGATTTAAGAATGAGATTTCTCTAAAGATGTCACTGAATGTTGAAAGCACAACAGAATGGGCATAGATGACCTTTACATATGTAACTGAATTTATTTCACATAGTGCCTAACTCACCAAAGAATGACTTTGATACTCCCCTTCCTAAATAATTTCTGATTTTAGAAGTCAATGTTTAAATATTGCATTTATTTTCACAAGCTTTACTACTTATCTCCTTGCATGCTGCATTACCAAGCAATGAAATATCGGAAGTCAGCTTCTATTTCTTTCACCAACTGACTTAGAAATAATTTTCAAAGTGCCCAAACAGTCTATTTTACAAGTATTCAAAGCCATCAGGGTAATTGTTAATGGAGAGAGGTTAACAGGATAATTTTAATGCAAAGTATTGAATTCTACTCGACATTCTATTTCAGAAAGCTTCCATAACACCAAGTGGTAGGGGTCTTTAACTTGTTACTAACTTTATTTAATTCTTGTCAGAATACATAAAAGTCCACAAAATGAAGCATATTCCCTCTGCTTAGATATGCAAAACCATCACATCTGAAATATGCTTGTCACGAACATAGTGTATTATATTTAGTTTTATGTTCTTGCCAGTGGCTCAAAATATTGATATAATCCATTCACATTGCATTCAAGAAATTTTAGTTTATGAACTAGTCTTAACATTGGAGAAAAACAGAAGATGCACTGCCAATGAACTGGGATAAAGAAGATTTTTTTTCCTAGTTGGAAGTAAAAATTAGAAATTGTAAAATATAGAATCATAGACTCATTTCATTTGGAAAGACCTTTTAGATGTTAAGTCCTATTGTTAACCCAGCACTGCCGTGTCCACCACCATGTTCCTTAGTGCCAAGTCTATACATCTTTTGTATACTTTTATATACTTCCAGGGATGATGACTCTTTCTGGGGCAGCTTGTTTCAATGCTTTCACCCTTCCAGTGAAGAAATTTTTTTTCTAATATCCAACCTAAACCTTCCCTGGTACAACTTAAAGCCATTTCCTCTTGTCCTGCCACTCATTACCTGGGAGAAGTGGCTGACCCCCATCTGGCTACAGACTCCTTTCAGGCAGTTGTAGAGAGTGATAAAGTCCCCCCTGAGCCTCCTTTTCTTCAGTCTAAACAACCTCTGCTCCCTCAGCCACCCCCTATAAGATTTTTTTCTCACAAGATGTGTCAGAGACACACTGCAGAGCAAAGATTCAATTTTCTTTGACAGCTGAAGAACTTAAAAGCTTTCCTGATTTCAGGTGCAGCAGATTTCAAATATCTCCTAATTCAGCAGTCTCATTTTTTACTGCCATCACAGATGCATTACTACTTTTTAGAAAATTTCAATAATCAAAAGTTGTAATTTCCACATGACAGTTTGCTGAGTTGAGTAGAATGAATCAGAAAGAATAATTCCTGTTTCTTTTGCCTTTTTCATTAGTATTGACAATTGAGTGCTCAAATGTAAACTCCTGATCAACAAAATAAAAGAAGTAGTAACCAAAGATAAATAACTCTGTTTCAAAATTTAAAAACGAATTTAAAAGAAAATAAAGGTGTTGATAAAACAGTTACATTTTAATTTAGTATTCAATAATGTACAAAACAAAAAGATTTCTTCTTTATATCAGACAGGAAAATATTTACTGTGAAAAAATTTGGATCACTAAACTGACTTACAGCCTTTAAAAAAGTAGAAAAGTAAGAATTTTACTTAGTAGAACACTATGTATATTTATAAATTATTATTTAATCCTTATGCTTTAACATAAATCCCCATTGTCAAACCATGTCTTTCCCCAACACTGGCTGAACAGATTTCTTTACAAAGACAAAATTAGTTTACAAAGAAATTGCAGCAAAATGAGATCTGTTAAGTGCAAATTGCATTTCAGTCCTCTTCATGAAGAAGCAATATTACTGGAGATGCAGGAATCCAAATGAATATTGATTGAGAAATGGATAATCCCGTTGCGAAAAGGAAATAAATATATTTCCACATTTGTTATTAGTTAAGAACATTATTGTTTCTGTATAAAGCAAGACTACAGAGGTTCCATTGACAAGGGGAAATTTGTGCTGCTAGTATGAATACAATAACTTATTTACTTATAAAAATATTTATTTGCCTAGGAAAACATGAATGCACTGGCATTAATTCTTATAGAAGAGCCACAAAAGAATTTTTAATATCATTACACATACAGTGTCATTAGCAAATTTTTAACACTTTAAATAGCACTACATTCCTCTTTCACAAAGGGTTGCTGTTTTCACATATAAACTCCAAAACCACTAAGAGCAACAGAAGTGAAAAGGAGGAAGCACAACCAAAAAAAGTATAATAGAGTGTGTTCTGCTTTTTAAATTTATTTATTTATTAAGAAATTACATACTCAAGAAATGTGATGAGTTACCAGAAGCGGATTAGTAAGAACTATTTGAACCAGAAATAGCAAGTCATATTAAAGATGAAGTTCTTTCTTTTTTTTGCAGTGTAACTAATTGTTGCCTGGGAATGCTCTTTAACCAGGCAAAAAATAGCAGACTATTCCCTATATTTTATTCTACTATTTGCACAAGCACTTGCATGTTTTCTTTGTAAGATGGAGAGACAGAAAGAGAAGCAATGCACGGCTGCTCTCATTTCCTGAGATAACTTTTTTCCAAAATCTCCCTGTGAGAAAGAGAAAAGCCCACTCAGCCTGCAGATTGCAAGACTTTGTAATCTGTGGTATTAAACACCATTCAGAAATCCTAAGAGTAGCAGCTTGAAAAACTGATTTTCAAACTGAGACAAGAAAATAATCCCCTGCACTTGAAGAACAGAGTCTGAATCTTTTCAAATTCTGAATAAGAGAATAATTTCTTCTATCATTGGTATGACAAAACTATGCCTCTTCACTGAAATTATTCTCTGCTTATTTTTTGAGTTTGAGGTTAACTTGGGCCACACCTTCAAGGCTTTTTTGTCTTCTCCTCATCTCTGCTACCCAAGAAAACTTGGAATACACAGAAAGAAAACAAACTATTATGAAGTTACATGACCCCAGGATCTAGGCTTTAAGGAAATCAGCAGAATTTGACGCTAATGATACAGGACAATCACAGGAAATTGTGACAAGCAGTCACTCAGCTCAAACCTCTTTGAGGGACTTCAGCACAAATAACTTTATTTCTCTGGAACTTCTCTTTTTTCAAGACTGACTCTAGCAAGAACAAAAAAGGCATGGCTACAACTGACAAATTCCTTTTATTCTACCTAATGCTCCTGGAGGGAAAAAAACAAATCAAAAAAACCCCAAACAAAATCAAACTGTTTATCCCATCTAGATTACCCTGATTGTTTTGGAAACACTCTTTAGTCCAGATATTTAGCTACTAACCAGAAAATAAACAGAACTATACTCATAGCATCTATGAGAAAATGTGCAGAATTAGTTCAGATCAACTTGATTATTCACTAATAAGGAGTAAATCTTCCAGTTCTGAATCTTTTGATATTGTAGTGGTGACAGAGACTATCCATCCACTCACTGCCACCTACAGAAAATGAAAGTATTCTATAACATATCACAAGATTAAAAATACCTGCTACGTTTTGGAGGAGGTCAAAGTTGGTTCATATTTTGATGATGCCTAAAACCACCTCAAGAACACTGATAGGTCTTTCAATCTCTAAATCTAAATTTTATTACAACACAGACCAGAACATACAGTTTTTAAATATATAACCTGAAAATTAAATAAAAAATAAGAGCTTTATAAGGAATCTCCCATCCTATCTAGTGAAATTTTGCAGTGATTTAGTGATCTGGCTTTTTTTACATCCTGCTTTGCCTCCAGTGCAGCTCTCATCATGGAGCCCTGGCTATGCATCTACCATACATATTTTCTTAACGTGTTCAGATTGCAAGCCTTCCTTCCACTGTTTCTCACATCCTGTCTTTCACTCCCTACCTACTATCCTCTCATTCCTTTATTGTTTCCCAGCTGTATTCTTCTTCAGGTATTGTTTTCCAGCTGTGCATACACAATAATAGGCTATTCAAGAGGAATAAGATAACTCTCTACCCTGCTGCCCAATCACATCTTAACTTCAATAACAAAATAGATTTGTAAGCTTATACAAATGAAACAAATTTTCCTTCAGTCACATATGTCCTTCTTTATAAATGTATAGAAACAGATTCTCTTCAGGCTGTGAACTTAACAGAAGATACAAACTCCACCTTGTAGCTACCAGGAAATGCAGTGCAGTCTATAATTTCAGGTTGTATCACAGAAGTATATCAGCACAAAACCCCAAACCCACCAGCAACTTCTTCAACCATCCAACTATCAAGGGCATTTTGCAGAGTAGTGAGTCAGACTGAAGAACCGTGCAGTTTCAAATGTGTATTCTCTGTCAAGATGTGTAGTACAAAACTGACAAAAAACCCCCAACCAAAATATAGTCTTCAAAGCTCCTGAGCCACCACATCCATAACTGTGGCTTCTTTCTTCACTGTCTGCCTGGCTAAAAGAGTTAAAAGCATCATCATTCCTTGTCAAGTCTGGCATCATCTCTTAATTTCTTACAGATGTCCAATTATGTGTGAAGATACTAAACGAGGCAAATTCCAAACCTCCTTTTTTGGTGTGTCTCAATAAAGTAACAGGCGACATTCCTCTAAGCACGTATGAACATCTCCCCTGAGGCAGTGTTCTTTAACTCTTCCAAGATGGAGTAGTGAGAAACACATAGCTCATTCTGAGGGACAGGCCAAAAATGCACTGAATTAAGTACACCTGAGAGAGCTTACTCATGCACCCAAAACATCTATCGTGTGCTCTTCAGGCCTGTTCACACCGTGGAGACACCAATGCTCTCTGCACTTTGGACAAGTCTTTCCCCCCAAGACTCAACTCCAGCCCTGTCAGATTATTCTGGTTGGACTAGAATTATGGCCAGCTCCAGACAGCTGCTCATTCACTGTTAGGTTGTGTTAGGAAACCTACCTATACCACAAACATGCAACTATATGGGCACAACTAAATTTAAACCAACTTGCTTAGCATCCTCAACTATCAGCTGAGGATTTTCCTCACACCAGGACTTCCACTCCACCCTTCAATGTGAAGCTTGTCCTGAAAACCACTTTACAGAACATACAAGTTTAAATGGCATATTTTAAACAGAAATCAAAAGCAATTTCATTCTCCAGATCCATGTGCTACTGTAACAATAAGTTGTGAGAGCCAATCAAGACTGAGGTGTCTTTAACCAGCATTCAGGAGAGCCAACAGGTATGCTTCTAGACAAAAAAATTACAGCATTTTCTGAGTATTAATATTAAACCCCCTTTAAATCTCTTATATTTCGTGCACATTTATTATACCGACAACTTAAATGCTATTAGAAGCTGAAATATTACAGATACTGAAAAGTAGGAAATTTGTCCCTGGAATTTCTACAGCAACTTCTGCCTGTGCCTGGTGGTGCTGCAGCGACAACTCTGCCATCAGCCCAGAGCACGGAGCAGTTGCAACAAGGGCCACAAATTTTTCTCTGAGATAATGTCCTAAAGACAGCTCTCAACTGAATTCTTTACCTTCTCAGTGCTGGGCCTGGGCTGCCTGTCCTTCTTGCATTTTCTAACCCTCACATGCTTTTACTCAGGCTGTCCAATGAGCAGTCCAAGGACTGATCCTCTGTATCATAGCAGAGCTGTTGCTGGTGCTTCACCTGTAATACAGCAGGCATCATGTGCCTTTGTATCCTAACACATCTCCAGCGCAGATTTACACACACTTCAAGAGCAACAGCTGAAACACCTAGCACTTCTACTTTTTATCAGGACATAAATTCAAGCTTCTCCAGCTCCCATATGCAGTCAGGAAGAACAAGCAAACAGGACATTACTAATTTAGAAAACAATCTGAAATTAATCTACTTCCTTTACAATGAAGCTCAGTTTGTAGCAGAAGTCTTGTTTGTTTTTCAGAGACCTTTGAAAAAGTTCTCTGGTTCTCAATTCAAATACAGCAGAAGCGTCCAAGATAACTCTTCAGATTTGATACACAAGCCCAACTCCTTTCTCTACACAAAGTGAGGATTAGCCTTCATTATGTCTTAAGTTCTTCACTAAAAATCTGTGGCAGCAGCCTCATCAAGTGGGTGACATTTGATGTTTCTAATTATTTCTACCTGTATGCAAAGTGTGGATTTACCAGAGAAGGAAGAGGAAGAAAAGGGGAAAGAGAAAGTAAAAGCTCACAGGACTCTCACTCATGCACTTGCAGCTTTGTGCTGTCACAAAACCCACCTATCATATTTTTCTCTGTGTATTTTGCAGAAAAACACAACTAGTCACACCAAAAAAAAAAAATCGCCATAAACTCAGACTTTAATTCCTTTGTTTCCTTACAAATGAAATAGTTTGTTCAATACAAAAACATTAAAACTATAAAGTTCAACAGATTTACAACAAAAAAAGACCTGCTTCAAAACTGAGGAAAAAATTCAAAATTGAGAAATATCTATCTGAAAACAGAAGCTTTACTCCAGACTGTTCCCAGGTTCACATCTTTTCTCTACAAGGAGAACCATGGTTAAAATCTGCGAAGACTATTTCATTATTTTGAGTTCTACATTGCAAAGAAAAGTACTTTGAAACACATACCAAACAATCTAGCTAAACCAGAGGCACATAAATCCTTTCCAGCTGAGTCAATGGGATTGATTCTGAGGCTTCTGGTTCCAGTCTAGTTCAGATGTATATGAAAGGACCTGAAATCTAAAGAACTTGTGATAGGGATATGCCCAATTTGGAAACAGAGACACCAAGGCAGCACAGTATTACTGCCAGATTCAGATTCTCATAAGAGTAGGACCTATACCCTCTCACTGGGAAAGTATGTCTTGAGAGAGGACAGGTGCCTTCCATGGAATTTGCCTGGCTGCCTCCCGAAATCTCCAGATGTCCAGATCTAATGCAAAGAAAACCAAAGCTAGTTTTTAATTTCTGCCTAAAACTGTATCAAAAGTTGCCTCTGCATTTCTATTTAGCATTCTTAAATTTCAGAACATGGTTAGCCTTGAATATTTTGAAATACATATTTTAAAGGCCATAGAGTTATTAATTGAAATTATTGTTCAAGTTCAAAGTCAAGCTTCTTCCATGATATTTAGGTTAAAAAACTCTGTATTTTCTACAAGATTTTTGATGTGCCCTATTAATTACAGCATTCTGTGGACTCTAGTGACTGTGTTACTTGGACTCCAGCAGCATGAAGACGGTGAGGATAGCACTGTGGGCAAAGCAGAGAGGGCTCACTCAGGAGAGGAGTGAGGTCAGGCTCCACCTTGGAGGGGATTGGGCTGGTCCAGAGCACAGGGACATGTTCCTGGAGGACCATAACAACTGGCCTCGTATGTAAAGTCACAGTAAAAAGACTCTCCTGCCAGCAGATTTCCAGGCCATACCTAAGCACAAGGGATTAGAATCACCCTCAATTCACAGACAACAAAATAAAAGAACCAAGAGGATGAGCAGTTTGTCCAATGGAGCAGTACAAATGTGGTTTTCTGCTTCCTGGTCCAGTAGGTAGATGTCACTGCCAGGCTACACAGAAGGACTTAACAGGACTGGAAAAGACACAATTAATAACTGGGTAGACAGAAAGCACTATTTACAAGCATGTCAGAGGCCCCGAGTTAAACACTGCTTCTGTTTGTTTCTGTAAAGCAGTATTAATCCCACTGTTGAGGGAAACTGAAGGATTTTTAAAAAGAGGAATTTAAAGTGGGGGGAAGTGAAGGAGAAAAGGCTTGCCACTCTTAATAAAATAAAAAGATGTCAGTGCAAATAGACATCATTTATTAGAAACCTCCTTTTTGAATAACAAAATGTCATCTACTGATGAATGCAAACCGAAGGGGGGAAAAATAAAAAGAAACCCTTGTCAACAGTTTCCAAACAATTTCAAATCAGACAATTTGCTTCTAAAATTATGTTTTGCTTAATTCATGTTAACTACTGGATATGTGTCGTTCAGAATACATAATTTCTCAGGAGAATTGCCTCCTCTGAAAAGTAACAAATTCTTTCAATGGCAGTTTTTGCAAACCATAAGTAGCTCTAAGACTTTTCTAAAAGTCCTGAGACATTTCATAGAATCATAGAATGGCTTGGATTAGAAAGGAATTTAAAGATCATGTAGTTTCAATCTCACTGCCATAGGCAGCGGACACCTTCTACTACACCAGGTTGCTCAAAACCCCATCCAGCCTGTCTTTGAACAGTGCCAGGCATGGGCCACTCACAATTTTCTGGGCATCCTAAATTTAAAGCTGAGTAAATTGGAAATTTGCATGCAAATTACTTTACATATTGTTTGGAATACAGCAAAAATCTAAAATTTTGAAGTTCTCAAAATCTCCTAAACAACCAAACATTACTAAATGCTTCTGGTTTATATCACAGAACTGTCTATATTACAGGCATGATAAAAGACAATAAATTTAAGTGACAAGAGCTGCAATTAGGATAATCAGAATATTTCGGATTATAGAAATGGGAGACAACCCCTAAATGGTAGGAAATTTTAGATTTCAAAATATATTTATTGCAACCTAAAATACTCTTTGTTTTTGAGAAATTTGACTTCTCTGTGAGAGAAGAATCTGAGAGAAGAGCTCTGCTGCCACTGCAGTGCAAGGGAAGGCTCCCAAAGGTTCAGGCTCCCAGTTCCTCCAGGCAGCCTGCTGTCTGTCCAGGCACTGGAAACTGGGAGGCTGTCAAGAGGAATATAGCTTTGTTTTGGGATGTACAGTAATATTGTGGGTCTCAGCTCTCCTCAGTGCAGGAAAGCGGAAGCAGCATTTCAGGAAGCGGAAAAGACTGACTACTTCTAGAGCAGACTCCATGACTAGAGTCATTAGGACTTCTACATCTGATGCAGTCCTCCTTGGCTCCCTTCACAGCTAGTGGACCCATCTATTTCAGGGTGTCATGAATTGCTTCCTAGAATTTTTTAATTAATTGCATGTCAGTCAAAATACGAACCTACAAGTTACCCAAGTTTTGGTGTCTCCATAGCAAGAATTTTCATTCAATTAGGTGAACCTAATCCCATGGGTCTAGAGTAGATCCATGGTCACCTATTCACTGGTTTGAAAACACACTTTGTTTTTCCTGGAACTTCAGCAGAATCAAAATATCCTAGAAGAACATTCAGATTCAATGGTAAATGACCACAAGGAATAATCAATGATGTAACAGATGATTGCAAAGAAACTTGTCTGAGAAAGGCTGTGAGTCATCTGAATCCAGCCAATATGGAAATCCTTTGAAATGTCATCCTTACGGTGGAACTTTTTCAAAACTGAACTTAGCAGGAAATTATTTCCTAGAAGGAAGAACAGGAAAAGGTGCTAAACAACTGTTTCTCTCAAAATAAATTAAAATGACTAACTTAAAGTCAGGATTGCACACAAACAAGTGATAATGGTTAAACCTCCTCTGAATGACGCACCTGAAGGGAAACAGACCCTCTGCCTTTGTAACACTCACCCACAGCATTCCAGAAGTTGGATTACTTCCCATCCTACTGGACACCTGTCTTATACAGCCCCTTGAAGAAACAAGTTTGAGACCTTTCAACAGAAAAACACATATTGCATAAAGCAAACACGTCTAGTATCCATTCATAGCATACAGGTAACAATAGTGAACATGTGCCGCAGGTATTAAAATAATCAACTGGTGTCTAAAATCAGCATGTGGATGTGGGAAAATGCATAAAACCAACCTCAAGGGGGTTAAAGTTTATGTCTTTGTTTAGCAGAAAAATGGTTCTAAGACATTGAAGCAATTCTTTTTGCTTTATCTGCCTACAACTACCATTGCTCCACATCACCAAACCATCTCTGAAAATGTCCTGGCATTTGTAATAAACATCAGTCACCTGTTATCTACGTCAATGTATTTTGAAAAAGCTTTCCAGACAGAACTAAGCAGAAAATAATGTTCCCATTGTAAAATACTCTTTTAGGATAAAGCCCATAATAAAGGTTTCTCAAAAAAAAAAAAAAAAGAAAAAAGAAAGAAAAGGGAAAAACATTTCCAAGGTTACTCACACAGGAATAACTATCAGCTTGGTAACCAGTGCAGGCTGGGATTAAAGGCTTTTTATCTGAATCAAAGTGAGCAGGAACTCAAGACTTGAAACGTCCACATGACAGAAAAGTGTTCAAGCTGCAAAAATTTTAACAAAGTTCTCCTGTTTTGATGGAAGCTTGGCATTTGACCTGACAGACCAGTAAAACAGTTTGAGGCAAAACCAAAATATCAGTCAAAAAACTCTACCAGAAGGCCAGAAAAAAATGTGCCTCGTTTGCCTGGGAAGAAGGATCATGTGTGACAATTTCACTTTACTTGCTCACCATAAAAGATCTAGTTAATTCTTTTCTCCTTTCCATGATGATGATATAGAGCCCTAAAGAACTGCTCCATTTTTGTGTTTTTTGAGTTAGGTTTTTTTTTTGGTGGGTTTTTTTGAAAAAAAGCAATTATAATTACAAGCACAAAAAACAAAGCAAAATGCAAAGCCAAACATAGGGCAACAGAAGGTCACTTGAAGAAGTCACCAAATAAATTACCCAGATCTCATATTCATTAGTGCAGAGTTTCATTACTGCTACAACAGCAGTAGACAATCTCAAAATTAGCACAAATATGTGTGCACATTCTACCCCCTCTAGCACAGGTGACTTTCCACTGTCATCACTTCTTTGTCACTATGTGAAAACGCAAACCCTTACAAAGCTTATGTTTGGCTGCTAAAAATAAAGCCTAGCTAAATGAAGCTAATGTCTTAAAACATACTCTTTTATCTCAGTTTGCTAAACCAAGGACCATACACATCTCTGCTCCCCTAGAATGATGACTGGAACTTTCTAACCTACACAGCTCCTGATATCAAACTTCACATTTTGCTGTACTTCCAGAGCTGAAGTTTGGCAGGTTTGCTTACATTTGATAGCGCAGCTCCCCTAAGAATGCAAGCTAGAAGACCAGTGCCATGTACCAAAACCTATTGGGATGTCAAACATGACTCATTTTAGTAAGCACTCAGTAAAATTTCCATCAACAAAATAATTTTAGTTATATTTTAAACCAATTCTGATTCTTTATGAGGCAAATAATATCCCTGTTTTGGCTCAGGAATGGGGGAGGGTTGGTTTTTTTTAAAGTTTCCATTCAATTAAAACCTTTAAATGAAATGGCATTTATTTCTAATAGGCCACTGCAGTTTAATGAATCCACAGGTCTATTTCCTTATATTCAACGTGGACATGAACATGAAGGAAGATATATTTTTGATTCATAAGTGTACTACTTGCAGGACTACTTCTGAGGGACTTATTGTCTGGTCTCACAGTCTTGCTTGCTGGTTGCAGTGATGAACTCAGAATGAGGAGCAAATTCTGCAGCTTCATGTGCTAAAATGAAAAACTCAGTCTTAAAAGATTTATATAACTTCTGCACTTACAGAAATTAGTGAAATGGAATCAAAATCTTTGATTTTGTTTACCAAAACCTGTACAAAAGTTGATTGTGGTCATTAGCATATTGCATAATTGCAGTCCCAGAACAAACTGGTTATATTTTATTTCCCCTTTACAGAATTGAAATAAATTCAAACCATCTGCCTATTTTAGTAATAGAAAGCTTTAAGAAAAATAAGCTCAGTGAAATATCCTGAGGATACAGGGATGGGCCTGAAGTTCAGCCACAGTACAGCTTGACTTCAACACCACTGCACTGACTGAAATTACATTAATTGCTGTCAGGTAGTCGGTTGTCACAAAACAACAGTTACTCCCCTTGGTCATGTTTTAATGCCTGAAACTGCAGGATCAGGGCAGATATGAGGCATTACAGAACCAATGAAATAAAATTTAAAGCCTGAATAATTAATATAACTACTCTTTGAACAAATCTGGTATATCTGGCATAGTTTTTTAGATGGAACAAGACATGAATGGCACATTTGCCAGAGTTTTCCCCCATTCCATCCCCCTCCTTGGATAATCAGGTGTTTTACCAATATGGTAACTCAGGATGTGTCTGTCAAAACAGGCTTTGACTGGAAATGCTGTTCTGACAAAACAGAAAACACAGCATGCTTTGCAGTGAAAAACTCCACAAGCCTAAACGTCAGTTTGCTTTCCCAGATGACAGAACAGTCATTTTCTGAACAGCTTTGTTTAATAAGTTGTTGGTATTGCTACTACTCTGATTTTCAAGATGAAGCTTTTCAGAAGCCGGAGCAGTTTCCAATGCGCTACGTCCTTCTGTTTGGAGCTTCTTAGGGAGACGACCACAAAAGACTACTACTCTGGTTTTGGGTTTTGAGTAGTCTCAAGGTGTGGACTTAAGGCATCACACCTTGCAGTGGTCTAAGCTTTGGCACAGCATAGATAACAATAACTGCGGCCTTGTCTACATCAGAGTGTCATGTTCTTCTATTCAGGAGTCCAAGTGCTCGTGGAAACAACATTACCACCTTACCTATTTGTCACAGCAGACATGTAAATACCCAGAGCATTAATACCCAGCAACCTTAACATTTAATAACCCAACTCATCTGCATGTGTGCTGCATCTGCAGCTCCATCCTATTGCTAGGATAACCAAAAGAAGTTCTTCCCTTTTACTGTTTTTTTTTTTATAAATTTAATTTGAGGGCACATAGTTACCCAAGTGGCATATAAGCACTAGGGAATTTGTTCCACTGCTCCCCTTGGAACAAGATGTGAGATCCAGTGCTGATTGATTTACCTTAATGACTGAGCAACAGCCTCATGGCAAACCTTATTTCAGCCTTTTCTCTGCAATGAAGAAAGGTGGCAACACAGTCCCTGAGATTCTGAATGGCAGGACTGTGCAAATGCATGTTGGGATGGCCAGAAAAGAATACTGTTCTGTTTCAAAAGCATGTCTGCTGAAGTTTAGAGGCAAAGGTGGTAGCAAAGGGCTTTCAGAGCTATAGAAAGTCATATTTCTTCTTCCTCTGCAGGAAATAGGAAAATTTATATCTTGTTCTAAATACAGTCTGAATTACCCCAATTAAGAAAATCTATTCAATTTTTCATCTTCCTCTAAACAGGAGCTTAGATACAAGTCTACATCAACATAAAAACAAGTGCCATTCAGAATCAGCTCACTGATGACCTGCCTCACAGTAGTTTATAAAACACTGATCCAATGCCTCCCTACAAAAAGAGAAGAATAAACATAACTACCATAAAATCAAAATGTGAAAAGCCCAACTGCATCCAGTGTACAAAAACATCTTCCTCTAAACAGGAGCTTAGATACAAGTCTACATCAACATAAAAACAAGTGCCATTCAGAATCAGCTCACTGATGACCTGCCTCACAGTAGTTTATAAAACACTGATCCAATGCCTCCCTACAAAAAGAGAAGAATAAACATAACTACCATAAAATCAAAATGTGAAAAGCCCAACTGCATCCAGTGTACAAAAAGGCCAAGGTCCAATTCATCATGAAAATATTATCTCAAATCTCGAAAATGGATAAAAAAAATAATAATACTGGTATTTCAACAGTTTTCCACCAAAGATACTTCTCTGTTTCCATGGCAGTAGCCAGTAGAATCCAAAACTGCGTAATTTTCATGTTACTTAAAAAAAAGAAAAAAAGCCTTCTCAGAGATAAAAATTCAACCCAATAACCAAATGGAGGCACTCAGGACTCACAGAGCTGTCAACATACTAAAGCCACTGTGCAAGACATTGCTGATATTATGGCAGAAGTGAAGAAACATTTTTTCACTTCCTACACAGCTATGACATATCCCTAAAAAAGAACTCAGTATGCCATAATCTATTGGACTCAGGATGTGAGTTTGCCATTAGTCCACTGGTGTCACATCTGAACAGCCCTGGAAAATCAACAGCAAACACCTAAATTGTCCCTAAGTAATAACACATATCTATCTGGAAACCAGTTGGAACAAACACCATTATGCATGTAAATATTGCACAATCAAAAACTAAACAAAGTAGAATAAAATAAGTAGCAAGTAGTTAAAGACCGTTTCTATATCACATCATGTTCATTGTAGTTTGGGTCATCCTTAATACAGTTGATTGAAACAAAAATACCTCAAAGTAAGCAAAACCTTTCTGCTGCTTCAGGCTCCAAACATAGCTGGTATCCCCACTATAACTAGGAACTAAAGTTCTGAAGTTATCATAAAACTTAGAATATAAGTTCATTCAATTCAAAGAGAGTACTTCTAACAACTCCGGTTATGTCCTGGATGGATGCTAATACCAGGATAGAAATAATAAAAAACCTTTAAAAACACCTTGTCTTTACAAGTCTGTTTAATCTAGGAGTACCAAGATCTCTAGCCAGGTTGCTCAGGTACATTTAACTTTCCCTTTCCATACCTTAACGTGATTGAAACTTCTGAAAATTTAGCCAAAATTTTCAGTGAATGTTTTTGTAAAAACATCAGCAACTATTGCCACTAGTTCATTCCCCACAACTACTTTTCTCCAAGCCATGTACTACTTACACCTAAACACTCGGCAAAGAGTAGAAAACAGGCTGATCTTCTTTGCATCCCTGCCTATATTTGAAGCAAATGCAAACTGTGAAAACCAAAATAACAATACTGTGTGAAGTTGGTAACGAGCTGACAAAATTATAGTTAAGAACCTCTAAGCATAAACAACTTTTAAGATGAGATTCACTATGGTCTCCACAGCTCAGCCACTGAGGCTGCTTAAACCATTTTAATCTGTTTTTATTTAAGCTCTGCAAGTGGAGAGTTTTAGTTACTCAGATCCTGAATTGTTGACTGTTTATCCCTGAGAAATTTTGAGCACAACCTGCTCACGAGTATCCACTGACCTAAAAACATACACCAGTAATTCAACAGAACTGTTTGCTTACCGTGCCAGTCAATTTCAACCATTATGTTTGCACCATAAACCACTGGTAAACAGGATGATTGATTGATTGATTGATTGACAGAATTATACTGACTATGATAAGTGGCCCTGAGATGGTTATTGGCTTGATCCAATCACTTTGTCATCACAACAATGACATAGAAATTACTATTCATAGCTTGGTTTAATTGCAACAAGATTATTCAGGCTTAACCTGCATTGATTTCTGTAACTTTCAACTTTATGAACACCTGATGAGTCTATTTCTTTCTTGTTAGAGAAAAACACTTTCAAAACAAAAAACTCTGAGAGTGCTGATAAACCTTTCTAAAATAGAGAACTAGAGAGTATAGCCATATATGAGAATGCTTTAGTTTTCCTTCCTTTCTGTGGTTTGGATTCAATTATCTTATCTCTACTGTGATATTCAGTGTTTCCAAAGAAAGATGGCTGCTTATTAGTAGCATTCAAGGTTTCCAAATGCATATATGTTACAATGCATATAAATCTGAGCCATCAACTCATTTTGATTTATTTGCGTACATTTTTTTGCTCATTTTACACAGAACTTGCAACAGATTATTTGTTATACAGAACAGCATATATTAAATTTGCAAAGATTCCCCAAATCACGTGCATTACATCAAAAGATCTGGTTTTAGGGTAGTAACATCACAACCTTACAGTTCTTTAGTACATATAAGCAACTTAGACAACAGAATTTAATGAATTAATTTACATATACCAAAGTGCTAAAATTCCATAGCTCTCAGTTGTACATAAATTGCAAATTTGGGGTCATCTGACTTGAGAGCTGAAACTAAAAAACTTTTATTTCTTTTTCCTTAAATATTTCCTCAAAAAGTCATTACTGAAGCTCTGTGGAAGCACATTTCTCGTTTATTTAGCAAAAGTCTGTGGATACATAAACTAGAATGACAGATATTTCTACTTTGTCAGAAACACTATGAAGTTGGACTTATCAATCTAATGCCTTGAAGAATTCTGCCATACACTAATCTCTGCACAAAAAAGAAAAGAAACAAAAAACCAAAAACAAAAAAAAAAAAAATCCCAACAAACCTCTTCTCAGAATTCAGACTATTATTTTAAGCAAGACCAAACTATGTTAATTAGGAAGTTAAGACTACAGTCTTGATTTTTTATTTTTTGTGAAAGGTGTGTAAGCAATATGTGCACCTGTCTCTGCCTGGAGTTTGTGATAAACACAAAAGTTGATTATCCAAAGGAAGAGTAAAAGAAAGTAAATACAAAGTAAGATCCAAAGAAAGAATAAAAGTGTTCAGATGAAAAAACTGCTTGCTTGGTTGTAAGAACAGATGATGACGATGATGTATATTGTTCACTATCAATAATTTTCTAATGAGTACCTTAGGAGGAACATGAAAATTTTCAAATCCTCAAAACATACAAAATTTAAGTTCAATAATACTTGCTAGAAACAAAAAAAAGTTGGCTTTTCTTCAGATTACCTATATCAGCAGAGACCAGTCTCTCAATTTTTCAGCTCCAGGAATAGTTTTGTATTCAAAAATTCTAAAGTATCTTGTGCTATTTTAGAATTATTCCTACTTCTTGAGACAGTCATGATCCCAGATAATTTATATGATTATGAAAAGGAATTACTAGTGGGAGGAGTTAAACATTAATTTATTGTGTGTCCTTACACAACCATACTTAGGTCTTCATCTTGTAATCAGGCCTCTACTTGGCTGATGGCAAGCGTGGCTAGTCCTCAGGACTGATGCCAGAAGTGTACTTCCATGTACAAGCCTAGCCAGACCTCCAACAAGGCAAAACTTGCTCTGGACACAAGGGGAAACTTGCTAAATTTTGCTGCTGCAAAGCCCCTCCTACCATGCAAGCTTCTTTCTAATGCCATAGGAAGAGATTCAATAGTTCATGGAATCTTATTTTTGTTGGCTTTAATGATACAGTTAAAAATGTTGTTTGGAACAAAATATTACACATCTCATGTGTATTTGCGTTGACTACATAGAAGGAACTGTTCTCATTACACAGCAAGAAAAGTGAAAGAAGAAAATAGAGCAGTGAAGTTTAAGAGTTCATTTATTTAGTAGTTGCTGGTATACAGATTACAGTGGCAAATTTTTCAACTCATCAGAATTTCATATGAAGAGCTACAAATCACTAATTAAGGTAGAGGAATCCAAGTCTCAGTTATACATAAACTACATAGATGAAAATGAGAGGAGCATCTGCTCAAGCTGGAATGCTCACAATGCATAAAGCAGTGAGTGTGTGAACAACTAAACACTCTGTAAATGGTGAAAGATTTTGGAACAGTTACTATAAACCGTGAACTACAGAGGTACAAGGAGGGGTGGCTGGAAAAATTTCTTACTGCCTCACATTTCTGAACATACTAATTTGTTATAAGATTGTTCCTCAAAACAAAGCAAAAAAGAAATAATCAAGATTAAAACAAAAACAAATGCAAACACATATTTACTTTATACTCTAGCAAGAAGGCTGCTCTTTATGAGTTACCAATAAGCTTCACACACCATTTTAATCACAAAAGTTAAGTCTGCTGTTGTATGAAAAACTCTTCTGCAAATTTGGAAAGAAATCATAAGAACCTTCACTTGATTCATTGTAGTAATGCTCTTTTTTGAAAAGAGCATTTTCATGAATTTCTAAGAATTACATATATGCAATGCTTTTACATAACTAGGTATATATAAGTCACAAATTTATTACTGAAGTAAATAGTTACCTTTCACAGAAAATCCTCTTCCACACTACTGAAAATACTACAATAAAAGCATAGTAAATTTACTAAAAAGAAATTCCCAGCCGTTGCTCTAGTTTTAAATGGTAAGTAAGGAAGTCTCTCTCTCACTCAGGGAGTACAAATGCTCATCAAAATCAAACCAGAAACACCTATAACACATTATTGCATTTAGGGAGACCCTGGTTCCAGCTCCTACCTCTAGGCTCATAGTTCCACAAGAATGTTTACTGCAAATAAACCTGCTGACCTTTTCTTAAGCCTGACATATCTGCTATGTGCTGAGTGACTTTGAAATTCAGTAATAAAAATGCCTTGAGGCGTCAAAAGTACCTTTTCATTAGGACATGAAATTCCACTCATATTCACCTGTAAAAAGAACCATTAAAATGCAGATTAATTTAAAACTAATTTCCTTCCTTCCTTCCTTCCTTCCTTCCTTCCTTCCTTCCTTCCTTCCTTCCTTCCTTCCTTCCTTCCTTCCTTCCTTCCTTCCTTCCTTCCTTCCTTCCTTCCTTCCTTCCTTCCTTCCTTCCTTCCTTCCTTCCTTCCTTCCTTCCTTCCTTCCTTCCTTCCTTCCTATTGTAAAAAAACACTTTAAACAATCTAACAACCAAAACTACATGCTTTCTAGGGCCAGGCCTCACAATACAAAAGGAGGAGCAGCTACATTTAGCACTTGGATACATCTTGGAATTTGCAAAATAAAGTAGAAAAGGCAGGCTTTGCAAAGGAAATTATAGTAAATGATGGTATTTTTATATTTTTAAAACGAACTTCTCCAGAGAGAACAGGTTGTGTGCTTATGTTTCATAAAGCTCAATTCTTCTTACGTGAAGCAAAACACTTGATTAATTATTTTTTTTAAATGTTGAGTTTAATAATTTCTTTTTGCTGATTACTGCCAATCAGCTGTCCAGTCTTGGTTCAATTTACAGTAGTTTTATAGCACAGTAACTCCAATGTCTTTCAAAAGTTCTACACCTGGGTAAGGGATTAGAATCAAGATCACAGATGTAATTAAATTGTTTAATGTAGTTACATCCTAGGGATTATACTTTATATCCCAGAAAAAGGATATTCTTCACATTCCTATTTCAGTCACTTGTCTCTAGCTTAATTTATGAGAATCTGACTGAACATCCAATATCATGCTTATTAGCTTCTACTCACCACTTTACAAAATGGCAACCATAACAACTGGGAATCCTGAAAACCTTGGAGAAACGAGGTTTCTGTAATTTTTTTCAACACAGTCCATCTATCTAAATTTCATATGAAGCTTTTGCCATTTAATCTTTCCAATCTTATACTAGCTTTCCTTTGAATTACAGAAATTCTCCATTTTTTTGTTTATGTATTTATTTATGGAAATATAAATTTAGGTAAATTTAGGTAACTATTGCTGAAAACAGCTATAGTTTATAACATAGAATCAGAACTTGGTAGTCCTGGACTCTACTCCTGCCCATCTCTAACTTAATGCAAATATATACTCCTAAATCCTGGCATCAAAAGCAGCTAGGTTCTTCCTTGGTGCCAGGAAGGCGTATGTTCCTTCATGTTCAGTCCCACAGGAAAATAAATTGGAATATCTACACCGGACCTCAGCAGGTTATCTTATTTATATAATTGACATGACAAACTAAACCCCTAAAGTCCAGAAATGTTACTGTGTACAATATAGTAAAAGCATTTTGCTGATTTTTGACCATAATAAAAGAAATTTAA
This sequence comes from Geospiza fortis, assembly GCF_000277835.1. Lineage (NCBI taxonomy): Eukaryota > Metazoa > Chordata > Aves > Passeriformes > Thraupidae > Geospiza > Geospiza fortis. The sequence continues at coordinate 3,845,937 of NW_005054363.1, forward strand.
AGCTTTACTAATTTTCTCATCCTTTTCTACCATGGAATAGGAATATTTTTTATACTTTCACACTGTTCAGTGGATGGCAGAGCCTAAGATCTGAGATAATAATAATAACAATAATAATAATAATAACAACAATATTAGCTCTTGAAAACAAAAGTGTGCCAGTTTCAAAGGGTTTCAGTAAAAGCTGACGGCACAGTAATAGTATATGCCAGGAGTACATCTTCCTATCTATCACTAACTCCAGTACTTGTATAAGGCAGAAAGGAGCTTACATATGACCAAGTAAGACAGACCTCTGTTTACTCACTATGAAAAATGGAGATCCACAGTTGTGTATCTTCAAAACTATGCTTAGAGTCTAAATCAAAAGACTTCAACAGAAAAATGTTCTGTAATTAACTTTTTGAGTGTTATCTCTATATTGAAATTAATTACTTCTGTCTGTAAGCTGCTGACTTGAAAATTCAAATCAAATTTTAAGTTCCAGATTTTGTTTGATTGAAATCAGAGCCTGAAACAACAAAAAATTACATCTGTTAATAGATTATACATTGTTTAAAGATAGGATTCTGTCTTTAAACACAGAGAAACCTGACCTCACCTCTCACATTTTTATTGGTACATGACCATGAATCAGAAACCACCTGTACTGCAATCTCCCTTATTATCTATAATAATCAGATAATTTAGTTCTACAATACATTTAATAGATACAATAAGGCATATACTTTACAGGACTATATGTGTGGACTGAAACTGCCTGAACTTTAGAGATCCAGAAGATCACTCAAGCTTGAAGAGTTTATTTTCTAACGACGAGTTAAATTGCCAATTACTAAGTGAAGACATTCAAAGGTAATATTAGTATATGAAAGATATTCTGAAATGACAATGCTACAGCACTATCTGTACATTAAATGCTCACTATTCTATCACCCCTGTTTGAGATATTTCTAAAAATCAATAGTCTCTAAAATTATGTTACCATTTTCAAGCTTTTTTTTTCCCATTTGCTCTCAAAGCCAACTCATTCATCACATTTAGACCTACCAGTACCAGCTTAGAATAATGATTTCATTCCAGGCATTACTGTATTTCTTTTAAAAGCTTCTGATAGCAAGCAAGGGTTGATGTGAAATACTGAATGCATGGGAAAGGAAGTTTGAGATTGAATCTAGAAAGTCATGTTTTCAAAAATATTTTTTAAGTATGCTTAGAATATATTACATGAAATGTAGCACATTTACACAGTTTCAGTTTGTGATTATCATGCAGTCCTTTGAACAGGTTAATGAAGGAAAAAATGAATTATTTCCTTAATAGACTGTTAAGACTGTGTTTATACTTCCAAAAGGGTTGTGAGTTAATCAATTTCATTTGAAGAAAAGTAATGAAAAACAAGCAACATCAGTTCAATACCCTGAGAAACAGACAGCCTTGCACCTAGACAATGCAGGACCTGTGGACTTTAGTGAACCACCAAGAAGAAATAATTCTCAGTACAATCTCATAGGAAAGCACAGACACCTGTCTTGGTCTGCTGAAACTTTGAGCAAGGCAGATGATGCATTGCTGGAGCTTACTGGTTGGAGCTGATGTGCCTTCTGAAGCTTTGGGAAACAAGTCCTGTACACTCACAAGCACAGATCTCCATTTCAGTTCCACTTTGTTCCACAAGTAGGAGAACTAGAAACTACTCTGGCCACTATGTATATTGGGAATTATCTCATATCTCAGCTTATAGGCCACTCCCACATCTGCCAAAAAACATTAGCTGACCTACTGATGAGTTTTCCAAAAATGCTGTCTTTGGAGAATTAAATTACTTTTGTAGATGCAGTAAAATCTAATCAGTGCATTTTCTGAACACGTTCCCTAAGTCTCTCTTTCTTATAAATATTAATGTACAAAATCAGGGGCCAAGCCATCCCAAGATTCATACTCTGTGCATAAATTTAGAAGGACTTAATGTTGTATTAGCACACAGAAACAGTAAACATCACACTTGGTTTTTAATACATTTAAATGCTGAGTATTTTTCAGTAGAATACTCCCAAGGGACCTAATTAACCAAATGAAGATTTTTCAGATTAGCAAAGCAGCTAGATATATAGATGAAAATACAGGCTAAGAAGTTTGAATTTGCACCACTGACAAGGATATGTTTTAATCTCTGTGCTTTGTAGATGCATGAGGTGAAGTGACATTTATTTTCTTCTTTTCATTGGGTAGCCCCAGGTTAGATAAGGTTATTTCACATGAAAACAAAATATCTGTCAATCCTCCCACTTGTGATTATATTAACATAAATTAAACATTAAACTATTATAACTAAACAACCTGCAATGCAAGAGATGATGATTCAAAATTGATTGATGTCTGGCATCAGATAGGCAAGATCTTGGCTTCATGGTTATTTGGAAATTAATGACAGTGATTTGTTTATCAGATGATAGGTAGAACAAAATAAAAATTAAATTTGAAATATCTATAACAATACTAAACAATATGAATCAAAGATGTCCAGTAAATGAAAATGGTTTCATCCACTCAGTAGATTAGCAGACAAGTTTTCCACAGAAATCACTTTGGCAGTTTAATTCATTTATCAAAGACTTAGAAAAGCTGTTTGAAACCACTGTGGCATCTATCATTGGAGCAAATATTTAAGTAAATAAATACTTTTTTTTTAAGTAAATAAAATTACTCTTTAGTCTGAGTGAGCTCCTGGATGTATCTTTAATGCTACCATTTCTAAATGTTAGTCTCCCAAAGCACACTTCTGTTGATATTTTAGTATGCCCCTAAAGGAAGGACCACGAACAGAGAATTTGTCACAATGACAGAAAAAAAATTCATCAGAATATACACATGATTGAAGCATTTTTATGCATTCATAATAACTTCATTTTTTTCCTAAAATAAATCCCACTGAACAACAACAGTACTAACAGGCATTTTTAAAGAAGAATTTTAAAATCAAAAATGTTTTTTAAAGTTTGCTGGCATGTTTGTATGTGTGCATATATTGTATATATCTATTTACCTAATTCACATTAGTACATATATGTACAAGGTTAAATGTGTATTTTTAATTTAAAAAGCAGCATCACTAGTTTTTGCTGCCTGACTGTTTAAAAGATGGAAAGACAGTTACTTTTCATATGTAAGTACAAAGCAAAACACACTTTTATTCCAAGCAAAGCAGTCTTGCTTTTACTGCTCTACATAAAAAAAAATTCTACATATAATTCTACTCTTCCATTGAATTGTATGACAATGCTACAGATGGTTTGTCACATCTCGATTAGCTCATTTTTCACAATGCTCTTGTGACACTCTGTATCATTTACACAAGGTTTATTTGTCAAAATCCCATAGCACCTTTCTGACAACAGATGTTTTGAAATTCATCCTAGTTTGCTTGGCAAAGACTTATTTTAATGGATTTGACAGTATGACTTCAGTGACAAATTCACTGGTCATTTAACTCCGTTTAGAAAACCTAAAATCAGACTCTGATAAATGTTCATTTTGTAACTCTTATAATGTATTTTAAAGCAATTGCCCTTATAAAATGTGGTTCCTTTGGGTTTTTTCACAAATGATTATTCACTCAAAACTATCCTGCATAAGATGTTTAAGTAACGACTTTGGCTTGACTGCTTCTTCAGTTTGTCTCTTAAATAGAATGCAACTTTGAATCCACAGGTATTCCATGTACCACTTTGTGCATCAGGAACAGAGATAGTAAAAGCTATGATAGTA
>NW_005054363.1:3849763-3851236 GCF_000277835.1 Geospiza fortis
TGGATAAATATCCCCACGTCTCATCATGAAGGAAGATGAACTCAGGGGTCTGATACTGCAGATTTTACTGGTGAACAGCCCTTGTTCTGACTGCTCTTGCTGAAATGTTCTGAGTCAGTGGTACAGGTTAACAGTGGAGTTATGTTCTAATTCAGTTCTCTTTTTCAGGAATGTGACAAAGTGCCTTATAAAAAATGAATGAATGAAAAAGGATGAATTCAAAAGTCTCTTTAAAGCCCCTTCTCACCTAAAAAAATGTTTGGCATCTCAGTGCTGCAAGGCAGTCCTCTCTTTCTCAAATAGTAACACTGTCAAATACAGTTTTCCCCCAAAAAAACCTGCACAGGTGGTCAAGCACAATTGCCGTTAGCAATCCCTAAACTTGTTTTCCTGAAGATTATCACTTATAAAAATCCACCAGCATAAACCAGATACTCTAGTCTTTTAAAGCACACATAGACCTCTCTGAAAAAAGCCATCATAGATTTTGCCACTGACATTTTCCTGCTCATCTTTGCTGTATCCCTGTACTATCTAAAAATGGCAAGATTTGGCTTGCATTAGGAGTTACAACAAATAATTTTACTGCAAGAAAGCCATGTAAAAATAAAATTGTGTGGACTTTGTTGATTTATGTTTTTTCAAATGTGAGCCATGGAAAAGAAGCAGGAAGCATCAATCAGGAGAGTTCCCTGATTATGCTTAAAATGCTCTTCTGACCCAACCTAAAGAGGAGTTGTAGTATACATACCAAACCACAACACATGGTGGCATTCTCTATAATGTAACAGAGGGTGGTTTCTACTTTATCATTGACTGGTAGGTATTAGCCATGTTTCAAGTGATACTTAACATTTTCACTCTTCACAATATAATAGTTTTGTTATAAAACTACTTTTTTCCTAAGGACATAGAGTAAGTCATTACCATTTCTGAATGCTGCTTAATACCACAAATTTTTTAAAAAATTAGAGAAGTCACTGCAACCCCATTTTAGTCCTTTTATTTCTAGGTTTCTAATACAAAGTACTGGATAGAATGCAATCAGCAAGGTACCAGTTTTCTCTGTTGACTCCTGGTCATCTACCCTGAAGAAGAGCTGCCTGTAAAACCTGCTGGTCTGCAGGGCAAGGCCCTGGCTGGGAACGGGCAACAGGCACCTGCGTACCCACAGGGATGCCGAGAAGCTCTCCCACAGCCGCCGGATGTGCCTGAGCTCTCACTGTGTGCTAAGTGGGAAGTCACCGAGCAGTGGGCAGGGACCCCCTCACTACAGCCAGGCTGCACCTCCCAAAACCACATTGGTGGCTCGGAGAAGGGGCTGGCGACCCACGGCCCCCGGACACCGGACACCCAAAGCGCTATTGCGCTCTTTGTCCTTCAGAGAGAAACACAGGCAAGACAGGGAGGTGCGGGGCGGCGGGCAGGGCTCCCCGAGGGGCTTGCTGCACCTGTCGTGACCCACACCGGAGC
>NW_005054363.1:3851613-3852518 GCF_000277835.1 Geospiza fortis
CCACAAATAGATTATTGTTTTTAAAGTTACACCCCAAATGAAAAAAACAGCTTGAAAAAGCAGTCTCTTCTCTGTTCTCACCTGGCTGCTGTATGTAGAGCCCCACTGAGGTTCTAGGGGAACAGGAGGTGAAACTGAAAGTACTCTACTTTGCTGTAATTTTGTCATGACTACAGTACAAAAGCTGACATAGACAGAGTTCTGGGATGCCAGTACCTGTCCTTCCCCACGACTCCCAATCCTTTCTCTGTGCCTTTTATCTTCCATCTCCCCTCCTCTCTGTCTTTCCCTCTCCTGCCATACACACATCCCAGGTCAGTCTGATTTATTGACATCAAGGAAGAGTTATGTTGGTCTTTACATCTTTGTCTGTCCATCTGTGAAATAGTTTTCTTGTCACAGACATTACCTGAATAGCAATTTAACAAAGAGTAAAAATGCAAAAGCTATTACACACACACACACAGCCTCCCGTACACACGCACGCACACACACACACACACACACACACACACACACAGACACACACAGACACACACATACACAGGCACGCACCGCTGGAGCTTTTTTTTTGTCCTCCCCAAGGCGAGGGGCGGCGAGGGTGCAAGCAGTGGAGGAGGGGGAAAGGGGAAAGACAGAAGAAAAAAGCACAGGGGGAGAGAGGGGGAGAGACGGGGTGATGCTGATGTGATTTTCTTGTGGGAACCGGGAGGTTCCCGGTGGATCCGCCGCCAGCTGCCTCTGCCCCCCGTTAGGTTTCCGGGTGGCTTCGTGCGGGACTCCCTTCCCGGAGGAAGAAGGAGGGCTCTGCGAGCTACCCGAGGGGCGTATGGCCCTCCCCGTTCTCCTTCGCCCGCCCCGGCACACCGAGGATCCCTCGCACGCACCCTCTCTCCAGCTCCCCG